>NC_071612.1:30979391-31279391 GCF_014839835.1 Dryobates pubescens
TTAATAAGCAGCCTTTTATTTTTGTACTTATCCCTGGTGGAAAAAAACTAAATCAATAGATAAATGAATAAAAAGAAGTGATTAAAAAAAAGGAATAATAAAAAAGAAAAAAGAAATAAGAAATAATAAAACATAAATAAGGAAGAAGAAAAAAGAAATGAGAAATAATAAAAAGGAAATGAGAAATAATAAAAAGGAAATGAGAAATAATAAGAAAGAAATGAGAAATAATAAGAAAGGAATGAGAAATAATAAAAAAGAAATGAGAAATAATAAGAACAAAAAGAAATAAGAAAGAAATAAGAAATAAAAAAGAAATGAGAAATAATAAGAAAAAATAAAAAATAAATTAAAAAGAAAAAATAAGAAAAAAGAAGTAATAGTGATAATAAAAAAAGAAATGTGGCAAGAAAAAAGAAATTATGAAAAAAAAAAGATGTAAAAAGAAGAAATAACGTGAAAAGAAGAAATGATGTAAAAAAAATGTAAAAAAGAATTTTAGAAAATTGTTTTTAAATTAAAAAAATAATTTTAAGAAAGAAAATTTAAAAAGGAAATAAAAAAAGAAATAATTTTTAAAAGGAAATAATTTAAAAAGGAAATAAAAAGAAATAATTTTAAAAAGGAAATAAAAAAGGAAATAATTTTTAAAAGGAAATAATTAAAAAAGGAAATAATTTTAAAAGGAAATAATTTAAAAAAGAAATAATTTTAAAAATAAATAGTTTTTAAAAGGAAATAATTTTAAAAGGAAAGAATTTTAAAAATATAACTTTAAAAAGGAAATAAAAAAAGGAAATAAGAAAGGAAACAATCTAAAAAAGGAAATGATCTAAAAAAGGAAATAAGAAAGGAAATAATTCAAAAGGAAATAATTTTTTTAAAAAATTAAAGAAAAGAGACATTTTTTAAAAATAGAAATAATTTTTTAAAAAGAAATAATAATTAAAAAAAAAACAAACAATCATGCCAAACCACAAAAGTTGGCGAGAATGAAGCGGATTTGGGTGCAGAAGAGCCCTATTTCAGTAACTGCTAGTGGGTGAGAGAGCGTCTGCCTGCGTGTCACTCGTGCGGCCAGCCCCTGGCTGGTTGCTGGTTGGTTTGCTCTGTGGGTTTCCCCCCCCGTGTCCTGGTTCTGAACACTACATTCCTTGGCTCTGGGGTTTGGTTGTTTTTGTTTAGCAGCTGATTGGATTTTGTTTTATTGTTGTTTTTACTTTTCAACCTCTTGCTCCGCGCTGTTGCCATCTGCATGAATTCTTGCCGGCATGATAACGCTCGGAGGCCGTACCTAAACGGGGGAGGTGGTGGGGAGGGAAGGGGGAACGCGAAACACTGTGTCTGAACAAAATTCGCTGTGTGGCCTAATCTGGGGCTCCTCCCCTCTCCCCAGCCCCTTTCCCCCAGCCGAGGCTGAGAGATGCTGCACCAACAGACAATCAATCGATGGCAATTCTGTTCCGGGCACTTCTGGGCGGGGGCTTCTCAAGCTCTCACTGCTGGGGGAGCGGTCAGGAAGTTGTCTCTTTCTAACCTTTTCTTTTCCAGCCAGAAAGGTTTAAAACAACAACGAAATGATTCCTTTCGGAGTATCAGCTGGAGGTTTTTCAAGCAGTGTTGGTTTCACAGTGTCTTGGGCTTCACTTTTCTTTTGTATTTCTTTTTTCCTTTTTTTATCTGGCATTTAGATTTGTATCCAAGGGAGAGGCAGGAGGAGCCCTTTAGTGCCGCTCGTGTGGAGGTCAGGAGCTGTGGAGCCACCTCCCTGGTGTTCATGTGACCATTACTAACTGTCAATTTTTTTAACTGAATAAATGTAACTCATTGAAAAGTTTTTGCTTTTTTTTTATTTTACTTTATGGGTGGTAGCTTCTCAGGGTCTGGAAGTTGGTTTAGGTTTGGTTTTGGTTCGGTTTTCTCTTTCCCTCCCCGAGCTGCTTGATGTCAGTTTTGCTCCAGGTTCCACCGTGAAGCCTCTGACCCTTCCCAACACTGTGTCAAGGCTCTCTCCCCACCCCCAACCCCAGAACCCACTCCTGATGAGTTGCTTGGTGTCGATTTTCTCTTCCCTCCCCTGCCAATGACTTGTGAGACTTCAGTAAAAAACAATGCTGTATTTTCCTTTCCTTGTCTTTGCTCTCTCTTTATGCATCAACTGACAACATTCATAGCTGAGGGGCAAGCAACTGCTGTCGTTCACCTGGCCCTGAGCAAAGCCTTCGACACTGTCCCGCACCACGGCCTGGTCTCCAGGCTGGTGACACAGGGGTTTGATGGGTGACCACTAGATGGATACAGAACTGGCTTGATGGCCACACCCAAAGAGTGGCTGTCCATGGGTCCATGTCCCAGGGGAGGCCAGGGACAAGCAGAGTCCCTCAGGGATCAGTGCTGGGACCAGGCTTGTTCAACATCTTTGTGGGTGCCATGGACAGTGGCATTGAGTGCAGCCTCAGCAGGTTTGCTGATGACACCAAGCTGTGTGGTGCAGCAGACAGGCTGGAGGGAAGGGATGCCATCCAGAGGGACCTGGACAGGCTGGAGAGGTGGGCACAAGCCAACCTCAGGAGGTTCAGCAAGACCAAGTGCAGGGTCCTGCATCTGGGTCGAGGCAATCCCAGGCACAAATCCAGGCTGGAAAGCAGCCCTGAGGAGAGAGACTTGGGGGTGCTGGTGGAGGAGAAGCTCAACAGGAGCTCTCAGTGTGCACTTGCAGCCTGGAAAGCCAATCAGATCCTGGGCTGCATCAAGAGAAGTGTGGCCAGCAGGGCAAGGGAGGTGATTCTCCCCCTCTACTCGGCTCTGGTAAGACCCCACCTGGAGTACTGCCTCCAGTTCTGGAGCCCCTATTACAAGAGGGATCTGGAGGTGCTGGAAGGTGTCCAGAGAAGGGCCATGAGGATGAGCAGAGGGCTGGAGCTGCTCTGCTATGAGGACAGACTGAAGGAGTTGGGGCTGTTCAGTCTGGAGAAGGCTCAGAGGTGACCTAATTGTGGCCTTCCAGTGTCTGAAGGGGGCTACAAGAAGGCTGGGGAGGGACTTCTCAGGCTCTCAGGACTAGGGGGAATGGAATGAAGCTGGAGGTGGGGAGATTCAGGCTGGAGGTGAGGAGGAAGTTCTTCCCCATGAGAGTGGTGAAGCCCTGGAATGGGTTGTCCAGGGAGGTGTTTGGGGCCCCATCCCTGGAGGTGTTTAAGGCCAGGCTGGATGAGGCTCTGGCCAGCCTGATCTAGTGTGGGCTGTCCCTGCCCATGGCAGGGGGGTTGGAACTAGCTGATCCTTGTGGTCCCTTCCAACCCTGACTGATGCTATGACTGCTCCAAAGGCCCAGAGCCCCCTGGTTTGTGTATTCCCATCACTGCCCTGCAGTGTACTCCTGCAGCCCCTCTTAGGTGTGCACAGCCTGGAACTGCTGCTGTGCAGAGAAACATCTGCTTAGGGCCAGCTCCAGTGTCCCCAGCAGCAGAAGGACACAGAGCTGCTGGAATGAGTCCAGGGGAGGGCCACAGAGATGATCCAAGGGCTGGAGCAGCTCTGCTGTGAGCACAGCCTGAGGGAGCTGGGGGTGTTCAGCCTGGAGAAGAGAAGACTCTGGGGGGACCTCAGAGCTGCCTGCCAGGACCTGAAGGGATCCTGCAGAAAGGCTGCAGAGGGACTTCTCATCAGGGTGTCTGGAGACAGGCCAAGGGGGAATGGTTTGAAGCTGAGGCAGAGCAGGGTTAGAGTGGAGCTGAGGAAGAAGTTCTTCAGTAGGATGCTGGGGAGACTCTGGCCCAGGCTGCCCAGGGCAGCTCTGTGGCTGCCTCCTGCCTGGGGGTGTTTCAGGCCAGGCTGGATGAGGCCTTGAGCATCTGAGTCTAGTTGAGAGGTGTCCCTGGGCATGGTGGGGAGGTTGGAGGAGATGAGCTCTGAGCTCTTCCAACCTGAGCTGTTGTAGGATTCCATATCTCCTGTGTCCAGTCCCTGTTCTCCAGATGGAGCAGCACTGCAGTGTTTGGGTGCACACAGGAGAGTTTATCAAGCACAGCCTTTCCCTCACCCTTCTTCCCTTCTTCCACCTCCCCTCCCTGGGTTTTCCTGCTGCTGCTGACTTGTCAAACACTGGTTTTAAGTGGTGGCTGAAGTGCCAGCTGGGCCACAGAGAGAGGAAGCAGAGGCTTACCTTTAGTTGAGAGCACAACTCCTGGGAGCATGCAGCCCTTGCTGTGAAGAGCTTGTGTGAGAACTTGGAAGCTGTCTGGGTGGTCTGAGCATTTCTCCCTGCTCTTTTATGAACTGATCAACTGTCAACAACAAGCTGAAGTTAATTGAATGGTCAAGCACAGGTGGGAAGGAAAAGAAATCCAGGAACTAAGCTGGAGATGATGCTGAAGCTGCCCAGCCAGTTCTGCAGGCTGCAGCCCTTGTCCTTCTGTCATGGCACCACAGCTGCCCCTGCGAGGCTCCTGGCAGCCAACCAACACTTGTGCAAGCTGAGCATCAGCCACAGCTCCTCTGTGGTCCATCACACAAACCATCACTAGCTGTGGCAGTGCTGCCAGTCACCACCCAGCCCTGGGAACAGAACAGCAGGCAGCAAGCAAGGGTTAGCAGCTTGCTTCGAGCTGAACTTTGGCATTATCAAAACCTTTTTTTTCCCTTAGACTTATCAAGAAGAGGAGCTGGAAGTTCAGCTGCTGCCACACCTGAGGCAGTGCTGCTCAGTGGCACTTTGCCGCTCTGCAAGCCTAGAAACACCACCATCACACACACAGCCCCCCGTGCTTACCCTGTAAGGTCAGCAAGCCAAAGGTTAGCTGCAGCTCCGAGTCTCAGGCAGCAGTGCTAGAAATGCCAGCCTGCAGCTGCTCCAGGCTGACACAGCAGCAAAAGCTGCCCCAGGCCTACCAGCAGCCTTCACAGCACACTGTCTCTCACCACTGCCAGCCCCTCTGGCAGCTCTGTGAAGAAATTCTTCCCAGCAAGAGAGATTGGCCATGGGAATGCGCTGCCCAGGGAGGTGGTGGAGTCACCAACCCTGGCAGTGTTTAAAAGGAGGCTGGATGAGGGACTTGGTGCCATGGTTTAGTTGATTAGATGGGGCTGGGGAATAGGTCAGAGTTGATGGTCTCAAAGGTCTTTTCCAACCTGGTTAATTCTGTATTCTGTTTTCAGTTGGGAAGTGGATTTAACTGATCCAGAGGACAGGCACAGCTACAGGACGTGCCACAGAGCTGGAGGTTATTTTATGGGTTTGCAAAGGCCTGCAGGCACAGGACCAGGGGCAATGGATTCAAACTAGAGCAGAGCAGATTGAGATTGGATGTGAGGAACAAGTTCTGCACCATGAGGGTGGTGGAACACTGGAACAGGTTGCCCAGGGAGGTGGCTGAGGCTCAATCCCTGGAGATATTCAAGGTGAGGCTGGACGAGCTTTGGAGGTCCCTTCCAGACCCTTCTGTGATGCTGTGAAAAAGCCTGGAGCCATAACTACAGCCTGGAGCTGTACCTGAAGGCATCCTGCAGAAGGCTGAAAAGAGACTTCTCATAAGGGTGTCCAGAGACTGGTCAAGGGCCATGCAAAGCCAAGCCCCAGCCCTGAGTATCACCTGAGACAGAGCAGGCTTGCCTGTAAGCTAGAGCTGGACTTTGGGTCAATAGGTTTCCTTTGGAAACTTTGTCCTGGCAGGCCAGAAGATTAGAGGTTCCCTTAGCTGTCTCTTACTGCACTTTGCCACAGGCAGTGCCTTGAGCCAGGCTTCAGCTGTGGCTTGGGAACAGGCACCCTCACCCACAAGAAGCAGCAGCTTCTCTCATTTCCAACAGCTGGTGTGAGAGGCTTTTCATCCCAGGCCGCCTGGCCATCATCTCCAGTTGGGTTCTGTTGCCTGGAACTGAGCAGCTGCAGGCATCTGCACCTCTAAAGCTCTGCTGTGTGCACACAGAATAGTCCAGGCCCGAAGGGACCTCCAAAGGCCATCCAGTCTGACTCCCTGCAGCCAGCAGGGACATCCTCAGCTGTGGAGCCTCACCTTGAATAAATATCTCCAGGGAGGAGGCCTCAACCTGCTGCAGTGTTCCACCACCCTCCTGCTGAAGGCTGCACTCAGCAATGCACCTTCCTGCTTTAGGTGCTGCTTTGGAGGTTCCTTTGGCAGTGACTGAAAGCAGCTGCAGGATGGGAGTGGAACCTGTGGCAGGCAGCTGCCCCTTCCCCGTGTTGCAGCTGCCAGGAGCTGCAGAGCCTTCCCTTCCCCACCTGAGCACTCCCTGCTGCCTTTCACACTCTCCAGCTACAGGAGAGCAAGGAATGGCACAGCACGGTGGCAATCAAACCGCCGTGTCCCTTTCCCAAACCAGAACGCAAGGCACGCCCCATGCCTGCCTCCTCTTGAAAGGGGAAGAGCACCTGTGCTTAGTGCTAATGACACACTCATTAGAGTGTGGTTGGCTAATGAACCAACCAGCTCCCTCCCCAAGCTATCAGTTCTTTCAGTAGGAGGCTGGTGAGACTCTGGCCCAGGCTGCCCAGGAAGGCTGTGGCTGCCTCCTGCCTGGGGGTGTTTCAGGCCAGGCTGGATGAGGCCTTGAGCAGCTGAGTGTAGCTGAGAGGTGTCCCTGGGCATGATGGGGAGGTCGGAGGAGAGGAGCTCTGAGCTCCTTTCCATCCTGAGCCATTCTGGGATTCTGTGATTCCAAGTCTTTGTGCTGCTGACATTTATCAGTATCCAGAGTACTTTTCCTCACCCGAAGGACATCATCACAGAGCAAACCTTTGCAGTAGGAATTAGGGGCCCCATCAGAAAGCACTGCTGAGGATAACCCCCATGGAGACACTGTTTTATTGATACTCTTCCCGATTACATTTCTACTCCTAAAAAAGAAAACCAGGAGCACATCTGAATCTAAGAATTCCATTATTGTTCAAACCTGGCACTCTTGGACCATTTTACCACTGCAGGTCAAATGACAGCAGCTGCAGCCACTGCCTCTGGGGCAGGGGGGTTGGTGATCACCACACATCCATTGCCTGATAAAAATCCCTGATTAGAAGCTTCCCCTCCCAGTTAAGCTGCTAACACTGTGGGTAGCTCAAGTGGTGCAGGAGCTGCTCCCAGGTTTCTTGTTGCTTCAATGATCCAGCCTCAGGCACACCCTGGAACTGAAGTCCTTGGAGGTGAAGGGCAGCAGCTTTCTCTTGAACACCTTCTGCTGAGCAACACAGAGGCAAGCCAGGGGCTGCTTTGAGAACCCTTCAGAATCAGCTTTTGAGGAAAGAGGAAAGGTGGCCATGGGTGACAGAGGAAGAAGAGCGCAATCCTCAATACTTCCAAGAACAGATCTTCAAAACTGAGCTGAACCAGGTGCTGCAAGAGGACCACACAGATCCCACCAAGGCAGCAGGCACCAAGGAATAAACCAAGCAGGCCAGAAGCAGCTCTGAGGGCAGCAGCTGTCCAGCGCTGTGCCAGTCCCATCGGTCACGGCTAGGAACAGTTCAGTGTCTCAGCTTCAGTGCTCCTCTCACTACAGTTCTGTACATTATATACAAAAATCCACAAGGACAGCTGCTGCTGGAGGCTTCCAATCCTTGCTTCTTATGCAAAATGTTAAAACCCAGAGTCTGGACTTATAAATAGTGCAGAAAATGCAAAGGCTAGGAAGACAATGCCTCCTATGATTGTCACTGCAAAGAAAGCACAAACCAGGAGGAGATTAGACACTGGCAGTTCAAACAGCTTCCATGGCACAGGACAGATGGTTTTAGGGATTTCTTTTTAGTGTCTGGTTCCTAAATCACCTCCCTGGGAATTGCTGCTGCAAACAGGTTGCCCAAGGAGGTGCTGGAAGCCTCATCCCTGGAGGCTTTAAAGGCCTGGCTGGATGTGGCTCTGGGCAACCTGCTCTAGTGTGAGGTGTCCCTGCCCATGGCAGGGGGGTTGGATGGAGCTGGATGATCCTTGGGGTCCCTTCTAACCCTGTAGCTCAGTGTCAGGATACCCATCCTGCTGTCCAACTGCATCCACAAGAATATATTCTGGTCCTCAGAAGGAAGCTTTCTGTCTCTTAGTACTTTAGCTTGCAAACAAACCTGAGACTGGCACCTGCTGAGTATTTGGCTCAGAGCACAGAGTGGCTCAGGTTGGAAGGGAACTCAGAGCTCATCTCCTCCAACCTCCCCACCATGCCCAGGGACACCTCTCAACTAGACTCAGCTGCTCAAGGCCTCATCCAGCCTGGGAGGAGGCCTTCACACCCTCCCTGGGCAGCCCATTCCAAAGCCATCAGATGTGAGTGGCAAACTAATTAGTATTTATGGCAGAGTTTAAGGAACTGCATTGAAAGAGACAGCACCAAACCCACCCAGCTCCTTGCAATGGCTACAGTCTGCTGGAGTCTGGGACAGCACTCCAAGAAAGCAGCACTCTAGGAGCTCTCCTGCTCTGCTCTAAACAAGCTAGATGGATCCTTGGACTAACCTGGGAAGGCTGCTCCTGTGGCCAGAGCCCTGCACTGAGCTTATTAGGAGCACATACAATCATTGTTCATGAGCATCCTGCCACCAACCTGCCTGGCCAACACACCCAACAGAATGCACATCTCACTTGCTGTGCTGAAGGTTGGGTTGGTTTTTCCACTCCCCCCCACCCCCCCAGCTTCTGCAACCACAGAACAAATGTTCTGAGTGAATGTTTGCAGGCAGTGGCTGCAGAGAATCCTTCTGGGAGCAGGAAATATCTTTCCATCACAGGGCTGAGAGCTGACCCAAGCTGCAACCTCACCTAAGGCAAAACAAGCAGCCCAGAGTAACCTCTCTGCTCCTTCCTGTTACTGATAGCAGGGATGATTAAAACCCAAACCAACCCATAAAATGATGCCACTCAGAGCAGCTTTTAAAGCTTCTGGGTGGCTGCCGTAACTTGCCAGTCTGCAGTCCTCTTGGTCACCTGCAGGCCTGCACTCAGAACTGTGACAGTTTCTCTTCTCCACTATTCAGCCTGCTGCACTGCCTTCCTCTGCTCTCCTTCAAGCCAGCTAAAATGTGCTTCACCCATGTCCAGCTTTCCACCTGGAGCTACAAACACCTATTAAAGCAGGCAGTACATTAAGCTGAATTAAGGCCAGGCCCCACCCTGAAGAGAATGGTGGCAGGAGGGACACACAGCCCTGGGAGCAGCCTGGCTTCAGCCCCTGACTACAGGGTGGTGGTTAGGGATGGAAGACCCCAAAACCAGACCCCCAAAGTTCTGGGGGTCCCCAGATGTTTTTAGAAAAGCTGTTCCCAAGGACATTTGCACCACAGCTGTTCCCAGCACTGCTGCAGTGTTTTGGCTGCAGGGAGTTTTCACTTACCAGTCCTAACTGAAATTTTTTGTGCTATCATCCTCCCTCCAATAACTGCTAAGCCAGTGCATAGGCAGTGCCCCACTGTGCCTCCTACTGCCACTCCATAGGGGTCCTGAGGGGGAAAAAAAACACAGAAGGGAAACATCAGAAGAGTTGAAAACCCACCAGGTCCTATGGTAACCTCCTGCTGTGGAGGAGCAAGGAGCAAGGCCTGGATTCCCTGGCTGCACACTGTCAAGCACGGGGGATACTCCCTGGTGTCTCCCCAGCTCTGCTTATCCACCACTGCCTTCAAGAGCAGTACCAGTGTACAGCAGGCAGTGCTCAGAGCTAAACCTGACTAAGAGCACAGGGCATGTTCCAACCAAGAAGCAGCTCCAAGTCCTTCAATACAGATCCAGGAATTGCTTTGCTGTACTTGAACTACTAAGCAAGCTCTCGAGGAAAGGTGGCAGCTGTTGAGGAACACAATATGCAGCAGCTGAAAGGACACCAACAGAATTAGAGAGATTAAAAATAGATCCATGAACTGCAAATGAAGGCTTGCAGCAGCCAGACCCTCCTGACTCTCCTGGCCAGCATCAGAGTGTAGGCTCTACACTCTGCCCCCGACCCCCTCAATCATCCAAAGAGGGAAGAGTGAAACAGTGTGCAGAGGATAATAAACTGTGCAGGATTTGAGTGCAGAGGACGATAAGCAATCCCACAGCAAGGCAGGAGCTGTATAAAGATGAATGAGGGAAAGGGGAGTTGAATCCTCTGCACACCTCAGAGTTTTAAGAGCTAAAACTCTCAGAGATGCACAGAGGAGGGGAAAAAAACAAAGGAGGGAGAGGAGAGGGGGAAAAGCTGCTGCCACCACACGAGGAATGCATGAAATCTCCAACAGGCAAACAGCAAAACTGTCTGAGAAATTATACAGCAGGAAGGAAAGACAACAGTGCCTGGCCAAAAGAACCAAAGCCACAAGCCAGTGAGGAAAAGTGGCAAGCACCAAGCAGAGGCCAGGCAGGAAACCACCAAGCTGGGAAGCAGGGCTGAGCCAGCAGAACACACTGCCCCAGGACCCAAAGCTCCTGCACCTCCCCTGTGCTCAGCAGTTACCTGCACAGCCTCTACTGGCAGAGTGGGGACTTTGCTTCCACCCCGTTCCCCAGAAGCTAACAAGTTCCAGTGGCTTCCCTTAGCATGCTGTGTCTCCAGGAGCTGGCAGCAGCTGAGGCAAAGCCAATCCAGGACACTCCTGAGCTTCCTTTTCCCTGTCCCTAAACAGACGGACAATTCCTACACAGAGAAAACTACTGAGGTGTAAATTCAGGCTCTTCAGGACTGCTGTCAGGCCTAGGTTCATGAAGACAGACTGAACTCATTCTGCAGGCAGTGAGAGCCTTTCTCCCCTGCCAAGGAGGCCTGCTTGTTTGTTGTGGCAGGATGGACACCACTCACCCAGTGTACAGGCACGTAGGGGGTTGTTTTCTTTGCTGTGAAGAATGCATGGCCACAGCTGCCTTACACTGCTCCAATCTCCACACAAAGGCAATTTCTTTCCTCAGAAGCATTTCTGTAATGCTCCTGCCATGTATCAGTACTTTACAGAGGAGGATTTATCTGTGTTGTGCAACAAAGGAGCATCAGAAGTACCCCTCAGATGAAATGAAAGAAGATCCAGGCTGTAACCCCTCCCTGACTTTGAAAACCAGAGCAAGGGATCGCCAACTCATTTTTGGTAGTCTCTGTTTGTGTAGCACTTAGACAAACACTTCATGTACTAAAGACAACATCCCACTGCCTTCAGCTGCCCAGTACTTCACAAACCAGGCCATAGAGTCTGATGGCAACTTCCTAATGGGACACAGCAAATGCAAACCACCAGGGAGAAGCTGGCCTTAAGTCCTACCACCAGATGAGAGCTTGGGAAGAGGCAGTAATGATTGATTCCTCCTTTTCCAAACCAGCATGCAGCTGCCTGAACAATGAGATCATCCTCTCCTCCTGCTGCTCTCTGCCTTGTTAGCTCTAAAAACCTTCCCCTGCACTGTCAGACAAGAGGTTCCTACAGGTTATAGCCTCACACAGCATCGATTTACTCCCAGGGCAGGTCTGAAAGTGCACTGAAAGAAGAAGGGGGGAATGTGAATTACCTCAGAGCATGACACAGCACAGACAAGCTACTGATGTTTATTAAAGGCTGACTATAAGCCTTAATTGGCCTTTAAATATAGCAGTTGTAGAGACTCCAGTCATGCTGATGAGCACTTCATTTACCTGATGTCTTACTGCAAAGCAGTTCAGAGGTGCTTTTAGTTTCCTACACTTTGAGGCACCTTCTTAACAGCTTCAAGTCTGCTGGGATGAAGATCTCCTTTTCAAGTGTTAAGACTATGACCACACAGATCAAAGGATCACCTGTTCTGTAACAGCTCTGAGCACTCCCAACAAAAACCCAGTGGTGTTCAGCTGCCTGACAGAAAAATCTCTACTTGCAGAAATGCCTCTGGACTCCCAAACACGGAGCAACAGTTTTAGCACCACGCAGAGCTTCGCTGTGTTTGTATTTGGGTTTTGGCACTCCGAGGCAGAGCAAGGCAGCAGCTGTGAAACTGATATATCCTGCAAGAGTGTTCTGTCTCTGCTGCTTCCTTGTGGGCAAGAGAGGAGCAGGCAGTGTGCAGCACTCACCTCTCTGGCAGCCAGGACGATGGTGGTTAGCTGGGAGCGGTCGCCCCACTCTGCTAAAAACGTTAAGGTGAAAGCCTGAACAAAGATGGGGGATATAAAATGCAGCCACTTCTTCTGAGGTATTGTGGTGCCTGGTCCTGATTCCACATCTCCTGGCCCATTTAACAGTTTGGTTCTCTGAAGCTGTGAAGGAGAAGGAAGAAAAAAAGCAACAAAACAACCAACCCTAAGATGAGTAAATGACAGCTAAACAAACTGAACAGAACAGTTCCAGCTTCTACTGCCTGCAATGTTATCTGCTGCATGGACAATGCTTTCCTCCTGGTTTTCAAGCAGAGATCCCTCTCCTCCCAGGGGCTGGCTCTCAAATTAGGATTTGATTAGAATAGAACAGTATAGAATAGAATGGAATAGAATTAAACAGGTTGGAAAAGACCTTCGAGATCACCGAGTTCAACCTATCACCCAGCACCATCTGATCAACTAAACCATGGCACCAAGTGCCTCAGCCAGGCTCTTCCTAAACACCTCCAGGGATGGTGACTCCACCAGCTCCCAGGACAGCACATTCCAATGGCCAATCTCTTTTGCTGGGAAGAATTTCTTCCTAACATTCAGCCTGAACCTCCCCTGGTGCAGCCTGAGACTCTGTCCTCTTGTTCTGGTGCTGCTTGCCTGGGAGCCACCTGGCTACAACCTCCCTTCAGGGAACATTGTAACAAAGGATGAGGAAAAGACAGAGGTACTTAACACCTTCTTTTCCTCAATTTTTACTAGCAGGACAGAATGTCTTCCAGACAGCTGGCCTGCAGAGCTGGCAGAAGGAGCCAGGGAGCTGCATGGTTTCCCTGTGTTCCATGAGCAAGTGATTGGAGCTCTCCTCAGCCACTTGGAGCCCGACAAGTCCATGGGACCGGATGGGATCCATCCTAGGGTGCTGAGAGAGCTGGCAGATGTGCTGGCCAAGCAGCTCTCCATCATTTTTCATCAGTCCTGGCTCACTGGAGAGATCCCAGAGGACTGGAAGCTGGCCAGCGTGGTACCCATCCACAAGAAGGGCCGGTTGGATGAGCCAGGGAATTACAGGCCTGTCAGCCTGACCTCAGTGCCAGGAAAGATTATGGAGCAGGTCATCCTGAGTGCAATCACACAACACTTAGAGGATAGCCAAGGGATCAGGCCCAGCCAGCATGGGTTTAGGAAGGGCAGGTCCTGCCTGACCAACCTGATCTCCTTCTATGCCCAGGTGGCTGCCTGGTGGATGTGGGAAGGCCTGTCAATGTGGTCTACCTGGACCTCAGCAAGGCCTTTGACACCGTCCCCCACAGCAAACTCCTGGCCAAGCTGTCAGCCCATGGCTTGGATGGGAGCACACTGCGATGGGTTAGGAACTGGCTGGAGGCTGAGCCCAGAGTGGTGGTGAATGGTGCCACATCCAGCTGGCAGCCAGGCACCAGTGGTGTGCCCCAGGGATCAGTGCTGGGCCCCTTGCTCTTTAACATCTTTATTGATGATCTGGACGAGGGCATCGAGTCCATCATCAGTAAATTTGCTGACGACACCAAGCTGGGGGCAGGAGTTGATCTGCTGGAGGGTAGAGAGGCTCTGCAGAGGGACCTCGACAGGCTGGGCAGATGGGCAGAGTCCAGCGGCATGAGATTTAACACATCCAAGTGCCAGGTTCTGCACATTGGCCACAGCAACCCCATGCAGAGCTACAGGCTGGGGTCAGAGTGGCTGGAGAGCAGCCAGGTAGAGAGGGACCTGGGGGTACTGGTTGAGGGTAGGCTGAACATGAGCCTGCAGTGTGCCCAGGCAGCCAAGAGGGCCAATGGCATCCTGGCCTGCATTAGGAACAGTGTGGCCAGCAGGAGCAGGGAGGTCATTCTGCCCCTGTACACTGCACTGGTTAGGCCACACCTTGAGTCCTGTGTCCAGTTCTGGGCCCCTCAGTTTAGGAAGGAGGTTGACTTGCTGGAATGTGTCCAGAGAAGGGCAATGAAGTTGGTGAGGGGCTTGGAACACAGCCCTATGAGGAGAGGCTGAGGGAGCTGGGGTTGCTTAGCCTGGAGAAGAGGAGGCTCAGGGGTGACCTTATTGCTCTCTACAACTACCTGAAGGGAGGTTGTAGACAGGCAGAGATTGGTCTCTTGTCCCAGGCAGCCAGCACCAGAACAAGAGGACACAGTCTCAAGCTGTGCCAGGGGAGGTTTAGGCTGGAGGTTAGGAAGAAGTTCTACACAGAGAGAGTGATTGCCCATTGGAATGTGCTGCCCAGGGAGGTGGTGGAGTCACCATCACTGGAGGTGTTCAGGAGGAGACTTGATGGGGTGCTTGGTGCCGTGGTTTAGTTGATTAGGTGGTGTTGGATTGGTTGATGGGTTGGACGTGATGATCTTGAAGGTCTCTTCCAAGCTGGTGTATTCTATGTATTCTATTCTAATACTTCACACACCATTGCTTAGAAAGGGATCAGCACCTTTAGGAAGTTATTGTTACAAGGATCTTTGCTGCAGGACTCCAAATCTCAGCATCAGTCAGCTGCAAAAGCAGAGGCCAGGCTGTTGTTGCAAGGGAGAAAACAACACACATCCCCACAAAAAAAAAGGGGGGAGAGGGGGAAATACCTCAGCAAATAAAAAACAACAACAACAAAAACCCAACCACAGGAAAAAAAACCAAACAACAAAATCAAACAAGAAGTGGCAGCAGCCTCTGGAGAAAGTCCCTTTTCTCTTGAGAAGCCAAGGCTGCCATGGAATTGGGAGTCACCTGCTTTAAAAAGCCTCCAGGGGCCACTTCTGTCCCATTTCCCACACCTGTGTGTGTCCCAGACCCAGCTGAACACCCCACAGGTGACACGTGCCACCCTGCAGCTTCCTGCCCCTGCCTCAGAGCTTCAGCAGCCAGGCTGTCTGGAAAGTTTATCACTTACTTCCTCATCCTTTTTTTTGATCTCTGCTTGAACTTCCTCCAGCTCTTCCTGGCCCTCATCTGGACTCATTTTCAAGCCTTCCCTCAGCATCCTGATGCCAAAGATGGCAAAGAGAGCTGTTGACACATAGTACGTGTAGACACGAGGGATCACAGTGGTGGCATAGCCAAACAGCACTGAAATGGAAAGCAAAGGGCTCAGTTAGAGACATAAACAGGAGGATCAGGACTGGTTGCTTTCCCCCCCCCCCCCCATCTAAGAAATGCTTGGTAGCAAAGTCTGCAATTCACCTATCCACTGATAAACACAGAAATGTTTTGCCATTGGTTTTACATATACCCACACACCAGCCAGATGTGTGTGAATCCATGTCACAGAAAGGCTCAGGTGGGAAGGGAGCTCAGAGCTCATCTCCTCCAACCTCCCCACCATGCCCAGGGACACCTCTCAACTACACTCAGCTGCTCAAGGCCTCATCCAGCCTGGCCTGAAACACCCCCAGGCAGGAGGCAGCCACAGCAGCCTCCTACTGAATAACTTCTTCCTCAGCTCCACTCTAACTCTGCTCTGCCTCAGCTTCAAACCATTCCCCCTTGGGAAACGGCCACATCTGTCTCCAGACTCCCTGATGAGAAGTCCCTCTGCAGCCTTCCTGCAGGATCCCTTCAGGTCCTGGCAGGCAGCTCTCAGGTCCCCCCAGAGTCTTCTCCTCTCCAGGCTGAACACCCCCAGCTCCCTCAGGCTGTGCTCACAGCAGAGCTGCTCCAGCCCTTGAAGCATCTTTGTGGCCTCCTCTGGACTCTCTCCAGCAGCTCTGTGTCCTTATTCTGCTGGGGACACCAGACCTGGAGGCAGGATTGGAGGTGAGGTCTCAGCAGAGCAGAGCCAAGGGGCAGAATCTTGCCCTGCTGCCCACACTCCTCTGGCTGCAGCCCAGCACAGGATTTGCCTGCTGGGCTGCATGAGGGCACTGCTGGCTCCTGGGGAGCTGCTCAGCAATCACTCTTCTCTCACCAAGTACAAATACCTGCACTTTACTCTTGCCCTCTCCCCCACGCTCCCCACAAGCACGTGTGACCAACTCTGATCCTTCAGTTTCAAAGCACTAATCCTACTCAAAGACCAAAAAGCTACCTCTATAGTGCAGCCACTTTTATGGGCATCTAGACAATCAAAATAAGCCAAAACTAGTTCTGAAATGAGAAATACTAAGTACCAGGAGAAAGTACTTCCTTTGTAAGTAAGACAAGCTGGTGGGTTTGGACCAAAAAATGGCCTGTGGAAATGAGAGGAAATTAAAACTCCACACCTAACCCTCAAGGCTGCTTGGGACCCACTCACAAGTGCCTGTAGGTTTATTTCCCATGCAACCAGCTAAAAGGAAGCATATTACCACGTGGGCTCTCTTGCACACACTTCCTTAGCTGAAAAATGCACTCAGCACTTACTATCTGGAAATTAATCCCCACTGCCACTACCAAAGGTTAGGCTCAGGCTAACATGAATCAGGCTGTGAACGTGGCACAGCCATGACTAACAGCATTAGGTGCACAGTTAAATCAAGCAAGAGGAGTCAAAAGTTTATGATGGCTGAAAATACTGAAGTGAAGCAATGCAAGCAGCTGCACAAGGGGAAAAAAAAACCCCAAGCAGTAATTATGTGGAGCTACTGAACTGAAGTGAGCATGTTTTCCTGAAACCAAGGTGAGCAGAAAGCCCAGGAATTGCCAGACACAGCCTGTACAGAGCAAGGACAGCAGAGAGAGGCAAGAAAAGGAAAAGAAAAAGCTCCTTTCTGAAAAGGAAGAAGGAATCGGGGAGCTCCAAGCCCAGGGGATAAAGCAGAAAAGAAAGCTCTCATTAAAAAGCATCAAGAAAGGCTGGAAGGGGGACCCAGCAGAGAAAGAGAGAGCCACAGTGGACAGGAGATCACAAGATTTACAGATGGTACTAAACAACATCAAATGAAGCAAGCAGTGCAGAAGACTGTCAAAGATTGTTACATGAAGTGAGCAACAGAAGAAACTTGGACAGTTACAGCAATGGGAACTGCTTTGAGCCTGCCATAACAATTGCAGCAGTGTCTGTACAGCAACAGCTACACCCCCCAAACCCATTCACACCAACTCTTGCTGAGATGCCTACAGCCAGTCCATCAGCTGTCTGCAGCACACACCACCCAACAAACACCATTTCAATTATTCCTGACCTGGGCATGGGTAGAAATGAGCCCAAATACAGCAAAGATTCTGCTGCACCTGATATACCTGAAGGTTGCTGCATTTGAGAGTTGGGGTTGTTCGGTTTGGAGAGGAGAAAGCTCCCAGGAGACCTTATTGTGGCCTTCCAGAATCTGAAGGGGGCCTACAGGAAAGCTGGGGAGGGACTTTTGAGGGTGTCAGGGAGTGATAGGACTGGGGGGGATGGAGCAAAACCAGAAATAGGTAGATTGAGATTGGATGTGAGGAAGAAGTTCTTCCCCATGAGGGTGGTGAGAGCTCCAAGTTTCCTCGAGTGCCACCTCATCTGCCTCCCCCCAGCTGCTGGTTCTGTCAGTACCACCCATCCCAAAGGGCTGTGGCAGAACTGCATTGTTCACTTCTGCAGCTCCCAGCACAAATCCAAGCAGCTGCACATACAGATACAGGTCAGATGAGGGAACTTTGTAATCATGCTAAGAATCTTTTGCCTTAGAGGGCAAACCAGCATTCCCTCCCACATTCCCTTCAGGCACGTAAACTTAAACAAGAGCTAAAAATAAAAAGGAAACCAGTGGCCCAAAAATCAAGGGAAGTGCTGAAGCTCACCACCTCATTCCTCTTCCTTCAACTCTTACTGAGGCCTATGGAGCACAAACACCCCATCAGTGGTAAGAGCCTAACTACTCAATCTTATAGAACCATAGAATTGTCAGGGTTGGAAGGGACCTCAAGGATCAGCCAGTTCCAACTCCCCTGCCATGGGCAGGGACACCTCACACTACAGCAGGTTGCTCACAGCCACATCCAGCCTGGCCTTCAAAACCTCCAGGGATGAGGCTGCCACCACCTCCCTGGGCAACCTGTGCCAGTCTCTCACCACCCTCATGGGGAACAACTTCTTCCTCACATCCAGTCTGGAATCTCCCCACTTCTAGTTTTCCTCCATCCCCCCCAGTCCTATCACTCCCTGACACCCTCAGAAGTCCCTCCCCAGCTTTCCTGTAGGCCCCCTGCAGATTTTGGAAGGCCACAATAAGGTCTCCTGGGAACCTTCTCCTCTCCAAACTGAACAACCCCAACTCTCTCATCCTGTCCTCAATAGGAGAGGAGCTATGATCCCCAGGAAAAAAGCCTTCACTCTCCTCTCCAACCATAAACCTCCACTACCACCTTCATTCCAATTGCAGCTAGGATTTATTGATGAGTAACACACCCAGCACATTTTCAGAGAGGAAACAAAGGATTAAAACCCCAGAGTGCTGACCTGACAAGCACGTCATGAGTCCCAAGGCAAGCATGGCCCCAGCCAGCACCGTCAGCCGGTTGTAGCGCATGGCCATGATGGCTGCGATGAAGAAGGTCTTGTCCCCCAGCTCTGAAACGATGATGACTGAGATAGCAGCCACAAAGGCATGAATGAAGCCCAGATTGGTCTTGTCAGCAGGCTCTTCATTGGCAACGGGAACTGGAGCAACCTGAGAGGACCCCTTCTGCAAAAGGTGAGGGGAACAACAACAACACCGCCCCCTGGGTTAATTAGGCTTGAGCAGTTAGATTAAAGGTGGTTTGGATGTGCTGCTTGGGGATATGGATTAGGGGTGACCCTTGCAGAGTAAGGTTTTGGGCTGGACTTGGTGATCCTGAGGGGCTTTTCCAGCCTGAATGCTTCTGTGGTAACTACTGAGCCTTGTATGCCTCCTGCCACAGCACCATGTGCAGGGTGACACTTGCAGGACACACCTCTCACACAGAGTTAATGATCATTAACTAGTTACTTGCTGCTGCCTACCTCAGAGCACTAGTTAGGCACTTAGCAAGCAGCTCAGATCATGCACTTGTTAGAGCAGGACTTCACCATGCACACTGCTGCCAGAACACGAGAGCCACTGCTGCAACAAAGCAAGAAGGGAAAAGCTGCTTTGTTACTGTCTTCACAATCCCTCTTCTTTAACCTTGATTTTTACCTATTATTTATTATTTGCTTTATTTTTACCTAGTGTTTACTGTTTAATTTTAACCTATTATTTACTTTTTATCTGTTTTCTTTACCATTTAGTTTTACCTTAGTCACTTTCTTATTCCCTTCATTTTTACCTGTTAGTCACTTCATTATTTACTTTATTACTTCATTTTTACCTGTTATTCACTTTATTATTTATTTTTACCTACTGTTTACTTCACAGCCTCGACCAAACAAGCAACTTCCTGACACAAGCATCCAGAATTAAAACTTAAAAGGATAGCTTAGAAGAAACACTTCCAAACACCACCAGGATCCCTTTCTACCCTTGCAAAAACCTTTGCATCAAAATGTTGGGCAAGTTTTTCCACCACTTGTCTTCTTGTTGTTTGTTTTTGCTTTCCTTCCTTTTGGTACCTGCACTTTGTTTGTGGAAAACCAGCCTCAAGCCTTCATTCCAGCGGTCAAACCGGACCAGCGCCCTCCAGACCTCACTCACCGGCGCACCGCAGTGTTTACTTCTGCACAGGTCAAGGTATCGACAGTCAGAAGCAAGACCCAGAAGAAGGAAGCTGACGTGCACCAGACCAGAAAAAGGCTTGAGCAAGCTTGTTTCAGCACATCCACCAGCAGAGAAAACACTTGGAACGTGTTTTAACACTTCCCAGCATTCCACTTCTAACAGTGCTGCAACTTTCTGGGGCTGATACTTTAGTTTCCAACGCTCTGCACGACACCAAGTTCCTCCAGCCTAAATTCTTGTGTTTTCTATGCAAAACTTGGCAGGCTCTATACCCTGCACCAAGCCACACGTTAGTAATTGTTTTTCAGGCCCTATCCCTGGAGGTTTTGAAGGCCAGGCTGGATGTGGCTGTGAGCAACCTGCTGGAGTGTGAGGTGTCCCTGCCCATAGCAGGGGGGTTGGAACTGGCTGAGCCTTGAGGTCCCTTCCAACCCTGACAGTTCTGTGATCCATCCTCCTGTGCGATCACTTGCCACCAGAATCTCCTAACCAGCGGCGCTATTTGAAAAGTTTTAACGCAAAGAAATTAATTCTCAGCACTACGGGGGAAGGGAAAGGGGGGAACGGTAGGCTGTGAGTCGCACCAAAACCTGCTTTCATCTGCTTGTGTGAGAGGAGCTGGAGAGGTCGACGCAAGCATCATGCAAGCAAGACAGGCACAAATATCTGGCGGGGAAAAAAAGCCCAACATGACCACCATCAGCCCATTTTCCCATGGCCGGCCTAAATCCCTGCGTTTCAGCAGAAAAAAAAATAAAATCACGAAAACCGCCGGTCTAGCTAAAGTCTTTTTTCCCTTGCTCTAAAGAGGGGATGTAGGAAGCCGATGGCCTCCCGCAGGCCGTGCCCGGCCCGCCGGATGGGAACGGCCGCGGGGGGCGACCGCGCCGCTTCCGCCCCCGCGGCCCGCCCGAGGGAGGCAGGGAGGGTTGTGCAGGCAGCCGGCGCGGCCCGTCCCCGCCTCGCCTCACCTCAGCCCGCGGGTCGGCTCCCTGAGCTGCCGCCGGCGGTGGCTCCTTCTTCCGGCCGGCCTCTTCCTCCGGTGCGGCTCGCAGCCCCGCCGGGGCCGCCAGCAGCAGCAGCGCCGCCGCCAGCAGCAGCGCGGCGGCCCGCGGGAGCGGCGAGCCCATGGCGGCCGAGCGCGGCGGTGAGGGCGGAGGGGAAGGGGGGAGCGCGCCGCACGAGGCTCCTCTTAAAGGCGCCGCGTCAGCGCCCCGGCCCAGCGGCCCCGCAACCGTCTCCCGGCCGCTTCCTGCAACGGGCCGGCCTGCGGGGCGGGGCCGCGCCAAGCCCATTGGCTGCGCCGGCCGCTGACGCCAGCTGCACCGCCCCCTGTCAGCATCGCCCCCTGTCAGCATCGCCCCCTGTCAGCATCGCCCCCTGTCAGCATCGCCCCCTGTCAGCATCGCCCCCTGTCAGCATCGCCCCCTGTCAGCATCGCCCCCTGTCAGCATCGCCCCCTGTCAGCATCGCCCCCTGTCAGCATCGCCCCCTGTCGCCCGGCCCCGCCCCCTGTCAGCCCTGGCCCGTCGCAACTCCGGCGCGCCGCGCTCTCCTGCGGGGCTATTCCCCGCCGCCCCGCAGGACTCGGGGTGAGATCCGGGAGTTGGTGTCGAGCCTCTTCTCCGTCTCCCGGCGTTGAGAAGGGGCGGGCGGGGCGGCTGTCCGGCTTTCCCGGGCGAGTCGAAACGCGTGCCTCCTGCGTTCGGAGTTGCCTGCGGGCAGGGAAAGGGCGGCGAGGGAGAGAAAGCAAAACTGCTGCGTGAGAAGGCAAAAAAAACACCACCAAAAAAATTGCATAGAAATGGCCCAGTCACGTCAAGGGTGCTGAAAGCCAAGTTCAAAGCCGCACTTTGGCTATGCGTGACCCGAGGAGGGGGCCGTGCGCCCCGGTGCCCTCCCCGTTAGTATTGCCTGCTGCACAACGACCCCACTTCCGGGATACCACCCGGGGCAAGGATAGGGATGTGCTGCTCCCTGGGAAGCAATGAACAGGCCAGGAAACAGGACGCCAGTAAGCCAGGAGGTACCTGGAGGCAGGCTCAAGGAGCTTCCCCAGTACCACAAAACCCCACAAATATGGAAAGATGAGGTCCCAGGACAGGGTGGTTCAAGTTCCATGGTGAATTGAAGCTGTGGAAGTGGTGATGGAGAGAGGGCTGCAAGATCCCACAGCAGCACAACGTTTTGTGGGATATAATTAATTCCTGTTAAGCAAATACATAGCTCAATTTTGGGGAAAAGGAATACACACCAAAAGAGAAGAGAAAGTGTAATAAAGTGTTTTAATTAGGTAAGTAGAAAACAGGCTGAAACCACCAGCATCCATATGCTACATCATGCAATCCTTAATCATTCCATTGTCATGAAAAGGACCAAAATATTCCGTGGTTAAGTATTAATAAAACCCACTGCTGAGTAACATCACCTCCCCAGTGAAGACTTGTCTTGCAACACTCATCAGCTACTGGTTTCCGTGTGTTCTCTGCCTTGATGTTCACTGCATGGGCCCTCAACAGGC
Source organism: Dryobates pubescens (assembly GCF_014839835.1). Lineage (NCBI taxonomy): Eukaryota > Metazoa > Chordata > Aves > Piciformes > Picidae > Dryobates > Dryobates pubescens. The sequence continues at coordinate 31,001,541 of NC_071612.1, forward strand.
TATTAAAACCCCAGCGTAGCCCTGGTTACAGGCACCCTGTCTACCTGCCCCCTCCAGCACATGAGGGGTTCCAACTGCCCTCATTACTGGATGACAGATGACTCACCCATAACCAGCATTCATTTTCTGCAAAGGTTCTTCTGCTATCCCCCTGGACACAGAACCTTCCATGACTTCCCACTTCTAGGGATAAGCAATGAGGTGTTCACCAATGAATGAAAACCACTTCAGTGCAAAAGAGATAATGCAGAGAATGGTTCTGTTTATCTCCACTGCTGAGCATGAGTCATTCCCTCCACCACAGCTTTCTCCACCAGTGTTCATGCTTGCACTTCTAAAGCAGTAGCTGGTTTGAATTCTCAACAGGGATGCACAGAAATTTGCCTCCCTCTGAAGTGATTTAAAGAAGAGAGACTAGAGGGATAAAAAATCCAACAAAACCCTCACTCACCCTTAAATATTAGGACAAGGTATGAAATACTGCAGTGCAAATTATTCCCTGCACACTATTTCACATGTGTGCATTTGAACTTGCTGCACAACAGCAAGTGCCTCATGCAGAAGATGTAAATAAACAGAAAAGAGCCAATTAGCAGCTCTTCAGTTTGAATTAAGGTCTCCAGGAAACCCTTTTTTAGCTTGTACGGTATCACAGAATCATCAGGGTTGGAAGGGACCTCAAGGATCATCCCCCTGCCATGGGCAGGGACACCTCACACTACAGCAGGTTGCTCACAGCCACATCCAGTCTGGCCTTCAAAACCTCCAGGGATGAGGCTTCCACCACCTCCCTGGGCAACCTGTGCCAGTGTCTCACCACCCCCATGGGGAAGAACTTCTTTCTAACATCCAAGCTGAATCTCTCCTCCTCTAGCTTGGATCCATTCCCCCCAGTCCTATCACTACCCAACACCCTAAAAGGTCCCTCCCCAGCTTTCTTGTAGCCCCCTTCCTTCAGCTATTGGAAGGCCACAATAAGGTCTCCCTAGAGAGACCTTATTTCCCCACAGGGGTAATGTGGATGGGATTACAATGATGAGCTTTAAAGCTAGAATCAGAGAGCCTGAGTGAGTTTTACCTTGGCTTTACCAGAGTGCAGATCTCTTATTCCTTTATAGAAAGCATTTCCTGGTTGGCAGTAAAGAACTGTTCTAGAAAACCAAGGGTATAAATGCTTTCCGATGCTTCGGGTAGGAGCTGAAGTGCTCCTGGTAGAACTCCTGGCACAAAGCAGCAGCCAGTGCCTGGTTAAAAAGAACACAGAGCACTACACACCACCAGGTCACGTTGTGGAATCCCAGCACGATGGCCAGGGACACATAGATGAGGAGCTCTGCAAAGTAATGAGGGCAAGAAACTCTCTCAAACCAGTCTCCAAAGGGTACACTGTGGCTCAGGCTTACAATGTCTCCTGCAAGGAAACAGAAATCATTCAGATGAGAATCACAGAATTGTTAGGGTTGGAAGCGACACCTCACACTACATCAGGGTGCTCACAGCCACATCCAGCATCAAACATTTTCACCCCCAATGACTGAACAACACGCTCCTTACAGTTGCCACCTCTCATTCACCTCTACCTGAGCTGGCAGCTTTGCACTTCTGAATGAAATAAAACAGAACTTCAGGAAAACAACTTCTATTTTATTTCATTCACTTCTGAATGGAGTAAGATGCCACCTGTGGCTGGTGGTGCAAACACAGAGCAAGAAAACCTATTTTTAGCCCACAAGGAGACAGAAGTGAGGTCCCCAGGGAGTGGCACAGGTTCTAAGCATTAGCATATAGCTGTCCTTGGGATGCTAGAGGCCAGACCTTCATTTTAAGTTCTATAAAGCCATTTATATATATATATAGAGAGAGACAGAATCCCTGTTTAATCATCTGGTCTCTTTTCAAGCAGCTTCATTTAATCTACTGAAAGTCTTACAGGAGCTGAAGATCATGTTCTGAGGTACTAGAAGCTATAGGAGCCTATAGAAACAAGCAGGAAAAAAAAATACTTCACTAAATTGCTGTTACCTGATTTACTTTTTCTAAGCTTAGCTAGAATCACAAGACATCTGTGCTGGTGAAGAGAGGCCCAAATGTACATCACAACTCCTACAATGTGGTACCAGCAGACATGGACAAGAAGCTCTTTTCCTGAAAAAAAAAAAAAGGTTTCATTAACATAGAAAATAACCATTAACATAGGAAATAATTTCCCAAGCATCACCCCAAATCCTTCTACACCTTTTTTAAACCTTGCTGTCTTACAAAATTCCTGTAGTGAGCCTCTAATTCCAGATGCTTTTATCTGTGGGGCAGCAGGGCAAGAGAGGGGATTCTGACCCTTGGCTCTGCTCTGCCCAGACCTCACCTCCAATCCTGCCTCCAGTTCTGGTGTCCCCAGCAGAAAAGGAGAGAGAGCTGCTGGAGAGAGTCCAGAGGAGGCCACAAAGATGCTCCAAGGGCTGGAGCAGCTCTGCTGTGATCACAGGCTGAGGGAGCTGGGGGTGTTCAGCCTGGAAAAGAGAAGGCTCCAGAGGGACCTGAGAGCTGCCTGCCAGGACCTGAAGGGATCCTGCAGGAAGGCTGCAGAGGGACTTCTCATCAGGGTGTCTGGAGACAGGCCAAGGGGGAATGGTTTGAAGCTGAGGCAGAGCAGGGTCAGAGTGGAGCTGAGGAAGAAGTTCTTCAGCAGGAGGCTGGTGAGACTCTGGCCAGGGAGGCTGTGGCTGCCTCCTGCCTGGGGGTGTTTCCGGCCAGGCTGGATGAGGCCTTGAGCAGCTGAGTCTAGCTGAGAGGTGTCCCTGGGCATGGTGGGGAGGTTGGAGAAGATGAGCTCTGAGCTCCCTTCCAACCTGAGCCATCCTAGGATTCTATGATTCTGTGATACACTTCAAACCATGCCAGTCAGTCCTTTCACAGCTCCTCAGTTAACACACCTCTCACACAAGCACCTTGCTACCAAACCCCTTGCCGTGATGGAAACAAATAGGAGCAAAACTGCATCTTTGGCTATAAATAGCAGACACTCACCTTTCCTGCTGTCGGTAGGCACTTGGCAGAGCAGAGTTGAGCCAAGGACAATGTAGTAGCCAAGCCCAAAGCAGTACTGCACGCCGTGAATGACGCCGTTGGAGAACACGCTGGTCCAGAGGCACTCTGCCAGCCTCCGACAGCTGTGCAGCCAAAGCAGCAGGAGAGCAAGGAGCACAGAGAAGTGCTCACTGTCTGCTTGCAGATAAAAAACAGGAACTTTGAGACAGGCAGCAGCAATTAAACCCCCTTCAAGAAGGTTATTTTTTTTTCCCCTCCTCATTTTAAGTTCACTGAGCGTATCTGTGGGGAAATATTTGTGCATGTGAGGCACTGCTGACCACAGCAAGATTGGGAGACCTCACTGCTCTCTACAACTACCTGAAAGGACGTGGTAGAGAGGCTGCTGTTGGTCTCTTCTCACAGGTAATTAGTGATAGAACAAAAGGGAATAGCCTCAAGCTGCAGCAGGGTAGGTTTAGACTGGACATTAGGAAACGTTTTTCCAAGCAAGAGCGGTCAGGGATTGGAATGTGCTGCCCAGGGCGGGTGGTGGAGTCACCAAGCCCGGATGTGTTTGAAGGTGGTTTGGATGTGGTGCTTGGGGCTATGGTTTAGGGGTGAGCCTTGTAGAGTAGGGTTAATGGTTGGACTTGATGATCCTAAGGGTCTGTTCCAACCTGAATGTTTCTGAGATGCTGTGAAGATTACTTCTGGAAGGTTCTAATGGCACTTTCTGCTAAAGGACTGCTGAAAGCCACCATATCCATAAAGCAGAATGATTTCTACCTTGAATAATGACAAAAGGACTTGATATTCCAGCAAAGTCACTTGGAGTCTAGTTTAGAAGCAGCTAGGGAATTTGCATGTGAAGAAGACAAATTCAGCGCAGGATGGTAGTGCAGCTTTCTGATATTTATATGGCTGCATCACTATAACCACAACACTTGCCTGTGTCCTCACTCTGAGAATCCCTGCCAAGAGCATGCTGCATGCGCTGGATCCACGACGGGAGCGACCTTCCGAGACACTCAGCTTGGAAAAGCCTGGCCAGCAGAAAGCCATTCCAGAGCACAGAAACCACATAGAAGTGAGTAAACCACCTGAGGGAACAAAAAGGGTCTTCATTAATGTGCTCATTGATCCTTACTTGGAAGGGTAGCTGCAGGACAGGTGTGCCTGATGGTGAGTACATTCCCTTTTGCTCCCCGTATCAGTAAGGACTCCAATGGGACCAACCTTACCTTACTAAGAGAACAAAGTGTAAAGCACACGTTGCAAAGGTATTTCTCAATACTTACAACAACCATGACTGTTGCAAAGGTATTTCTCAATACTTACAACAACCATGACTTTTTTACACCACTGAAAAGCACGTTCAGATTATTTGTCTTGGCATTTCCAGACTGCTGCACCTAGCAGCACTTCCAGTTTCCTCAGTTCTAGTGCCTCTTAAAGTTCATCAATGGGAGCCTCATCCCTTTCCCCTGCCCTGCACAGGGGAACTGCTACTCTGCATACCCTGCCTATGCTATTTATTTCCCACATCCTTCACTGCATTAATTGCAATCGCAGGGTAGTTACAGCTGCTAACTGCGATGCCAGTGTAGTTAGTTACAGCTGCTAATTGCGATGCCAGCGTAGTTAGTTACAGCTGCATAAGCTCCGGTGGCACAAGGCAGGCAGCCTCCCGAGCCCGGCATGGCGACCAGGACCCGCCCGGCAGGGCGATGCGCAGCCTCCAGCCGCCCCCTCACCTCTTGGGCACCTGCAGGCGGTGCAGCCAGGCCGGCTGCCTCCCCCCGCCGCGCTTCGTCTTCCCGTAGCGGATCAGATCCTGGAAGAAGCCGGAGACGACGTCGCCGTCACCACCGCCACCGGGCCGCCGCGCCGGGGCCCGAGACAGCAGCAGCGCCGCCAAGAAGGCGACAGCCAGCACGGCCCAGGCGGCGGCCAGCAGCGCCGGCATGGCCCTGGTCCCCGCCCGCTCCGCCCACTGCCGCGAAGGGCGGCCGGCACCCGGCGGCAGCGGCCACTGCGCTTCCTCTTCCCGTTCTCGGCCTTGGCGGGCTGGCGAGGCGCCGGGCTGCGAAGGGAGCCGGGTGAGGCCGGAGCTGTGGTGGGAGGGGGCCTCTGCAGCCGTGCCGGAGCAGTGTTTGTAAGGTTTACCTTCCCAGCTCCCAGCAGCCGCTCCGCTCCCTCGTGGCTTTTCGTTCAGACCCAGGGGCGGTGAGGAAGCTGCTGCAGGGTTAACAGCGCTGGAGAGAGACACAGAGGCGCTGCATCTGCCGCGGTCTCCTCCGGTAACCCAGAAGTACTTCAGCTGCGGCTGCCCGGGGTCGCACCGAGTTCCCGTCTCGGGCGCGGCTCAGTTCCGTGCTTATCGGCCAGCCACCTCCAGGCGCTGTTACACCTGTGTGAGGTCCCGAGTTCGGAGTTCTGCTCCGATCATGCTACAGGTTTTGTCATGGCGGGAAAGGAAAACCTTCCTTTGCCTTTCCTTTTCCACCGAGAAATCAGGAAGCCAATCCCACTCGGCACATAAAAGGGGGATGAAAAATGTCCTGTCCTCATTCCTCTTCAGGTGCATGCAGGGATGCAGCTCAAGCCCTTCCTTCATCAGAGAAACCAGAGTGTTGCTTGGCAGCTCTTGGTTTATCTGACCAAATATCATGCAGTCAGTTATCTGACTCTGCCTCCAAGGAGATACTGAAAGATATTTCAAACGTTTCACAATATAGGTAAGGAAACTAATGATGCTTAGCCTGGGCGTAGTTATGCTAGAACTTAGTAACCTGTGGTGGCTTGACCCTGGTTGGACACCAGGTGCCCACCAAAGGTGCTCTGTCACTCCCCTCCTCAGCTGGGCAGTGGTGGAGAAAATACAACAAAAAGCTGATGGGTCAAGACAAGGACAGGGAGAGATCACTCCCCAGGTACTGTCATGGGCAACACAGACTCTGACTTAGTTTCATTACCAGTCAAAAGCAAAATAAAATAATGAGAAGCAAACCAAAGTCTTGCAGACATCTTTCTCCTCCTTTCTTCCCAGGCTTAGTTCTCCTTCCCATTTCTTTACTTCTTGCCCCACAGCAGCTCAGGGGGAGAGGGAATGGAGGTTGTGGTCAATTTGGCACAGGTTGTCCCTGCTGCCTGAGGAGGAAAAGTTGTCCTCACTCTTCCCCTGTCCAGTATGGGGTCTCTCCCACGACAGACAATCCTCTGTGAACACCTCCAACATGAGTCCTTCTCATGGGCTACAGTTGTAATGAACTGCTCCAGTGTGGGGTGCAGTCCTTCAGGAAAAGACTGCTCCAGGAGGGCCAGAAGTCCTTCCAACAAACCTGTTCCAGCGTAGGCTTCTCTCTCCCTCAGGTCCTGCCAGGAGCCCACTCCAGCAGAGCCTTCCTTCATGGCCACAGCTTCCTTCAGGCATTAACCTTCTTTGGCATAGATGAGGTCCTCCGTGGGCTGCAGGTGGATGTCTGCTCCACCATTAACCTCCACAGGCTGCAGCTGAATAGCCTGCCTCACCAAGGTCTTCACCACAGGCTGCAGAAGAAATAGTTTCTCACGTCCAGCCTGAACCTCCTCTGGTGCAGCTTGAAACCATCTCCTCTGGTCCTGTCTCTTGCCACCAAGGAGCAGAGGCTGCCCCCTCCTCACTCCAATCTCCCTTCAGGGAGCTACAGAAAACAATGAGGTCTCCCTCAGCCTCTTCTCCAACCTGAACACGCCCAGCTCCCTCAGACATCCCTCCTTGTAGCCCAGGTGTTCCAGGCCCTTCTCCAGCCTCATTACCCTTCTCTGGACAGGCTTCACCCCCTCAATGTCCTTCCTGGTGTGAGGGGCCCAGAGCTGAGCACAGCACTCGAGGTGTGGCCTCAGCACATTCTTAAAGAACCTCACCACCACTCTTAAAGACATTGATGACTTTGTCCCATGTGGTACTGAATTGTGTCAAGTACTTTAGCTGCATCTCTACCAATTACCAAACCCACACAGTGCCTCCATCAGGCTTGACTGAAAGAAAATGTTTGATATTTACCAATTAGGGAGGGTACAGACCTCCTCTAAATTATTTTGACACATGTGGCAGGGCTAATCTCTCCTTTGAGTGAGCCCTGCAAAGCACACGTGCTGAGCTGAAGCACTCAGGACATCAAGAACATTGCTCTAGGGGGAAAAAAAACCCAAACATTGGAGTTCACATCTTCTGCTACAGTATCTGTTGATAGTTCTCCACTTGTGACTGCATAATGGATTCTAACACATATTTTAAAGTCAATGTAATGAACATCAAGTTTTGGAGCTCAGCCTAACTCTCCTGTCAGTTCTGTATAACTGAATCCTAACTCTGGCTCTGGGCTTTCATGGCTAATTGTTTTGGGTAGTTAGCAGGAGGTGAAGGTAGCAGGCAGGTGAGCGGACATGTGGGGAGGGTGGGAGGGAGGAACAGGTGATGTGCAGGTGACTGCACATCTGACTCTGACCCTGACCCTATCCCTGACCCTAACTAAATGCCTAACCTAACCCCTAACCCCAACTCTGATCCTGACCCTCACCTAATTACTAACCCTAACTCTGATCCTGACCCTAACCTAACCCTTGACCCTAACCCTAACTCTGATCCTGACTCTAACCTAGCCCTTGACCCTAACCCTAACTCTGATCTTGACCCTAACCTAACCCTTAATCCTAACCCTGACCTTAACCCGAACCTTGAGGTGGGTCTCAGTCTCTTTTCCCTAGTAAGAAGTGATAGAATGAGAGGAAATGGCCTCAAGTTGCACCGTGGGAGGTTTAGATTTGGAGATCTGAAGAAACTTCCCTGAAAGGGCTCTCAAACACTGGCACAGGCTGCCCGGGGAGGTGATTGAATCTCCATCCATGGAGGTGTCTAGAAGATGCAGAGATGTGGTACTGAGGGATATGGCTTAGCACCAGCCTCGGTAAAGCTGGAGAATGGTTGGACTCGATGATCTGAAGGATCCTGGAGCACATGACCTACAAGGAGGGGCTGAGGGAGCTGGGGGTGTTCAGGCTGGAGAAGATGAGGCTGAGGGAGACCTCATTGCTCTTTACAGCTCCCCGGAGGGAGGTTGAAGCTAGGAGGGGGCAGCCTTCTAGAGGGCAAGAGACAGGACCATAGAAAATGGTTCCAAGCTGCAGCAGGGTAGATTCAGGCTGAATGCTAGGAAATAGTTCTTCACAGAGAGGACTCTCAAACATTGGAATGGTCTACCCAGGGCAGTGCTGAAGTCACCATCACTGGGGTGTGGAGCTGGTGCTTGGGGTCATGGTTTAATGCTGACCCTTTAGTGCTGGGTCGAGGGTTGGACTGAGTGAGCTTGGAGGTCTCTTGCGACCGGGTGTTTTCTGTGATTCTGTGTAATTAGCGCAGACCATCTGTGGCACATCACACCCCGCACCTTGGGCAACCCTTTTCCTCCTGTTCAGGCAACCTCTCCCACTAGGTGGCGCCAGCGCTCTTCGGGTCCCTTCAGCCGCCCGCCCTGCGCCCAGCTCGGGCGCTGCTGCCCGGCAGAGCCTGGGGGCGATTCGGAGCATCCTGCCAGCATCCCTCCACCAGCAGCTCACTGTCTCTCCTGGCGTGAGCTGTTGGCACCAGCCGATAGCCGATCGCATTTGTAGGCTTTGACTACAATGTGACAGTTGCAGCGTTGGTGGCCGCCTGTTAGCCTTGGACGGCAAATACTTTTTCTCGTCCCTGTGACATTTCTTCCACCACGACGGGTTGAGTTCAGCTATCTGAACAATTAGGTAGCTAGTAGAAACTATTAGGTGGCTTCCTAAAATAGGTGCTTCCAGAGTGCCAGGTTTTTCCATCTCAGCCACAGATGTCTGAGCCGTTGAGCTGAAATGTCTTCCCTGGTGAGGACCTACCTGATGGAAAGAGAATCTTAGGGGATCCAGAATTAAAATGGGTATCAATTATTTATGCTTCTTTGTACTGCCTACAAGAAAGCTGGGGAGGATCTTTTTAGGGTGTTGGATAGTGATAGGACTGGGGAAGATGGATCCAAGCTAGAGGAGGGGATGATATGATTCTGTGAATACAGGAACTTCTTTAGCCTCCCATACCAAGGGACTGGTAGTCACTGTGGATGATGCCCAGCTGAGAAGGTGTTACAGCTGCTAGGTAACAGCATTGTCATAGCCCACAATAAATGTGGGTGATGTTCTTCAAGTGGCCTGGTATGGGATTTCAGGTGTATGAAGACTGGGTGTTTAAAATGAAATTGCAAGCACAGTTCTGTATGTTAACAATACTGCAATTCAACACAGATTCATAGGTTCACCGAGTGGTTTGGGTTGGAAGGGACCTTGAAGATTGTCTAGTTCCAAACCCCCTGCCAAGGACAGGCATACCTTCCACTAGCTCAGCTTGCTCAAGGCTCCATCCACCTTGGCCTTGAACACCCCCAGGGAGGGGACATCCACAGCCTCCCTGAGCAGCCTGGGCCAGAGTCTCACCACCCTCCTACTGAGGAACTTCTTCCTCAGCTCCACTCTATCCCTGCTCTGCCTCAGCTTCAAACTACTCCCCCTTGTCCTTCTCTAGACACCCTGATGAGAAGTCCCCCTGCAGCCTTCCTGCAGGATCCCTTCAGGTCCTGGCAGGCAGCTCTGAGGTAGATCAAGTATTTATCTTCAGAAAAAAAAATAAAATAAAAAATTAAGCAACTTGTATCCTCCTGGAATAACTTCTGGAGCCCCAGAGAACAGCAGTTGTCATCCAAAGTCCTTTCTGTTCTCCAGCTGACTCTTATGAGCCAGCTCTCAGCATTCAAATGCTCTCTGTTCACAGTCGCAGAGGCTGCAGGAAAGGGGCCGCCAATGCCAGCCCTTTCCACGGAGTGCACGAAGCAGCGTGCACATGGTCTTTGTTTCCTTGAGGAAATGTTGATCTTTCCCAGTTGTGAACTACAAATGTTGCTCTTACCTTTCTCACTGCCTGCCAAGTTCACTTAGAGCTTTCCCTCTGCAGCTGATAGCCCTGTTCAAACTAAGTGCCCTCCGTGGCTTTTATCAGCGTTGCTCTTTCTCCTCTGGCAGGCAGCCGGTGCCCCTGAACTCTTAATTCTCGTAGTTGAGTCTGAAAGCTTCAAGAGGGATCCCAGGGAAAAGCCTTTGTTTTTGAGCCCATGTCTGATTGCAGCCTGACTCTTCCAGGAAAGAAAAAACAAAACCCGACCCAATCCTTTTTGCAAGCAAATATCTTCTGGCATAGTTCTAAACTAACATAAAACAATCTCTGGAAAGCAGAGGCAGGTGAGCAAGCCCTCTGAGGATTCTGGCACAGAGTCAGACAATTATTTGCTACTATTAAGGGTCTGAGTTCTGCTTCTGCCAAGCCCTGGGGTTGTATCATGGACTGGTGCCCTTTGACAAAGAAAGCTTTTAACAGTTCACCCCTGAGAATTTCAAGTCATCTTCCCTGCTCTCATTTCTAACCATAACTTGCCTATAGTCTCAAGTGAAGGTGCATTTGGTTTTTCACTTAGCTATCCAGCAAATTGAAATAATTCAAGTGATAATTAGGGGCTTTAGGTAGTTTTCTCCCTTACAAATTTCCTTAGATAATGAGAGGGGAGGTTTATTTCCTTTGATTTTTCTTTTTTAATCCAAATGCAGGTTCACCTAGTAAACAGTTTGCTGTGCCCTGCAGTGAATGCCCTATCACACAAGCCCTCAGTTCAGGAAAGATGTTGAGATGCTGGAAGGTGTCCAGAGAAGGACAACAAAGCTGAGGAGGGGTCTGGAGCACAGCCCTGTGAGGAGAGGCTGAGGGAGCTGGGGTTGCTTAGCCTGGAGAAGAGGAGGCTCAGGGGAGACCTTCTTGCTCTCTACAACTCCCTGAAGGGAGGTTGTAGCCAGGTGGGGGTTGGTCTCTTCTCCCAGGCACCCAGCACCAGAACAAGAGGACACAGTCTGAAGCTGTGCCAGGGGAGGTTCAGGCTGGATGTTAGGAAGAAGTTCTTCCCAGCAAGAGAGATTTACCATTGGGATGTGCTGCCCAGGGAGGTGGTGGAGTCACCATCACTGGAGGTGTTTAGGAAGAGCCTGGATGAGGCACTTGGTGCCATGGTTTAGTTGATCAGATGGTGTTGGGTGGTAGGTTGGACTTGATGATCTCTGAGGTCTTTTCCAACCTGGTTAATTCTGTATTCTGTAAAGAAAGCTGCTTTTATTCCCAAGGTGAAACTCCAAACTCTCTCAGATTCCAAGTCAAGTGCATTGGCAAGATACTTCCTGGCTGTGATCAGTGGAAACTCAGGGAATAGTGCAGCTGAGCAGTGACTAAATCAAATATCTTAGCACCAAGGCTTCCAAGAGATGCAGAAGTCCCATCCTGAAGTCTGTGGATTCGTGTTTATGAGTTCTGCGCACACATGAGCTGTGCACACATAACCAAGTGTTTAGCCCAGGAGCACAGCCCCAGCCCTCCACAGGAGCTCTGCTCTCATCTTATCAGGGAGTCACTCCTGCTTTCCGTCAGTGACTTGGGAACGCTCACATTTGCTAATTGGAAAGCCAAGGGCAGGCAGTGATCCTTGAGTGGTGGGGACCTGCACTTCAGCAGGAGTTTCTCACATCCCTAAGCACTCCTTTTTGTCTGCTCTGTGATTTATGCTTTCTAGGCCCCAGTGTCTCAGGATTATCTTCCAGTGATTAAAACCAGTGCAGCACAGCTTTGTATTTCAGCCTTTCAAAAGGTAGCCTTCTGTTGGCTTTCTTGGTTTATTTTCCCACCAGTTCTGGAACTGGGTGGTTTTACCCCAAGAGGCTAATTGCCTGACTCAAGGAATGCTTTCACAATTAAATGTTTTAGCACAAGATCCACCTTGAAAGTACAAACAGACACCACAACCTTTCAGACCTTCATGAACATGCTTAAAGCCAGTGGGAGTGAGGACTCTAAAATCAGAGTCATAGAACTGTTAGGGTTGGAAGGGACCTCAAGCTTCATCCAGTTCCAACCCCACTGCCATGGGCAGGGACACCTCACACTACAGCAGGTTGCTCACAGCCACATCCAGCCTGGCTGCAAAAACCTCCAGGCATGAGGCTGCCACCACCTCCCTGGGCAACCTGTGCCAGTCTCTCACCACCCTCATCGGGAAGAACTTCTTCCTAATGTCTGACTGAAATCTCCCCTCCTCTAGCTTGGATCCATCCCCCCCAGTCCTATCACTCCCTGACCCCCTCAAAAGTCCCTCCCCAGCTTTCTTGTAGCCCTCTTCAGATACTGGAAGGCCACAATTAGGTTTCCTCAGAGTCTTCTCTTCTCCAGACTGAACAATCCCAGCTCCCTCAGTCTGTCCTCAGAGCAGAGCAGCTCCAGCCCTCTGCTCATCCCAATGGCTCTGCTCTGGAAGGTGTTCCAGAGATGCTGTCTGCTTCAGGACAAAAGCTAGGTTTGAACATGATAGGTTCCAGAGTGCAGAAGTGTCTTCCCCGACCCACCATGTTATCAGCGTTGTGCTGAGTTGTGCCATAACACCAAGACACAGGCTTCATTCATCTGTCTGCCCATCCTCACAGTGATCCTGCCTTGGGAAACATATAGCAGCTCAATGAACCCTTATTGCCCCTGACCTGTGACTAGGAAAGAAATTCAGGTTTTCAACTCCCAAGTACAGCCAACAGCTGTGAAAACAGCTGTAGAAAATAATCTGTATTGCTAAACTTAAGCATGTCTGGGGGGAAATGAGAGCTGTTTGTGAATATTCCATTGTTTTTCCATTTATCCTGATTGTATAAATGTTATTCTGGCAAATAAACTCTTCCTGATTAACTCAAGACAATATCAGAAAGGGCATGTAACAGCTTTGGGTTTTTCATTAGTAGAAGTATTCACACATTGCTGTGAGGGGGGCAAATGGAGGTGAAGGTTTGTGCTAGTAGAGTTTGTGCTTGTGGAGTGCTGGGGGACAGCAAATTTCCCATGGGACAGCAATGTGCCCTTGGGGCCAAGAGAACCAATGGCATGCTGGGGTGCAGCAAGAAAAATGTGGCCAGCAGGGCTGGGGAGGTTCTGCTCCCCCTCTGCCGTGCCCCATTGAGGCCACAGCTGCAATCCTGTGTCCAGTTCTGGGCTGCCCAGTTCAAGAGAGACAGAGACCTGCTGGAGAGAGTCCAAGGGAGAGCCAGGAGGATGCTTAGGGCACTTGTGCATCTCCCCTGGGAAGAGAGACTGAGAGCCCTGGGGCTGTTTAGTCTGGAGCAGAGAAGGCTGAGAGGGATCTGATCAATGTCTATCAATAGCTGAGGGCTGGGGGGCAAGTGGAGGGGGCCAAGCTCTTTTCAGAGGTGCACAGGAATAAGACAGGGAACAACAGGTTCCAGCTTGACCAGAGAAGGTTTCAGCTCAACATGAGGAGAAACTTCTTTAGAGTGAGAGTGCCAGGGCCCTGGAGCAGGCTGCCCAGAGAGGTTGTGGAGTCTCCTTCTCTGGAGCCTTTCCAACCCCACCTGGATGCATTCCTGTGCAGACTACCCTGGGTGATGCTGCTCTGGCAGGGGGGCTTGGACCCAATTAGTTCTTGAGGTCCCTTCCAACCTCTCATGTTCTGTGGTACTGTGATAAATACAGCCAAACTCAAGCTTTCAACTGATGTTGAAAAGTCATTTTACTACTCTTTTTTTTGTTGTTGTTGTTGCTTGTTTGGTGTTCAGTATTTCCAAAGGAAGGTAGAAGAAAATGTGCTTTAATTTAATTTAATAAATTTGAACTGCAGCTTTTGGTCACAAATCCCAGATCCCAGCCTAGTTCTGAATGACACCCGGAGTGGGAATGGTGTCAGCTCCACTTCAGCTCACACATCTTTTGTTCTGGCAAAGGCTTGCTGTGTTCTTCTCCCCTTGCTGGCATAAGCTTAATTTTCTACACTCCTTTTTGCCAGCTGTTTGATTAGTTTTGGTCTTGGCTTGCTTTTCTGACTGTTTTTTTTTTTTTGGTAGTAACAGATTGTTAAACGAAAATTCCCTCCCTGTGTACTTCCTGACCGAAAATCTCCCATAAGTATGGATCAGGAAAGGGCTGTAGTAGACATTTTCACCAATAAATCTTTATTAGAGGCTCTGCACTCCCAAACCCAGGAGAATTGTGATAAATATTGTGATCAATATTAAGAGAGAAAGAGTTCAGAGCATGTTCAGCTGCAGCTAATCAGTGATGAAGATTTGGTGAGGTCTAGGTTGGAGAGTTGAGCTTTGCTTACCTACCAGGCTGCCTTGTGCATAGAATCATAGAACTGCTAGGGTTGGAAGGGACCTCAAGGCTCAGCCAGTTCCAACCCCACTGCCATGGGCAGGGACACAGTATCACAGTATCACAGTATCACAGTAACTAAGGTTGGAAGAGACCCCAAGGATCATCAAGTCCAACCTGTTCCAACAGACCTCACAACTAGATCATAGCACCAAGCGCCACGTCCAATCTCCCCTTGAACACCTCCAGGGACGGCGACTCCACCACCTCCCTGGGCAGCACATTCCAATGACGAATGACTCGCTCAGTGAAGAACTTTTTCCTCACCTCGAGTCTAAACCTCCCCTGACACAACTTGAGACTGTGTCCCCTTGTTCTGGTGCTGGTTGCCTGGGAGAAGAGACCAACCCCCACCTGGCTACAACCACCCTTCAGGTAGTTGTAGAGGGCAATGAGGTCGCCTCTGATCCTTCTCTTCTCCAGGCTAAACAATCCCAGCTCCCTCAGCCTCTCCTCATAGGGCTTGTGCTCAAGGCCTCTCACCAGCCTTGTTGCCCTTCTCTGGACACGTTCAAGTGTCTCGATGTCCTTCCTAAACTGAGGGGCCCAGAACTGGACACAGTACTCAAGGTGTGGCCTAACCAATGCAGAGTACAGGGACACAATGACCTCCCTGCTCCTGCTGGCCACACTATTCCTAATACAGCCCAGGATGCCATTGGCCTTCTTGGCCACCTGGGCACACTGCTGGCTCATGTTTAGGCGGGTGTCAATCAGCACCCCCAGGTCCCTCTCCGTTTGGCAGCTCTCCAGCCACTCTGACCCCAGCCTGTAGCTCTGCATGGGGTTGCCGTGGCCAAAGTGCAGCACCCGGCACTTAGACTTATTAAATGCCATCCCATTGGACTCTGCCCATCTGTCCAGTCGGTCAAGGTCCCTCTGCAGAGCCTTTCTACCCTCTAACTGACTAACATCTGCTCCCAACTTGGTGTCATCTGCAAACTTGCTGATGACTGACTCAACCCCCTCATCCATATCATCAATGAAGATGTTAAAGAGGATGGGGCCCAGCACTGATCCCTGGGGGACGCCACTGGTGACTGGCCGCCAGCCGGATGTGGCACCATTCACCACCACTCTCTGGGCTCGGCCCTCCAGCCAGTTCCTAACCCAGCACAGAGTGTTGTGGTCCAAACCACGAGCTGACAGCTTAGCCAGCAGTTTACTGTGGGGGACGGTGTCAAAGGCCTTGCTGAAGTCCAGATAGACTACATCCACAGGCCTCCCCACATCCACCAGACGGGTCACCTGATCATAGAAGGAGATCAGGTTGGAGAGGCAGGACCTGCCCTTCCTAAATCCATGTTGGCTGGACCTGAGCCCTTGGCCATCCTTCAGGTGCGCAGTTATTGCCACCAGGATAATCTGCTCCATCACTTTCCCTGGCACTGAGGTCAGGCTGACTGGTCTGTAGTTTCCAGGTTCCTCCATCCGTCCCTTCTTGTGGATGGGGACCACATTGGCCAGTTTCCAGTCACCTGGGACCTCTCCAGTGAGCCAGGACTGGAGGAAAATGATGGAGAGCGGCTTGGCCAGCTCATCTGCCAGCTCTCTCAGCACCCTAGGATGGATCCCATCCGGTCCCACGGACTTATGGGTGTCCAAGTGGCTCAGCAGGTCCCGGACTAATTCCTCATGGATTTCTGGGGCATTACACTGCTCCTCACACTCCAGCAGGTTGCTCACAGCCACATACAGCCTGGCTGCAAAAACCTCCAGGGATGAGGCTGCCACCACCTCCCTGGGCAACCTGTGTCAGTCTCTCACCACCCTCATGGGGAACAACTTCTTCCTAATGTCTGACCGAAATCTCCCCTCCTCTAGCTTGGATCCATTCCCCCAAGTCCTATCACTCCCTGAGCCCCTCAAAACTCCCTCCCCAGCTTTCTTGTAGCTCTCTTCAGATACTGGAAGGCCACAATTAGGTCTCCTGGGAGCCTTTTCTTCTCCAGACTGAACAACCCCAGCTCCCTCAGTCTGTCCTCATAGCAGAGCAGCTCCAGCCCTCTACTCATCCTCCTGGCCCTTCTCTGCATACCTTCCAGCACCTCCAGATCCTTCCTGGAACAGAGGCTCCAGAACTGGACACAGAGCTCCAGGGGAGGTCTCAGCAGAGTGGAGCAGAGGGGGAGAATCACCTCCCTTGACCTGCTGGCCACACTTCTCTTGCTGCAGCCCAGGCTCTGCTTGGCTATCTGGGCTGCCTGTTGAGCTTCTCATCCACCAGCACCTTTCCTTCAGGGCTGCTCTCAAGCCAGTCCCTGCCCAGCCTGTGTCGGTGCCTGATGGCACAGGATTAACTCCTGAGTTGGGGTGGGGGGGGGGGGGGGGGGGGCACAGAATTGAGAGGCAAATATTTAATTTTTTATTAAATGTCAGGAAAGTAACTTAGGTTTAAAGCACTTTTAAAACTACCCAGCATCTTCTCCCAGTGGAAACATCCTTCTTTAGCTTTGGTAGACACCTGGGAAGCCAGAAGGGCTTGTTGTGCCACAGCTGGGCAAGCAGGCAGGTACCCACTTCACTGGCATCTGTCTGCATGCCTGGGCAAAATAAAAACCATTTGAAAAGGCTGGAAGTGGTAACAGCAAAGCCAACAAAAGGTCATCCACAAGTTAATTACTTGTAGTGCCTCACCTACAGCTTTGCACTGCCATGGGCTGCTCTGCTGCTGCCTGATCCAGAGGCTAGAAAAATAAACGGTTATGAGTGGGTAGATATGATTGAGGTGTGTGGGGGGTCCCTGGCAGTAAATAATCCCAGCCCTTGTGCTCAGGCACTGCAAGCTGCTTGGGCTAACGTCACAACTTGCTCACCAGATTCATTGTGTGCCATTCAGCAGCAGAGACAGCAGTTAATAAATGTCCTCATTGTCTGGGATCAAAACAAAGCTGAGGTCACGCAGGGCTGGCACTGTGACCTAGGAGGAGATGCAGCCTCTGCTCTCCAGACTGCTGACTTCTGGGCTCTTTTTATGCAGTCTTGCCCTCTTGGGCTTCAGAACTCTTGGGGTGAGAGCAACAGGGTGGCTGTTAGAGCAATAGGGATGTGTTGCTCTGCCCTTTGTGCCAGGAGCGTAGAGCAGTGTGCTGGATCTGAGATCCCCACAGCTCTGCTGTGCTTTCAGAGATTCATAGAGTGATTTGACTTGGAAGGGACCTTGAAGATCATCCAGTTCCAACCCCCCTGCATGGGCAGGAACACCTTCCACCAGCCCAGCTTGCTCAAAGCCTCATCTCACCTGGCCTTCAGCACTTCCAGGGAGGGGGCATCCACAAGCTATTTGGGCAGCCTGTTCCAGTGCCTCCCCACCCTCACTCTAATAAATTTCTTCCTCATCTGCAGTCTCAGTCTGCTTTACACATAGAATGTTTCTCCCACAGAAATAACTCACAGTCCTGAAGCAGTTAAAGAAAGAAAAAAGAAGAGATGAAAACGACAGCAACTTGGACTGGTGTGTAAACAACTTAGGTTTTTCTTTCCAACCACAAAGCCTGTAAGTTCAAAAGGAAATACAGCCAAAGTAGGATCACTAAACCTTCCAGGCTGGCTTGTCCAAGCCAATGATCAGTGTAGTAAGTGATAAACACTTCTCCTGGACTGCTATTTACCTCTTTTCAGAAGGACCTGAGTGGCCCTGCCTCCTGCTCTCATTGCCAGGGACGCAGGGAGAGAAGCCCTGGGCATCCTGAATGATGAGCTGCCAGGTGGGCTGGCTGGGTCAGGTGCATGAATGCCACTGGCCAAGCAGCAGAGCATGGCACAGCAGAGCTCTCACCCTCCCCGACCCTTCAGGTTTACTTATCTTGCAGCTAACTTAGCTCTTATTTCATGAGCTGCCCCCTATTCAGCAAAGGCTTAAACCCAAGCTTAAGTGGCTTTGCTGAGAGGAGATGAAGTTAAGCTCAGGACTTTCACACAGTCACAGAAACACTCAGGTTGGAAAAGCGCCTCAGGATCACCAAGTCCAGCTATTAACCCTACTCTACAAGGCTCACCCCTAAACCAGAGCCCCAAGTATCACATCCAAACCACCTTCAAACACAGCCAGGCTTGGGGATGCCACCACCTCCCTGCCCAGCACATTCCAATCCCTGACCACTCTTGCTGGGATAAACTTCTTCCTACTCTCCAGGCTAAACCTACCCAGTCACAGCTTGAGGCCATTCCCTCTTGTTCTGTCACTAATTACCTGGGAGAAGAGACCAGCAGCAGCCTCTCCACAAGGTCCTTTCAGGCAGTTGTAGACAGCCAGGAGGTCTCCCCTCAGCCTCCTCTTCTCCAAACTAACCATCCCCAGCTCCTTCAGTTGCTCTTCATCAGATTTCTTCTCCAGGCCCTTCCCAGCTTCCTTGCCCTCCTCTGCCCTGGCTCCAGCACCTCCACATCTCTCTTGTGTTGAGTTGCCCAGAACTGGACACAGCACTCCAGGTGTGGCCTGAGCAGAGCTGAGTGCCAGGAGACAATCCCCTCCTGCTCCTGCTGGACATAGCATTGCTGATCCCAGCCATGGGCAGGGACACCTCACACTACAGCAGGTTGCTCACAGCCACATCCAGCCTGGCTGAAAAAACCTCCAGGGATGAGGCTGCCACCACCTCCCTGGGCAACCTGTGCCAGTCTCTCACCACCCTCATGGGGAACAACTTCTTCCTGACATCCAATCTCAATCTCCCCATTTCTAGTTTTGCTCCATCCCCCCCAGTCCTATCACTCCCTGACACCCTCAGAAGTCCCTCCCCAGCTTTCTTGGAGCCCCCTTCAGATATTGGAAAGCCACAATTAGATCTCCTTGGAGCCTTCTCTTCTCCAGACTGAACAGCCCCAACTCCCTCAGTCTGTCCTCACAGCAGAGCAGCTCCAGCCCTCTGCTCATCCTCGTGGCCCTTCTCTGGACACCTTCCAGCACCTCCAGATCCTTCCTGTACTAGGGACTCCAGAACTGGACACAATGCTCCAGGTGTGGTCTCAGCAGAGTGGAGCAGATGGGGAGAATCACCTCCCTTGCCCTGCTGGCCACACTTCTCTTGCTGCAGCCCAGGCTCTGCTTGGTTCTCTGGGCTTCAAGTGCTCACTGCTGGCTCCTGTTGAGCTTCTCCTCCACCAGCCTCCCCAGGTCCTTTTGTTCAGGGCTGCTCCCAAGCCAGTTGCTGCCCAGCCTGTATTGGTGCCTGGGATTGCCCTGACCCAGCTGCAGGACCTTGCACTCCTCACAACTCCTGCTTGCTCCCAGAGAAATCAAAGAGAATTCTTTGTCCTTTCCACGTTGGGCTGGCATAAATCTGTGGCACTTCTTACTGTCCTCCATTCTTTCTGCTCTGGAAATAAAATGTAGTTGGTGGGTCCTGGCAGTGGGACTAGTCCAAACATGCTACTGCTGAGGATTCAATCAGCTCTGCTCTAAGGCTTTTAAAAGAAAAAATTAATTTGATTTTGTGTCTTTCCTGGACAAAAATCTCTCCCTCCTCCCTCTCTCTTTTTTTTTTCCCTCTTCAAACCATGGAGGAAATGTTTTGGAAGGGAGAGTCAAAAGACTTAAGTCTGGAATTTTTATGTACACCAGAAACTTCAATGTGTGGCTCAAGCTGATAAACTTACCACACCTCCTTCTGTTTTCTTTATAGACTTATTCCAAGTATCTGGCTTGGAACCTAGATTTATGGTGTGAACAAAAGAAATATAGGCCACAGAGACACAAAAGAGAAATCTCAGACAGAAAAAAAAGGGGTTGCTCAACTTTTAAACTGCTTCTGAATGACACAGAACAACAAAACACAATAGTGTTCCCTCTTGTTCTGTCACTAATTACCTGGGAGAAGAGACCAGCAGCAGCCTCTCCACAACCTCCTTTCAGATAGCTGTAGACAGCCAGGAGGTCTCCCCTCAGCCTCCTCTGTTTCACACCAACCATCCCCAGCTCCTTCAGTTGCTCTTCATCAGATTTATTCTCCAGGCCCTTCCCAGATTCCTTGCCCTCCTCTGCCCTGGCTCCAACACCTCCACATCTCTCTTGTGTTGAGGTGCCCAAAACTGGACACAGCACTCCAGGTGTGGCCTGAGCAGAGCTGAGTGCCAGGGGACAATCCCCACCCTGCTGCTGCTGGCCACAGCATTGCTGATCCCAGCCAGGATGCCTTTGGCTTTCTTGGCCACCTGGGCACACTGCTGGCTGCTCATCAGCTGCTTGTCCATCAGCACCCCCAGGGCCCTTTCAGCCAGACAGCTTTCCAGCCGTGCTGCCCCATTATGTAATGCTCAAGGCTGACCGCCACTCAGTGCAAACCCTCAGGAGCAGCCTCATCTTTATGGGGATTTACTCCCAGCTTGAAAGCAGCTATGGCTCTGTGGTTTTGTCATGAGCACATAGTAAATGTGTCTAAACACAGCTACTGCAAGTGTCTGGAAGCTACCATGGAAGGCAGAAGCAGCTAATTGGATACAGCACCAGGAAGGGTAATAAGCCTGCAGGGATTTTTAATGTCAATCTGGGAAGGTTTGATATTCCACTGAGGGGATTTGCTATGAATTGCTTTGTTCATTGGGAAAAGGCAAAGCATCCACAACTGCTCAAGCCTGGGGGTTAAGTCATAGAATCACTGAATGGTCAGGGTTGGAAGGGACCTCAAGGATCATCCAGTTCCAACCCCCCTGCCATGGGCAGGAACACCTCACACTACAGCAGGTTGCTCACAGCCACATTCAGCCTGGCTGCAAAAACCTCCAGGCATGAGGTTTCCACCACCTCCCTGGGCAACCTGTGCCAGTCTCTCACCACCCTCACGGGGAAGAATTCAGCTCTTAGGTGATCTTAGGTGGTGTTGGGTCACAGGCTGGACTTGACTATCTCAGAAGCCTTTCCCAGCCTCAGTAATTCTCTGATCAAAAGCAGGAGGAATCAAATGAAACCAAAACACTGCCAATTTATTTTCTCACTGTTTTATGGGTTGGTTTTGTGGTTGTTTTGGGGTTTTTTTTGAGGGGGCAAACAAGATGACCCTGAGCTCCAACTGGCAAAGCAGCCATGCTAGCGAGGATGTGTCGTGAGCCAAGCAAGCATTTTCCACTGGAACAATTATTTTTCACTTAGCACATTGATGTTGACAGAAAAAGACCAAAGGCACCTCTGTGGCTCTAGCAGCATGTCATAACAAAATGAAGGCTTAACCTGTCTCTGAAGGATTGACTTCCAAGCAGGAAACTGGGCTATTTTGGAACCTGAGCTAATGACACTGTTATTTTTTCTCCTGACTGATAAGGCTGATGGATACAGACCACTTGTATTTGCCTTAATCCTTTTTCTCCCATGCTCAGGACTATCACTTACAGCCCAGTTGTTGATCAATCAATGCATATTGGTATCTAGCTCTACTGACAAATGCTCTTGCTTCATCTTTCGCAGCTGTGAAGTTATTTTGACAGAATTATCTGCCTCACAATATCTTCTTTCTTTCTTTCTTTCCTTCTTTCTTTCTTTCTTTCTTTCTTTCTTTCTTTCTTTCTTTCTTTCTTTCTTCCTTTCTTCCTTTCTTCCTTCCTTTCTTCCTTCCTTTCTTCCTTCCTTTCTTTCTCTCTCTCTTTCTTTCAGAGAAGTGGAAAAACTAAAACTGTCAGAGGGACCTGCCTTTTGCCTTTGGAATAGGGAATTTTAGCAAGCAAAGATTCATCTAAGGCATGGACTCCAGAGAACTTATTTTTCTTTATTTTCTCTTTTTCTTTTCTTTTCTTTTCTTTTCTTTTTTTTTCTTTTCTTTTCTTTCCTCTCCGAACCTCTCCTCTCCTCTCCGAACCTCTCCTCTCCGAACCTCTCCTCTCCTCTCTGAACCTCCCCCCCCCTCCCTTCCCCTTCCCTCCCCTCCCCTTTCCTCCCCTCTCCTCCCCGAACCTCTCCTCTCCAAACCTCTCCTCTCCTCTCCTCTCCTCTCCTACCTTCCCTTCCCAAACCTTCCCAAACATTCCTTCCCAAACCTTCCAAACCTTCCCTCTTCTCTTTCCTTCCCTCCCCTTCCCTTCTCTTCTCCCCTCTTCTCTCTATAATTCAGTCATTTATTTGCAGCTGATACCCAGACGGATCTCTCCATAGCACACCATGGAGGCAACCCTCAGTGTGCTGGGCAGACACAGAGCTCTCCAGGCAGCCTTTGGCCTTTCTCTGTTCCAAGGACTGCTTGGACAGCAGCTGGGGATGGAATCCCATTTACACCTCTTGTACCAGCCAGATCCTCATCACAAGGAGCTTTGGCCCTCAAGAAGAGAAGCAAAGTTCCTTCTCATAGTGAAATGCCAAGAGCACCAAGTACCCATTTGCCCCAGGAGTCCTGAAAGCCCCAGCCAGGGGCTCATTAGGATCTCCCTCCTGTTCCAGAATGATGCCACAGCACACAGTGAGTTTCTATAAAGTGTGGGGATGTAAAGAGCAATAAACAGTCAGGAGCTTTAGAAGGAGCAGCAGCAGGAGTGGCTACCACAGGTGTGCAAACTTCATTTTCCTTCTCACCGAAGGGAGCATTGCCAAGCCAGCTCCCCCCAGATAAATTCTTCCAGTGAGCAGACTGTAAGTGGTGTCATTGGATTCGAGAGCTCTGCAATATCAGTGCTTGGCTTCCTTAGTATAGAATTTAAAGTGCTTTTGAACTGCTGGGGAAGAGTTTGCAGCTGAAGAGAGGGAGAGATGCTCAATAAAAGCCATGATTTTACCATCGCCTGACACTTCTGCAAGGTCAGGAGGGCAGATAAACAACTTCCTGCAGCTGTGGCTACATCTGGCACACGACTGAGGCAAGAGAGCGTGCTTCAGCAAAGATAAACAGATCAGGTTGGATCTCCATAGGGATCCTACACTCCTGCAGAAGGCCTGGGGAACTGAACTTGGCCCTGCGGTGCCCGCAGTAATTCATAGCTGAAAATGCTTTGCCGCTAATGAATCAAAGCAGTCCTGCAGTGAGTTTTAAGCCACCCAGCACCATTCATGTGTGGTGCTGAGCAGGGGTAAGTTGGTGCCACTGCACTGCCCCTGGTGGGTTTTTACACTTGGAGACTACATGCAGAGGAGAAATGGACTGAAAGGGTTCTCAAGCACTGGAATGGTCTGCCCAGGGCAGTACTGGAGTCACCATCCCCAGGGGTGCTCAAGCACTGAGTGCACCTGGAGGAGGGCAAGGAAGCTGGGAAGTGCCTGGAGAATAAATCTGATGAAGAGCAACTGAAGGAGCTGGGGATGGTTAGTGTGAAACAGAGGAGGCTGAGGGGAGACCTCCTGGCTGTCTACAACTGCCTGAAAGGACCTTGTGGAGAGGCTGCTGCTGGTCTCTTCTCCCAGGAAATTAGTGACAGAAGAAGAGGGAATGGCCTCAAGCTGTGACTGGGTAGGTTTAGACTGGACACTAGGAAACATTTTTCCCAGCAAGAGTGGTCAGGGATTGGAATGTGCTGGGCAGCGAGGTGGTGGCATCCCCAAGCCTGGCTGTGTTTGAAGGTGGTTTGGATGTGGTGCTTGGGGCTATGGTTTAGGAGTGACCCTTGTAGAGTAGGGTTATGGTTGGACTTGGTGATCCTGAGGGTCTGTTCCAACCTGTGTGATTCTGTGACCTGGCACTTAAGGACATGGTTCAGTGGTGACCCTTCAGTGCTGGGTTAGGGGTTTGGAAGGGATGATCTTGAAGGTGTCTTCCAACCAGATGTATATTCTGTGATTGTGTGAACTTGCACAAGGTCTGTAGGTAGGTGATGAGTGCTGAGAGCCAGGCTAGCAGACCTGCTGCCAAAATGCTCACAGCAGCACCTGGGCTAGGGAGTGGGGAATGGGCTCCTTGTGGCATGGGGTTAGGGGCTGCCTCTCTGCTCCTAAGACCCATTTGGTTTGCCATTTTGGAAGACAGCCCCTCTGTGGACAGCAGGCTTGGTTGGTGGCTGTTTATGGCATATTGCCACACAGGTGGTTGACTTCACCCTCAGAGGTGTTTGTGGATGCAGGGTGGGGCAGGTTTTCTTTGCTAACTGAGCAAACTGCAATCAAGAAATGATTTTCAGCTGGTCCCAGGTTGAAGGTTGGTTTGGTGTTAGGGTTTTTTTTGACACACAGTGAGACAAGCTGGGTTAGTCTGTGTGAATGGCAACAGCAAAAAGGAATCAAGTACATTTTGCATCACTTTTGTGTTTGGACAACACAATAGCATGGCATAGCTGGAGAGGCAGTTCCCTTGTAGCCCCCTGGGTGATTTGTAGGTGGGTGCCTCTGAATCATAGAACCATAGAATTGTTAAGGTTGGAAGGGACCTCAAAGATCATCCAGGTCCAACCCCCCTGCCATGGCCAGGGACACCTCACACTACAGCAGGTTGCTCACAGCCACATCCAGCCTGGCTGCAAAAACCTCCAGGGATGAGGCTGCCACCAGCTCCCTGGGCAGCCTGTGCCAGTCTCTCACCACCCTCATGGGGAAGGTTCCTGGAAGAAGATCCAGTCCTGAAAAAGTGCCTTCCTCTCTCCTGGACTATCCCAGGAACCCAGTTGCCCCCATAGGGCAACCCAGGCTTTCCTCTGAAGCTAGAGAGGAGCAGACATTCCTCTGCTGAGGTTGGGCACCTTGCAGAGGGGGGAAGGGCATCTGAAAGGGAAGAGCAGGCAGTGCCCAGCATTTGGGTTATCTTATATGTTACATTATCCATTGGATGTCGGTTCAATGGAGATTGTGTTGATCTGGTCAGAACATTTGTCCATAACAGGGAGCTGCAACCCACTGTGCTTGAGGCAGCACCTGAAAAGTGCCCCACAAGCTCTGCACAAGGAGGCCTCAGAGAGGCTGCCTCCCAGCTTATGCCCAGAGAGAGCTTTCATATCACACCACAGAGGCAGCCCTTGGGGGATGTGACATGGTGGAGGTGCTGGGCAGACACAGAGCTCTCCAGGCAGCCTTTGGCCTTTCTCTGTTCCAAGGACTGCTTGGACAGCAGCTGGGGATGGAATCCCGTTTACACCTCTTGTACCAGCCAGATCCTCATCACAAGGAGCTTTGGCCCTCAAGAGGAGAAGCAAAGTTCCTTCTCTGCCCTTAGCTTGGCAGTTTGCACTGAGGAGCAGCTGCCTGGCTGTGTTGTTAGGAGCACTGCTGCTCTGCTTGCTTGTGTGCTGAAAATTTACAGCCCCTGTTTGTTGCCTGCAGATGCCTACAACAACCTTCCATGAGAAAACTCACATTGCTAGGACCTTGGCCCCCAGTCTGTCCTTTCTGGGAACTTTTGACTGAGCTTTATTCAGTCTGGCAAACAAAGAAACACAATTCATGCATTCTAAACCACCTCTTTCCTTCGCAGAAGCCCCAGTTCTGCACCCAGCCCTGGCAGGTAAGGATTTGTCCACACTTCAACACATCACAGGGGGAACCGTTGGGGCTGACAACGCACAAACCATTTGATGTTGTGCTTCTCCCCTGCTTCCTGGCAGACACCTCTCAGAGATGACAGGGGAGTATCATTTTTACATGGCAGTGTTTCTACCAAACTGCTGATAGAGCCCTTCACAAGATCACAGAGAGGTCCATATCATCTGATTAGCATTTAGAGAAGCTGGTCGTCCGGGAGGGAACTGCGGGAGACCAGAGACTGCCACCCTCGAGGGCTGGGAGAGGAAAGACTCAATCAGTGCTTGATAAGGGCTCAGCAATGATAAATCACAAACAAGACTCCAGGCTTAGGAATTCACAGCACAATCTGTCATGAATTTCCTTCCCTTCCCTCCCTCCCCAATATCTGATGAGAATTTGCCTTTTATAATGGTCTCTGGCAGTACCAGAAACGAAGCCAAGGAGAACTGCTGAGCTGTGCCTGGATTGTGTTAGTTTTCCTTATTTCCTTTATTTTGCTCTATTTTCTTTTGTTTTGTAACTAGACCTCTGCATGGATGTATGTCTCTGGGTACATTGAAGCAGAGTTGGCTGCCAGTAGGTGACAGCAGAAGGAATTTTAAGGCTCGAGGATGTTTTGGTAATGTTAAACTGCATAAAACTCACGTGGGAAAAATACTTGGTACCAGACTAGCAGCTCTTTAGAAGATGGAGATTTGAAGCCTGCCTGGGAGTCCCAGCTCCACACTGCAAAAATCCTTAAAAAAAAAAATCACTCTAGAATCGACTTGAAATAAAAAAGACCTCTACAGAAGGTACTTCTGCCACGAAGAGTGCTCTCCACAGCACATTTCCCACTGCTTCTGAGAGGCTGTGACACCTTAGCCTGCTAGCTGCAGGCATGAACAGTGTGTAGAATGAGCACAGAATCACAGAAGCATTCAGGTTGGGAAAGCCCCTCAGGATCACCAAGTCCAACCATGAACCCTACTCTACAAGGCTCACCCCTAAACCAGAGCCCCAAGCACCAAATCCAAACCACCTTCAAACACATCCAGGCTTGGGGGGAACTCCACCACCTCCCTGCCCAGCACATCCCAATCCCTGGCCACTCTTGCTGGGAAAAATGTTTCGAAGTGTCCAGTCTAAACCTACCCAGTCACAGCTTGAGGCCATTCCCTGTTGTTCTGTCACTAATTGCCAGCAGCAGCCTCTCCACAACCTCCTTTCAGGGAGCTGTAGACAGCCAGGAGGTCTCCCCTCAGCCTCCTCTTCTCCAAACTAACCATCCCCAGCTCCTTCAGTTGCTCTTCATCAGATTTCTTCTCCAGGCCCTTCCCAGCTTCCTTGCCCTCCTCTGCCCTGGCTCCAGCACCTCAACATCTCTCTTGTGTTGAGGTGCCCAGAACTGGACACAGCACTCCAGGTGTGGCCTGAGCAGAGCTGAGTGCCAGGGGACGATCCCCTCCCTCCTTCTGCTGGATGCTGCAGGCCAGGGCATGGGCTGGAGATGCATCTTCCCATGCTGTGGCGATGGAGGAGAAGGAGCACTGTGGTGCTGGGGTGCTGGGACCACACCTTGGCACTCAGCTGCTGTGAATGATGGCATTGCTACAGGTCTGCCCAGGACACTTCTATTTTTTTCCCCTCTTCCCCTTGTTAATTAATTAATTGATGCAATGACAAGATGCAGAGATCTTTAGGTCTCCCTTTGCCTAAGAATGGTATAAAGAGGACTCAGCAGAGTGTTTCCCCTCATTATAGCACTTACAGTCATATGTGCGCATTCTCTCTCACTTTCACCACGCAGCGAGGAGGAGTGGAAGCAGGTCCTGGTTCCATCTGGGCACAGGAGCACCCCTGTGGGCTGTGAATGCCCTGCCCAGCACCTTTTCCATGCTACCTCTTAGCTGAGGGATGGAGGCAGGTGAGTGCTCTTAGCCACCTTTCATACAAACCATGAGGGTACAAGCTGGAACCCAGGAGGTTCCACCTCAACATGAGAAGACACTTCTCTGTGGTGAGGGTGGCAGAGCCCTGGAGGAGTCTCCTTCTGTGGAGTCTCCTTCTGTGGAGGCTTTCCAAACCCACCTGGATGTGTTCCTGTGTGACCTGCCCTGCCTCTGGTGGGGGAGTTGGACTGGATGAACTCTGGAGGTCCCCTCCAGCCCCTAACATTCTGTGATTCTGTGAAACCTGTTCCCTCCATCTCTTCAGAGAGATGCTGCATGAGCCAAGCATGCAGGAGCTAGGTGGCTCCCAGCTGCATCTCCACTGCCCCTCTCTTCTCAGAGACATGCACATCTGGGCTCAGAATGGGGTTAAACACTCCACACCTATCCAGTCAAGCAACTAAAAACAAGGAATAAAAATAGTGTTAGGATAGTCCTACAGTGGAGGGGAAAAAAAAACAAACATGAGGGGGGAGTGGCAAAAGGGACAAGAAAGCAGGAAATAAGGAAAGAAGGATCTTGGAGGGGAATCCGCTGTGCTAATCATACCAAAATTGCACATCACAGGCTCACAGGATGTCAGGGGTTGGAAGGGACCTCCAGAGATCATCCAGTCCAAGCCCCCTGCCAGAGCAGCACCATAGAATCCAGCACAGGTCACACAGGAACACATCCAGATGGGGCTGGAAAGGCTCCAGAGAAGGAGACTCCACAACCTCTCTGGGCAGCCTGCTCCAGGGCTCTGTGACCCTCACAGGGAAGAAGTTCCTCCTCCTGTTGAGGTGGAACCTCCTGTGCTGCAGCTTATATGCACATACACTGCTGCTCAGTTCGAGGGACAGGTGGTACCCACTGCATTGCTCTCACAGAGCTGTGCTTTAAAGACACAATAAAGTATGAGTTTTAACCCAAGCACCCCTCTGCCTCTCCTCTTCCTCGCTGGGCAGCTCCTGGGGCAGTGTTGCACTGCTTTGCTGTAGCAGCCGCTGGGCTGAGCTGAAAGAAAAACGCATGAAGGTTCTTTTTCAGACTAATGTGAGGGAGAAAACTGTTACCAGAGGGGAAGGCTGAGGATGTCTTTGTAATTTTTACCTTGTTACAAGTGTCTGTGTGATGGCCATAGCCTGCTTTTAACATCTGCCCCAGAAGAGCAGCAGGGTTCCTCCAAGGGATGGCCAAGCAGGCAGAAACGCTGAGGCTAGCCTGACACTGGCGCTAACAGCGTGCTCTGCTTGCTCTTATTAGACAATAACACATGCCCTGGGGTGTCCTCTGCCTTTTGATTAAGCTCCCTGGGATGCCAGCTTTGAGGACTGGCCATTGTAGAGGCAGAGGCAGGAGGAAGCTGCCATCGCCTCTGCTCCAAGGGTGGTACCAGCGCCGCTGGCGGCAGGAAGCCTTGGGATGCCCTTGCTGACAGTGGGCAAACAGAGAGTGTTTGTGTTTGCTTTCCTCATAAAGTGCTGATGAACAAATGAAGCAGAGGCATTAAGAAGCTCATGCTGTGAGGAGAGATTGGAGTTTGTCAGCTGCTTCTTGGCAGAGTAAATTTCACATACAGTGAGAACATAAAGTGGTCCCTCCCTGAGGGGTGACACTCCGCAGAGTTTTATGTCATGACTAAGAGGGGAGCAGTGCTTTCCTTGGACATTTGCTCTTTCCTTGAGTCAGGCTTGGGTAATAGCATGTATTTTCTCTGGCCTTTGGTGCAATGTGGTTAGAAAACACATCACAACGAGCTAGCCTGTAGTTGTGGGGCAGGAGATGCCCTATGAGGAGAGGCTGAGAGCCCTGGGGCTGTGCAGTCTGGAGAGGAGAAAACTGAGAGGGGATTTAATAAATTATTATCAATATCAGAGGGCTGGGGGTCAGGAGGGAGGGGACAGGCTCTGCTCAGCTGCACCCTGGGATAGGACAAGGAGCAATGGATAGAAACTCCAGCACAGGAGGTTCCACCTCAACATGAGGAACTTCTGCACTGTGAGGCTCACAGAGCCCTGGAGCAGGCTGCCCAGAGAGGTTGTGGAGTCTCCTTCTCTGGAGCCTTTCCAGCCCCATCTGGATGTGTTCCTGTGTGACCTGTGCTGGATTCTATGGTGCTGCTCTGGCAGGGAGGTTGGACTGGATGATCTCTGGAGGTCCCTTCCAACCCCTAACAACCTGTGAGCCTGTAATATGATGAGAGGAAGTGTCTATGGATAAAGCACAGCCTGGGAAGTACTGAGGAAGATCTAACAGGCTAACCTCTGCTATTCATTTGCTGGTCTAAGCCCTATGATAGCAGGTGGTGTTCAAAACTTTAGGCTGGCCTCTGGTCTCACTGAAGTTGTCCCAAATGCCTCTAAATACTATTTACAGAGCTCCTTGCCCACTGAAAAGAGGCAATAATGACCCTGAGCTATCACAGAGACCACATGCAGAGCTCAGTTCTGCCAAGTGGGGAGGGCTGAAGGTCCTGAACCTCATGGCTAACAAAAAGGTCTTCTTCTGCTACCCTTACCTAGGACACCTTTAGTTATTTCAGCAGAGACCTCGGAGCACATGGCAGATTTGGAAAACACTTTGGAGTTTAGGTTGTGGAACAAAGTGGGATCTTCCCTCCAGAGCATGCAGAGGCCACTGACAATGTCCACATGATCTCTTGTAAAGGAGGTGATGCCATATGGCAGGAAGCCATTTATCTGCCTTCATTGCGGTGGGGAGTGAGAATTGACAGGACAATGCTATCTACAGGGCTCATGGGGGGGCTGGGTCAAATCCTGCTTACCTTACTTATGTAAATAATTCCCCCCTGCTCCATAGCTCTGTGTTGTTACCGACTGTCCTGATTTGCACTTTGCAAACTGAGAGCAGGAATTGCTTCCAAACCTTCCACATGGAAGGGGTTTGGGTGGTTTTTGTTCCTCCCCTCAGACAGAATAAAAGCTTTGTCCTGCTCAACCCAGTGGTCTGCATGACCCAGGAGCCTTTCACAGGGGGGTTTGCTTTTGAAGTTTGGTTGTGTAAGATGGGAGGAAAAATTCCCCTTCCCTCCCTGCCCAAGCATAACCCTGTAGTTTAAAAACCTGTTTGTTTATTTTGACATTCAAGCCACTCTTTCTGCTGCATATGTATAAGCTCCTGGGGATTTAGGTCTTCATTGCTTGGTGACTGGTGCCCTGTACCTGGGACACTCCACAGCCTTGGCTTTGCTATCCCTTTAGAACTGTTGGGAAGGGAAGGGTGGGGGTGGGGTAGGCAGGGGGGGGCATTCAAACAGAATGTTCAAGGATGGATTTACAGACTCAGTTGACTACCTGACAAGGAACTCAAACATATCACAGTATCACAGTATAACTAAGGTTGGAAGAGACCCCAAGGATCATCAAGTCTAACCTGTCTCAACAGACCTCATGACTAGACCATGGCACCAAGTGCCACGTCCAACCTCCTCTTGAACACCTCCAGGGACGGTGACTCCACCACCTCCCTGGGCAGCACATCCCAATGATGAATGACTCTCAGTGAAGAACTTTCTCCTCACCTCGAGTCTAAACCTCCCCTGGCACAGCTTGAGACTGTGTCCCCTTGTTCTTGAATTATTGCCAAGTCCTCCTCTCAGATCCATCTGAAATGGAGGAGAAGCTCAACAGGAGCCAGCAGTGAGCACTTGAAGCCCAGAGAGCCAAGCAGAGCCTGGGCTGCAGCAAGAGAAGTGTGGCCAGCAGGGCCAGGGAGGTGATTCTCCCCCTCTGCTCCACTCTGCTGAGACCACAGCTGGAGCTCTGTGTGCAGTGCTGGAGCCTCTGTTCCAGGAAGGATCTGGAGGTGCTGGAAGGTGTCCAGAGAAGGGCCACGAGGATGAGCAGAGGGCTGGAGCTGCTCTGCTGTGAGGACAGACTGAGGGAGTTGGGGCTGTTCAAACTGGAGAAGAGAAGGCTTCAAGGAGACCTAATTGTGGCTTTCCAGTATCTGAAGGGGGCTCCAAGAAAGCTGGGGAGGGACTTTTGAGGGTGTCAGAGAGTGATAGGACCGGGGGGGGGATGGAGCAAAACTAGAAATGTGTAGATTCAGATTGGATGTGAGGAAGAAGTTGTTCCCCATGAGGGTGGTGAGACACTGGCCCAGGTTGCCCAGGGAGGTGGTGGCAGCCTCATCTCTGGAGGTTTTTTCAGCCAGGCTGGATGTGGCTGTGAGCAACCTGCTGTAGTGTGAGGTGTCCCTGCCCATGGCAGAGGGGTTGGGACTGGCTGATCCTTGAGGTCCCTTCCAACCCTAACAATTCTATGATTCTATGAAATGACTTAGGGCTGATGCAGGTCAGGTCTGAGCTTCAGCAAGAGCCATCCTGTGTTGCCCCTGGGGAGATCTCACCATGCTGCGCCTGCCTTTGAAAAATAGAAGTTCTGCATGGTGAAAAAGCACTAAAAGCAATAAAGGAGGTGCAATGTTTAGGAAGTCATCCTTGAGGACAGGCTGCATGTGTGCAATAACCTTCTCTGCTTCAGCCTTGCTGTGCAGCTGTGGCCAAGCCCCTGGGTCAGCAGTCCATAAATGATGGCAGCCTCCCTGACTTCATGGGCTCACCAGCCCCAGTGCTCCAGGGTGCCATGCTCAGCCCCTGCACCCCTGCACTTCCACTGATGCCTATGGCTGGAAGTGGCTGGAGGGGTCCCAGTCCTGGCAGCATTGTGATGCCTGCATCTCACCCATGAGTGACCTGCAGTCACTTTCTTCCACTTTCTGATGCTGTTGGAGACCACAGGCTCACAGGATGTCAGGGGTTGGAAGGGACCTCCAAAGATCATCCAGTCCAACATCCCTGCCAGAGCAGCACCATAGAATCCAGCACAGGTCACACAGGAACACATCCAGATGAGACTGGAAAGTCTCCATAGGAGACTCCACAACCTCTCTGGGTAGCCTGCTCCAGGGCTCTGAGAGCCTCACGGTGAAGAAGTTCCTCCTCATGTTGAGCTGGAACCTCTTGTGCTGGAGTTTCCATCCATTGCCCCTTGTCCTATCCCAGGGTGCAGCTGAGCAGAGCCTGTCCCCTCCCTCTTGAACCCCAGCTCTCACATATTGGCAGACATTGATAGATCCCCTCTCAGTCTTCTCCTCTCCAGACTGCACAGCCCCAGGGCTCTCAGCCTCTCCTCACTAGGCAGTGCTGCAGTTTCTTCAGCATACTCGTACCTCTCCCTTGGTCTGTCTCAACTAGATCCCTGTCCCCAGTTCATTATTTTCCCCTTCTACCCAGCAACATTGCCTGGGGAGAGAGGGAGAGGCCTGATGCATAGTCTTGTGAGCTAGGAACTGATTTTGAAATGTTTTTGCTTAGCTGTTTAAATATGCAAGCATTTCTTCTGAAGAAGATGCAAAATATTATCCTAAGATGGAGCAATTCAGATGTGCTCATCTGGAATTGAATGCAATCTTGATTTGTTAATTTTGGCATCTGTAAGCATGTGTGAAGCTGGAAGGAGAGGGATTCCTGCAGATCTGTGTACTGGCCTGGCAGGAGACTAAAGAATTCAAAACAGCACAAAGTCTGGGATAGGATTTGGTCTGCCTAAATCCCACAGGGATTATAGAATCACAGAATTGTTAGGGCTGGAAGGGCCCTCAAGGATCAGCCAGTTCCAACCCCCCTGCCATGGGCAGGGACACCTCACACTACATCATCTTGCTCAGAGCCACATCCAGCCTGGCCTTAAACACCTCCAAGGATGAGGCTTCCACCACTCTCCATGGCAACCTGTGCCAGTCTCTCACCACCCTCATGGGGAACAATTTCTCCCTGACATCCAATCTGAATCTACCCACTTCTAGTTTTGCTCCATTCTCACCAGTCCTATTGTTCCCTGACACCCTCTAAAGTCCCTCCCCAGTTTCCTTGATCCTACTTTCTTCATCTGATTAATCTCTCTGCTGAAGCCAGAGATTGTAAGCATAGTGTCAGCAGCCCACAGCCACACTTTCAGCCTGTGTCCCTTTCTGCAATAATCAAATTGCTAGAGAATCTCCCAGAATGGACTCTGTGTTTGGCTCAGCCTGAAGGAATTCCTCTGCCTGCATCTGACCAGGACATGCTGCCATCCATTTGCCTGCTGAGCAGCTGGTGCAGCCCATAGCAGCCCTTAAGGCCAGGTCCTCTTCCTCTGGGCAGGGGAATCCCCTGGCTCATGCTTCATGTTCCTCTGCAACAACCCAGCAGAGGAATGGAGACACCAAAGGTGGCCTGAGAAAGGTCACAGCTTGAGCTAGCATGCTCTCCCTGTACAAGTGAGGGGTCCAGTGCACTGAGCAAGATCTGCTTCAGGGGGGGTTTCAAAGACACCTTCCTCCTTCCATGGTCTTCTTAGGGAGACTCTGGAATAGGCTCCTCTGGTCCAGACTAACCACCCCCAGCTCCTTCAGTCACAGTGTCACAGTATCACAGTATAACTAAGGTTGGAAGAGACCCCAAGGATCATCAAGTCCAACCTGTCTCCACAGACCCCATGACTAAACCATGGCACCAAGTGCCATGTCCAGTCTCCTCTTGAACACCTCCAGGGACAGTGACTCCACCACCTCCCTGGGCAGCACATTCCAATGGCGAATGACTCTCAGTGAAGAACTTTCTCCTCACTTCGAGTCTAAACCTCCCCTGGCGCAGCTTGAGACTGTGTCCTGTTGTTCTGGTGCTGGTTCGCTCTGCATCAGATGTATTCTCCCAAGAATGAAGGCAAAATGCCCTCAGGAGGATGAAATTTCCAAGTGATAATTCATGTCATTTCCATGATGCTTTGCAACTGTCTGAAAGAAAAAAAAAACCAAGAGAAGAAGTCCCATTGTTTGGTGTTATCAGGAACTCCAGTGGGAACTCCCTGGAGAAAGGTGCAGTTGGCTGGCTAAAAAGCTTTTCATTTATAGCCCTGCTGTTGATGGGCCTGGACATGAGATAAGGAGGAGGGGGCAGTTAAGAGGAAACAATAAACCATGCCAAAATGTTCTGAACTGATGCTGCTGAGCTGATATTAGTTTTCATTTCCTTTTTATTCCCCCTCCTCCCCCATTTCCCCCCCCCCCCCCGGCTTCATTGTCACATGAAGAGCAGAGCTCATATTTTTTAGCACTTTCATCAAGAGGACGATGCAGCTTCAAAGCCCTGGAAGGAAAAGGAAGCTTTGCTTCCCAGCTTTTCAAAACCTATCATCTGCAGCATGAGCAAATCACAGAATCCTCTTGATTTGCTCTTGCTGCAGATGATAGGGTTTGAAATGTAGGAAGAGTTTAGAGTAGGGTGGGGGGTGGAAATTTTAGTCGCTGCAGAGGCTTGCATTTCACTGGCTTGCTGTTTGGATCCTGGAGCCTGCAGAGCAATAAGAGGTTTATCAGACTGGCAGAGAAAAAAAACAGGGAAATTATTTATTATATCTACAGCATCTGTATCAACATCTTCTACATCTATATCTGCATCATCTTCTGCATCTGCATCATCTTCTGCATCTGTATCATCTTCTGTATCTGCATCATCTTCTGTATCTGCATCTCTTCTGCATCTGCATCTTCTTCTGCAACTGCATCATCTTCTGCAACTGCATCATCTTCTGCAACTGCATCATCTTCTGCAACTGCATCATCTTCTGCAACTGCATCTTCTACACCTGCATCTTCTTCTACACCTGCATCTTCTTCTACACCTGCATCTTCTTCTGCAACTGCATCATCTGCATCAGTATCATGTACATTTATCTAATCTGTGTCTATCTATATCTCTCTGTCATCATCTCTCTCTCTCTCTTTGTCTGTATTTATATTGTTAATATTGTATAAATAAAAATAATCTAGAAATGGGTAGATTGAGATTGGATGTGAGGAAGAAGCTGTTCCCCATGAGGGTGGTGAGAGACTGGCACAGGTTGCCCGGGGAGGTGGTGGCAGCCTCATCCCTGGAGGTGTTTAAGGCCAGGCTGGATGTGGCTCTGAGCAAGATGATGTAGTGTGAGGTGTCCCTGGCCATGGCAGGGGGATTGGGACTGGCTGATCCTTGAGGTCCCTTCCAACCCTGGCAATTCTGTGATTCTATGGTAATATATGTATAATATAATCATCTCTCTCTCTGTCTTTTCTACATCTCCTACATACAAATAAAAAATATATAAATAAAATATATAAACCACATAATATGTATTTAAAATATGACAGTACAGTTAAATATTATAGATAATAATCATACCTATAAAAATAATATATATTTGTACATAAAGTATGTATTGATACATAATAAATAATTGTATGTATATATAAAGAAAGAGATATAAACAATATAGTTTATTATTGTATATTGAATAATGTACTTTATAAAATAAAGACTATTTTATATGAAATAAATACTGTATTATATGAAATTAATCCTATATTTTATATATATATAGGATTGATAATTATTAGAAAAACTACTGGAATAGAATCATCAAACTTCCTCTGACCTAAACTATTGGTCTGTGTTGTGATGGCTCTGCTCAGTTCCTCCTTTCTACCACTGCTTTATCTTTTGAGGCTTTCATTCAGACATAAGCAGCCCACCTCCACTGCTCCAAACAAAACTAAACCAACCCAACCCCAACCCAACCCCAAACCAAGCAAACCCAAACCAAAATCCAAACCTAAAACAAAGCAAAGCAAAAAAAATCTCAGCATTTCCCTGCTCCATTGTCGGCTGCCAGTCCCAGCCTGTAACCATGCAGCTCAGTCCCAGGCCTTGCAGACAACTCATCTTTCAAGGGAAGGTCTTAAGCTGAAGCAGGGAGAATAAAAAGAGCTCTTTTATCAAGTCCTGCCAGGATCCTCAGCACAGCAGAGACAGGCAGCTCTTGGGATGGGGCCAGAGGGGACCACAGCAATGATGGGAGAGTTGGGCTTGTTCAGCCTGGAGAAGAGAAGGCTTCAGGGGGATCTTCTGGTGGCCTTTTGGTGCTTAAAAAGGCTGATCAAGAAGCTGGGGACTGAATTCTTATCAGGACCTGTTGTGATAGGACAACATGGAATGGTTTGAAGCTAAAGCAGATACTCAGTCTAGAGAGAGGGAAGACACTTTTTGCCTTGAGTATGGTGAGAGCCTGGCCCAGGTTGCCCAGAGAAATGGGAGGTGCCCCATCCCCAGAACCTTTTCAGGTCAGGTTGCCTGGGACTCTGAGCAACCTGTTCTAGTTGCAGATGTCCCTGTCCATGGCAAGGGGGCTGGACTAGATGACCTTTAAGAGGTCCCTTCCAACCCAAACCAGTCTGTGCTTCTCTGCTGTTTCTTTTTAATCCATCCTGTTCCTTCAAGAGCCTGAATATTTGGTGCATTTACCCTGTGTAAAGGAGAGTGGATCTTATGAACCCCCATTTTCAGTTTGATTCCACCCAAATCTCAGCACAGCTGTAGGTCACAGAGCTGAAGGGATAAAAAGAACTTGGGTTATAAATTCCTTTTTTAATCTACTCTTCAGCATCCTCACTTATTTTTTTGCATTGAGGTTGTCAGATCTTGGTATCTGTTCAAGAAATTCTGCTCTTCCCCCTTGCTGCCTGAGAAAAATGAAGGTTGAATGCAGTGATAGAGAGGGGATTCTGACCCTTGGCTCTGCTCTGATGAGACCCCACCTAGAATACTGTCTCCAGTTCTGGTGTCCCCAGCACAAGAAGGACACAGAGCTGCTGAAGTGAGTCCAGAGGAGGCCATAAAGATGACCCAAGGGCTGGAGCAGCTCTGCTGTGAGCACAGCCTGAGGGTGCTGGGGGTGTTCAGCCTGGAGAGGAGAAGACTCTGGGGGGACCTCAGAGCTGCCTGCCAGGACCTGAAGGGATCCTGCAGGGAGGCTGCAGAGGGACTTCTCATCAGGGTGTCTGGAGACAGGCCAAGGGGGAATGGTTTGAAGCTGAGGCAGAGCAGGGTTAGGCTGGAGCTGAGGAAGAAGTTGTTCAGTAGGAGGGTGCTGAGACTCTGGCCCAGGCTGCCCAGGGAGGCTGTGGCTGCCTCCTGCCTGGGGGTGTTTCAGGCCAGGCTGGATGAGGCCCTGAGCAGCTGAGTGTAGTTGAGAGTTGTCCCTGGGCATGGTGTGGAGGTTGGAGGAGGTGAGCTCTGAGCTCCCTTCCAGCCTGAGCCACTCTAGGATTCTATGAAACAGCTCTCACCTGCATCACAGGCAGCTTCCTTGGGTCTTGCTCCTGAGAAAAGTCAGAATATTTCTATTGCAATTTCTTGGATTCAAAATCAGTGGGAGAGATAGAAAATGCCCAGTGAGAGGGAGAAAGCTGGCACTCAGGCAGAGTAGATGCCACAGTCTAACAATGGTCAGCCAGTGGGGGCAGGTAGGAAAAACAGGAAGGGAAACAAATTCACTTTCATTAGGAGAGCTGCAGGATTTCACCTGTAACACTATCTTCCTCCCCTCTGTTTGTGTAACTAACAGGCTCCATGTGAGCAAACAGCCCAGCTGATACCTCTCTTGTGGGGTGTTTGCAGCAAGGGCTTCTCCCTAAGCACACATCTGATGTGGTAATTGATTCCACCTTCCCTGGACGCCGGACTGCACCACGCAGCGTCGGCAGTGCGTGTCCGTGGGGCTCACGAGTGGCAGGGAGGGAAGGTTTAGAGTGCATCTCATGGCTTTTGCTTGCTATTAAGCTGATCTGTGTAAAAATCACTCTCCACAGACCTCCTGTGGCACTTGGTGGTTGTCATGTGGTACTTCTGTAAGGTAGTCATCCTTGCATCGTGTCCCTGCCTGAGCAGCTAAGATGCAAGGCAGATTCTCTGCTCCATGCCTTTGTGTGAGAGGAGGGTTCCATGGTGCCAGAGGGTAATGCTCTGTCTGAGCCTATTTATGTGCTTGTATTCACATAATCACAGAATGTTAGGGGCTGAAGGGGACCTCCAGAGATCAACCAGTCCAACCTCCCTGCCAGAGCAGGAGCACCCAGGGCAAGGCACGCAGAAGCACATCCAGGCAGATCTTGAATATCTCCAGAGAAGGAGACTCCACAACCCCCTGGGCAGCCTCTTACAGGGCTCTGTCACCCTCACAGGGAAATAATTCTTTCTCCTGTTCCCATGGAACTTCCTATGGCTCAATTCCACCCCTGCTCCTTGTGCTGGCATTGGGCATCACCCAGCAGAGCCTGGCTCCAGCCTGTGGGCACTCACCCTGCACATCTTTATCAACAGCAATGAGGTCACCTCTCAAGCTCCTCCTCTCCAAGCTGAAGAGCCCCACAACACAGGCTCTGGAGATACTAAATAGTGACAACTGGAAAAGTGAATTTGAGCCAAGAGTAAAGGAATGAGCAAATCTGCTGCTTATGATAAAGAGGCAGTTCCAATGCCCTGATTTCATGGGGCATTGAGCATGCTTTTACTGGGATGAAGATAGTGATCCCTCATGTCCTTCTTCTGCCTGAACTTTAATGTCAGTCCATCAACTCTCCTATACTGAAATTGGCTTTGTGACTTGATTGCAGTAATGCTAAGACAAACTGTTTCAGTCTCCATCTGGCAGCAAGTATCATACTGAATATGGAGCATGGGGTTAGGCTAGGATGGTCCTAGCAGCCTGTGGTGAGAGTGCTGGAGATCCAAGCAGCATAAGTTGCTAAGGTCCAAAGGAAAGCTGATTTGACCTTGGATTCTGTCCTGTTGCCTCTTTAAAATGAGAAAGAGGAAAGCAGGTGGAGAAC
The DNA here is from genome assembly GCF_014839835.1 of Dryobates pubescens. Lineage (NCBI taxonomy): Eukaryota > Metazoa > Chordata > Aves > Piciformes > Picidae > Dryobates > Dryobates pubescens. The sequence continues at coordinate 31,040,842 of NC_071612.1, forward strand.
AAGGTATGGACAGAAGTAGCAGGCTGATGCAGTAAATGCATTGCTGTTTACTTGAAGGTTCATTCTCTCAGCTTTATTCCATCACTGGAGCTTTTCACTCAAGAGGTGACATCACTTACAGCACAGATGGAGTCATGCTGGCCAGACTTACAGTTACTTTTCTCTGAGAGATGCCCCAAGCAGCTCCAGTTCAGGCAGGACAAAGTATCACAGTACCACAGCATCACAGAACCACAGCATCACAGAATATGAGAGGTTGGAAGAGACCTCCAGAGATCATCCAGTCCAACCCCCCCTGCCAGAGCAGCATCACCCAGGGCAGTCTGCACAGGAATGCATCCAGGTGGGTTTGGAAAGTCTCCAGAGAAGGAGACTCCACAACCTCTCTGGGCAGCCTGCTCCAGGGCTCTGGCACCCTCACTGTCAAGAAGTTTCTCCTCATGTTGAGCTGAAACCTTTGATGTTCAAGCTGGAACCTGTTGTTCCTTGACTTATTCCTGTGTACCACCCAACAGAGCTTGGCCCCCTCCACTTGCCCCCCAGCCCTCAGCTATTGATAGACATTGATCAGATCCCCTCTCAGCCTTCTCTTCTCCACACTTAACAGCCCCAGGGCGCTCAGGCTCTCTTCCCAGGGGAGATGCTCAAGTGCCCTAAGCATCCTCCTGGCTCTCCCTTGGACTCTGTGTCAAGGTAGGTGACATCCACTGTTCTTCCCTCATCTACCCATTTGGTCATGGTGTCATAGAAGGCTATCAGATTACTCAGGCGGGATCGCCCCTTGGAAAATCCGTGTTGACTACTCCTGATAACCTTTTTGTCTTCCATGTGCCAGTATGGGGGCATGATCTGAAGAGAAGGGGCAGGCCTGTGGTGCCTGGGGAGTCAGTGTGGTGAGGACTGAGCAAAGAGTGAGGAAGGAGTTGGGAAGCTGTAAGCACTCACACCATGCTCTCAGGGCTGAGTGCTCCTGGGCTTATTCCTTGCTCACAGGCAAATATCTCCTTTTTAAAAAGGCTTTGGAATTTTTCCTTCCTTTCTGCAGTAACACCCAAGAGTTTAACGGAAGGGAACTTGATTGTGCTGTCTTTGTTCTGAAACAACCCCCTTGTCTCCAATCTTTTTCTGAATGACTTGCATGCCATGCTGTGTGCCTCTCCACGCTATTTTTTGTGCGTGCAGTACCTCTTCTCCCTGGACTATCAGTCAGTCATGCCACAACCTAATATGATTTTAGATCCTTTTTAAATGATGGTTGCATTATAAATGATCAACTGCTCCTTTGCATCTCGCTTGCCAGCACTCTTTTTCCTCTTAGGTGGCAGCTTCCAGATGTCTCACAGAATCCAGCTAACACCAAATGCTGATTCCCTGGTTATTAACCCAGAAAACGTGGCCACCCTCAGCTGTAAATGATCCTGTTATTGGCAATGCACTGCTCGAGGTGGGGAGCTCAGGAGGGGGATTTTCTTTCTGTTATTTGTTTGCACAGCACCTAGCTGAAGGAGGATTTAATCCCTGCTTGGACCCTTTCTACACTATCACATGTAGCAGCAGCAGTGCCATTGCTTACTCAGCCCAGACTCATTCAGACATTGTTCAGTGTCTTATTAACTACGCCCATTAAGTCTGTATTTAATTAGCATATCTGCTCTCTAACATAATTGCAGTCGTGCTAAGATCAGCTGCTTCTCCATCCAGCAGTGTACAGAGCATGGAGCTGGGTGTTGACTCCTGACAGCTGGAGGCAACCTGCAGTTAGCTGCCCTGTGGTTGCCAGCGTCCCATGCACTGTGCACATCTGTTTGCCCATCAGGCCTTTGCTTCTCAAATCCTGAACTTTACAGGCAAATCCAACCAGGCCTGGCCTGCATGCTGCTACTCATCCACTCTTCAACCTGTGTCTGCTACGTGAGGATTTTTCTTTGCTCAGCAATAGGAGGATTTGATTGCTTTTCATGGCACTTTCCCTTCCTAAAGCGTCATTCAAGAGGGGATTGGACATGGCACTTGGTGCCGTGGTTCAGTCATGAGGTCTGTGGTGACAGGTTGGACTTGATGATCTTTGAGGTCTCTTCCAACCTTGGTGATTCTGTGATTTCTTAAAATCATAGAATGCTAGAAGGGCTCAGGTCAGAAGGGAACTTAAAGATATCTACTTCAACCTCCCTGCCATGGGCACAGACACCTCTCAACCAGGCCTGCCTGGATGTGCTCCTGCATGCCCTGCCCTGGGTGCTCCTGCTCTGGCAGGGGAGCTGGACTGGATGATGTCTGGAGGTCCTTTCCAGCCCCTAACATCTTGTGATTCTGTGGTTTCAATCAGCCCTTCTCTGTTTTACTAAGTTGAAGCAATTTTGCACTTTTTCACTCCATGCTTAACCGGGCACTTGCGCAAGTCGGGCGGCAAGTCCAAGTCATGTCTGCCCTCCCACTGCAAACTGGGCTAGACAAGGCCTGATCTGCATTAGATGTGGCTTAGGAGCTGAGCCTAGGAACACAGAGAATCACAAAATGTTAGGGGCTGGAAGAGACCTCCAGAGGCCATCCACTCCAACCCCCCTGCCAGAGCAGGAGCACCCAGAGCAGGTCACACAGGAACACATCCAGGTGGGTCGTGAATATCTCCACAGAAGGAGACTCCACAACCCCCCGGGGCAGCCTGCTCCATGGCTCTGTCACCCTCACAGGGAAATAATTCTTCCTCCTGTTTCCATGGAACTTCCTCAGCCTCAGCTTCCACCACTGCCTCTTGTGCTGGCATTGGGCATCACCCAGCAGAGCCTGGCTCCAGCCTCTGGGCACTCACCCTGCACAGCTTTATCAACAGCAATGAAGTCACCCTCAGGCTTCTCCTCTCCAAGCTAGAACCTCAGCTCCCTTAGGCTCTCCTCATAAGGAAGATCTTCCACTGCCTTAATTATCTTTGTGGCTCTGCACTGAACTCTCTCATGCAGTTCCCTGAAGTCCTTCTTGACCTGAGGGGCCCAGAACTGGACACAATATTCCAGATGTGGCCTCAGAAGGGCAGAGTAGAGGGGGAGGAGAACCTCCCTTGACCTACTGACCACAGCCCTTCTAACATACCTCAGATCTCCAGAGGTCTCTTCTAAATCTCATTTTGTGATGGTTTTGTGCTTCCATGGGCTAGCGTTAACACTCACAGAATCACAGAACGTTAGAGGTTGGAAGGGACCTCCAGAGATCATCCAGTCCAACCCCCCTGCCAGAGCAGCATCACCCAGGGCAGGTCACACAGAACACATCCAGGTGGGTGAGAGTGCTGGAGATCCAAGCAGCATAAGTTGCTAAGGTCTAAAGGAAAGCCGATTTGACCTTGGATTCTGTCCTGTTGCCTCTTTAAAATGAGAAAGAGGAAAGCAGGTGGAGAACAAGGTATGGACAGAAGTAGCAGGCTGATGGAGTAAATGCATTGCTGTTTACTTGAAGGTTCATTCTCTCAGCTTTATTCCATCACTGGAGCTTTTCACTCAAGAGGTGACATCACTTACAGCACAGATGGAGTTGTGCTGGCCAGACTTACAGTTACTTTTCTCTGAGAGATGCCCCAAGCAGCTCCAGTTCAGGCAGGACAAAGTATCACAGTACCACAGCACCACAGCATCACAGAACCACAGCATCACAGAATATGAGAGGTTGGAAGAGACCTCCAGAGATCATCCAGTCCAACCCCCCCTGCCAGAGCAGCATCACCCAGGGCAGTCTGCACAGGAATGCATCCAGGTGGGTTTGGAAAGTCTTCAGAGAAGGAGACTCCACAACCTCTCTGGGCAGCCTGCTCCAGGACTCTGCCACCCTCACTGTCAAGAAGTTTCTCCTCGTGTTGAGATGGAACCTTCCATGTCCAGGTTTGTATCCATTGTTCCTTGACTTATTGCTGTGCACCACCAAGAAGAGCTCGACCCCCTCCACTTGACTCCCACCCCTCAGGTATTTATAAACAGAACAACAGCTGTGCTGTCAGAGGAAGGAAGAGACTTCCTCCTAAGCTTGGTGATCACTGCAGCTGATGATGATGATTTTCTTGCCTGCCTTCAGCCTCTGGAGTGGCTTTCAAGGTGGGATATGCTATGTAGCTGTTCACAGCCTGATGGACACTGGAGGGCTCTGGAAATACACTCATCTGCCCAGAGAAGGAAAATATTCTATATATAGACTCTTCCATAGTTAAGCTCTTCCTGCTGGACTGGAATTAACCTTGTTTTAAGGAGAAGGATCCTGTACACTTCCCATCAGCCGATGCAAGCAGAAGCACAGTTACATAAAACGCAAAGGAGCAGAAATCCCACTGGAGGTTGGGGCACGTTCTTCAGCAAACTTTGCCAGTTTCTGTTGCACGCTGAGCAGGACACAGAGATCAAACTGTGTTGTTCAGCAGCCAGCTTAGCAGCAGCCTCGATGGCTGCCAAAGTGAGCACCTGGGAAGGAAAACAAATAGGCACTTCTTGGGGGGGTGTGTGCTTCGACATCAGCCTAGGTGCTGGAGCCAGCAAACAGCCCCTCCATGGAGCCTCAGCAGCCAGCAGCCAGCAAGTGGGACAGGAAGATGAGTTGCAGACGCAAAGGAAAGCGAGACCTCTCCTTAGTTTTAAACTCTCCTCATATTTTAAAAATTATTTTATATTTTTAATGGTTTTTTTAAAATTTTATCTTATTTCATTTCATGCCATTTAATTTTTTAAATTTAATTTAATTCAATTAAAAATCTATTTTATTTTGCATTTAATTTCATTTGAATTTAGTTTGGTTTATTTCTTTTATTTTAATTTCTTTTTTAACTCAACCGACTGTAATTCAATTAAAAGTCAATTTTATTTTATTTGCATTTAATGTCATTTTAGTTTGTTTTATTTCTTTTATTTTAATTTAATTTTAACTCAATTGAATCTAATTGAATTCAATTAAAAATCGATTTGATTTTATTTTTATTTAATTTCATTTTAGTTTAGTTTGCTTTATTTTATTTTCAATTGGTTTTTAATTCAATTGAGTCTAATTCAATTAAAATTCGGTTTTAGTTTATATTTAATTTAATTTAATTTTAGTTTGCTTTATTTCTTTTACTTTAATTTCTATTTTAATTTCTATTTTCATTTAATTTAATTTTAGTTTGCTTTATGTATTTAATTTTAATTTCTATTTTAATTTCTATTTTAATTTAATTTCAGTGTGCTTTATTTCTTTTATTTTAATTTATATTTTAATTTCTATTTTCATTTAATTTAATTTTAGTTTGCTTTATTATTTTATTTTAATCTCTATTTTCATTTAATTTAATTTTAGTTTGCTTTATTATTTTATTTTAATCTCTATTTTCATTTAATTTTAGTTTGCTTTATGTATTCTATTTTAATTTATATTTTAATTTCTATTTTAATTTAATTTAATTTCAGTGTGCTTTATTTCTTTTATTTTAATTTCTATTTTAATTTCTATTTTCATTTAATTTAATTTTAGTTTGCTTTATTATTTTATTTTAATTTCTATTTTTATTTAATTTAAATTTCGTTTGCTTTATTTCTTTTATTTTAATTTCTATTTTAAAATTTATTTCTATTTTATTTTACTATTTCATTTTAGTTTAATTTGTTTTATTAATTTTCTTTAAATTCATTTTTTCAAATAATGTTATTTAATTCAATTTCATTCTATTTTAATTTATTTCATTTAATTCCATTGCATTTTTGCTTGTCTTATTTATTTTATTCTAATTTTTTTAATACATAATTTAACCTAATTCAATTTTATTATTTTATTTTATTATTTTTTTTATTTTATATATTATTTTATTTTCATAGAATCACAGAATGGCTTAAGTTGGAAAGCCCTTTAGATATTATCTCCTCCAGCCTCCTCACCATGGGCAGGGACATCTAGGGACTAGACTTGGCTGCTCAAGGCCTCATCCAACATCTACTATAATAATGTTCAATTAAATTAATTGATTTATTTAATTAGTTAAATTTGTTTCTTTAATAATACTATTTTATTTTGGTTTGGTTTGGTTTTACTTTGTTTTGTTTTGTTTTATTATTTTATTTTATTTTGCTTTGGTTTTGCTTTATTTTGATTCATTTTATTTTACTCTATTTTATTATTTTATTTTGGTTTAGTTTGGTTTATTTCATTGTGGTTTGTTTTATTATTTTATTTTATTCTGTTTTGCTTTATTTTATTCTGTTTTGCTTTATTTTATTCTGTTTAGCTTTATTTTATTCTGTTTTGCTTTATTTTATTCTGTTTAGCTTTATTTTATTTTATTCTGTTTTGCTTTATTTTATTTTGCTTTATTTTATTTTGTTTTATTTTATTTTGCCTTATTTTATTTTATTTTATTATCTCATTTATTCTATTTTATTCTATTCTATCTCATCTTATTCTATTTTATTCTAATCTATTCCATTTCATGCTTATGCCGTGGAAGTACCTAACGCTGAGTGCTTCTGCTGCCTGTGCGGAGCCGCACAGTCCGTCTCCCCCTCCGCCGCCGCAGGAGGGTTAAGGCTGTGCGTCCCCCAAGGGCCCCCCCTGTCGCCGCGCTCTGACACCTAGCGGCCGCCACATAGAGGATCTGAGGCTGTCCTGAGCTTCGCAGCGCCTGCGGAACCAGGCAGCGAGCTCAGCAAGTTGCTCCTCTAAGAAGGGCATAAAGCCTTCACTGCATGAGGTGCAGAGTGCGGCTGGGCAGCCCCATGGGGAGCGTCTGAGGGGGCTGGTGGTGCTCAGGCTGGAGAAGAGACCTCCTTGCTCTCAACAGCTCCCTGAAGGGAGGTCGGAGTGAGGAGGAGGCAGCCTCTGCTCCTTGGTGGCAAGAGACGGGAGCAGAGGAAGTGGTTCCAAGTTGCCCCAGGGGAGGATCAGGCTGGATGCTAGGAGATAATTTTTCACAGAGAGGGTTTTGAGATACTGGAATGCGCTGCCCAGGGCAGTGCTGGAGTCACCATCCCTGGGGCTGTTCAAGCAGGGTGTGCAGCTGGTGCTTAGGGACATGGTTTGGTATTGACCCTGCAGTGCTGTATTAACAGTTGGACTTGATGACATCAAAGGTCTCTTCCAAACAAAACAATTCTATGATTCTATGATTCCCTAACTGAGGAAACCCTCCTGTTGATTGTCTTCCCCTACCCAAAGCCATGCTGGGGCAGAAATCCTTACACCTTGAGGAGCCTCCTGCTAATTCTGTCTTCTCCTACCCAATGCCATGCTGGGGCAGAAATCCTTACACCTTCTGGAGCCTCCTCTTGATTCTGTCTTCTCCTACCCAATGCCATGCTGGGGCAGAAATCCTTACACCTTCTGGAGCCACCTCTTGATTCTGTCTTCTCCTACCCAATGCCATGCTGGGGCAGAAATCCTTACACCTTGAGGAGCCTCCTGCTAATTCTGTCTTCCCCTACCCAATGTCATGCTGGGGCAGAAATCCTTACACCTTCTGGAGCCTCCTGCTAATTCTGTCTTCCCCTACCCAATGTCATGCTGGGGCAGAAATCCTTACACCTTCTGGAGCCTCCTGCTAATTCTGTCTTCCCCTACCCAATGTCATGCTGGGGCAGAAATCCTTATACCTTCTGGAGCCTCCTGCTAATTCTGTCTTCTCCTACCAATGCCATGCTGGGGCACATCTTGAGGCACATTTAGCACATGGAGAAGCTTGTGCTTGGAAACTGGGCATTAGGAAAAGTTTCTTCAGACACTGGGGAAAAGCTTCTTCACTGAAAGGATTGTCAAGCACTGGAACAGGCTGCCCAGGTAAGTGGTGTGTGGGGAGGTGTTTAGAAGACGTGTAGACATGGTGCTTAAGGACATAGTTTAGCAGTGGGCATGGTAGTGTTGGGTTAATGGTTGGACTCGGTGATCTTAAAGGCTTTTTCCAACCTAAATGATCCTATGTGGATTGAAACATCCCTCTCCAGCTCTGCTGCCATCCCATCTCATTGTAGGAGGAAGCAGGTAAGAACATTCTCCTTCCCTGTTGTCTTTTTGCATTCCCAGGCACTTTGCACGTGAAGCTACTTCTTCAGATATATAGCTCAGTCTCCTCTGCTCTCTAGGCTGAAAAGGGATCTGCCTCTGCATTGTAAGCTTCCAACCAATTCACACCCGGGCTCTGCCTCTGCATTGTAAGCTTCCAACCAATCCACATCTGGGATCTGCAAATTATGACAAGCTAATGAGTTTTCAGTGCAGCAGAAGCTCTTTCCAGCTGCACTGACTCTAGTCTTGCCCAAGTCTTCCCCAGCTTGAAGTCCTTTGCTCCACACAGCTCTAGCACTGGCCTGCAAATCTGCCTGGCTCTCTACCAACCTGCTCCAGGGGTGCCTCTTTCCAAAGCCAGCTGATCCAGACTCTGCTGATCTAACATCACCCCGAGTGCACAGCCAGCAGCGGCTCCAGGGACCTATGTAGGCTGGTTTGTGTCTGCATGCATGCTTGTGTGTGTACTCTGCATGGGTTATCAGTTAAATATGTATTGACATACAGCACAGGCAATAAAAGCTAAGGCCAGAGCTTAAATCTTGTCCTTGAATTTCACTTTCCCCTCCTGTGTTCTGGTCTCTATTGGCAGTTTACTGCAGGAAGCTGTACGCTAATCAGCCTGTAAAATGCTGCTCTGGGGGAGACAGTGATCCCAGTCAAAGGCTGGGGGGAGATAATAGGCTTGCCTCACTTGACAAAAAGATAAACCAGGGCATTTTGTTCCTCATTATTTCTCTGGGTCTGGGGGGAGGCTTCTCTCCCTCTCTTGTTTAAACGACGTAACACCAAGAGTCATGACAGGAGTGGGAGCCTCTTAAGGCAGCCCTATAATTAGAACACTTCCATGCATGAGGCAAAAGGGGTGTCTTCAGGCCACTTCCTGGCCCGCTCATCCATAGATCAAAAACCTGAGCAAGGTATAGATAAGAAAATGCCCAGGAAATGAAACATGCTCCCCACTGCTAATCCAGACAGCCTGATTTGTTCCTGTGGCCAGGGGGGCTGCCTGGAGTGGCACTTCTGGCTAGGTGCCTCCTAGCATCCCTGAATTTGAAAGGGTGGCGAGGCACAAGGTTGCTCTCCTGCTGGGGCCAAGCATTTTGCCTTCTTCCCTTTGGTCTTCTTTCTTACCCAGAAAGTAACAACATGGGTGCAGTGTGGGAGATGACAGCCTTGGATCTGTACTGCCAAGCCCAGAATGTGCCCTCCCTCTCCCTCTCCCTCTCCCTCTCCCTCTCCCTCTCCCTCTCCCTCTCCCTCTCCCTCTCCCTCTCCCTCTCCCTCTCCCTCTCCCTCTCCCTCTCCCTCTCCCTCTCCCTCTCCCCCTCCCCCTCCCCCTCCCCCTCCCCCTCCCCTTCCCCTCAAATTAACAGCAGCACAAAGCTCTGCCAGCCAGCCCAATGAGATGTTTTCTGTGTTTAATTTTCATGCTCAGCTGCTTGCTTGCTGGCACAATCCTCTCAGGCGAGCACCTTGCTGCTTGCAAATGACTCTGCTGGACTCCCCAGCTTGTCTCCACGTGGTGCAGATGCAGAACACGCAAGCTCAGCCAGCAGTATCCATCCTGTGGCCACCTTTCAGTATTGAAGGCAAATTAATGCCAGACTGCAGCCCAGCTGCTCGGGGCTGGGATGAAGCAGAATGGTTCACTGCAGCTGTTTAGAGCTATCCAGGGAGGATAGGGCAGGAGGGGTTTGATGGCATTGGCATCTGATCTGATCAATGGGCCTGGCATCTTCATTCTTGTGCAAAGCAATTTGGGCTCTTCAGCAGCAACGTGAGGCCAAGACCTTGGCCCCGCAGCTTGGCTGAGCATGTGTACAAACTTCACCCAAGTGAGAGAGCCCAGAGCGTCTGTCAACGGCTCCATCCCATAATGTGCTGAGAAAGCTGGCCCAGCTCCAAGGCTAATTTTAAGCATATGAGCAGCTTCATTTATGTCAGTGAGAGCAGGAGGGTGAGCTGCTAGCTCCAGGAGGGTGATGCTTGGGCACTGGTACTGCTGCACCCCAAGGAGGCAGGGGCAGTGCCACCCTCAATATGAGCTCAAGGGCTTGGCCAGCCAGGCTCAGCCCTCCCCTGGTTAGCTGGTGCCAGGCTTTCTGGGCTGCCTGTATTGCATAGGATTTCCTGTACTGTGTCCAAATCCCATGAACCATATGGACAAGCATATGGGAAGTGTCTTTTCCTGTATTTCTGTAGTCACCAGCAACTCTTCTGGGTGCTTGGGAGTCCAGGCTGCTTGGTGGCTGTTGGGGAAAACAACTACTGCACACCCACAGATCACGCACAAGCTTTGCTCTGCTCCTTTTCTGGCTGTGCTGTAAACACCCCTTGAGAAGCACCTTCCGGACGCTGATGTGGGGCTGAGGATCTTTCAAAGCTGAAGGGTCCTTTGGGCAGCCTCCTGCTTCCTTTTGTTTTGGTGCTTTAATTCTTGTGAGGTGCACCAGGATCATAGAATCACAGAATTGTCAGGGTTGGAAGGGACCTCAAGGATCAGTCAGCTCCAACCCCCCTGCCATGGGCAGGGACACCTCACACTACAGCAGGTTGCTCACAGCCACATCCAGCCTGGCCTTAAACACCTCCAAGGATGAGGCTTCTACCTTCAGGGATCCTTCCCAAAGAGGTTTGCTTCAATTCTCTGCTTGCTGCTGCCGCTTTGGAGGCTATGAATTAAACAAACAAAAAATCAAAGCAGTCCACATGGATTGCAGTCAGAAAATGAATCAGGGCCAAATGCTTTCTTCAGAGGTGCTTAATTTACAACAAGTAGGAATTCAGGAACTTCTGCTATCGAGGAGGAAGCCCAGGAACAATGGCTCCTTCCTGTAACTATCAGTAAAGTGATGACTAAACAGGCACTCCATAGCCAGGCAGCAAGCAAGGCTGCCTCCAGCAAGCTCTGGAGCTAAGGAAGGCTGCAGAGAAAGATGCTGAAACTGGATCCTACTTATTAACATTTTCTGCCTCATTCCAAGGAGAGAAAAGTGGCTGCAAAGCCAGACAAGAGGCAGTGACTGCTGGTGAGGTGCAGCAAGGTCATTTGGTAGTAACAAGTCACCCCAGTGTCGACCAAGCCTCCCATGCAGCTGCATCACAGCTGCACTTCAAATTATGGTTGGGAAAAACAACTGTCCCCTTCTGGACTGGTCTTGTGGACTGGACACCACCCAGACCTTTTCTTGACCTCATCACATTGTCCCTCCAGCCATGCCCTTGTTCCAGGCTTCAAGGACACACAGTGCCAGCCTCCCTGCCCCACACAATGAGTGTGAAAGCATCAGTTGCTTTCACTTAGCAAAATGAAGGCAAGATTACAAGGGCTGCATCTGGAGAGTATCAGCTTGCTAAGTGCTTAATGGGACCATGCTGACTCTTGAAGGCCTCCTCCTCTCCAGGCAGGAGCAGATATGGGTTGTTACCACAGCATGGAGACAACAGCATTGTGTCGTTCGTGAGGGAAGCACACCTCGAGGCCCAGAGAGCTGCTCATTGGGGATGCAGTTAGCTCAAGAAGGAAAGCAGGACCTCCAGGCTCCACTGGGGATGGTGTTTCTCAGGAGCAACATGAGGTGAGTTCGGGCAAGCCTGTGCTTGTGTACTGCTGGGAAGGATCAGAATAACTACAGCTGCTTCAGTGAGGGGCACAGAATCACTACATCAATGTTAGAGGTTGGAAGGGACCTCTAGGGATCATCCAGTCCAAAACCCCTGCCCGAAGCAGGATCATCCAAGGTAGTTCACCCTGGAATGCACCCAGGTGCATCCAGATCAGTTGAATAACACACTCTCTTGATGTCACAAAGGATGAGGTAGTTAAAGAACCCCCAGATTTGCCTCATCCTTCTGAGTCTTGCCTTCTCCTCATGGATTTTCTCAGTTCTTGATGTTTTGAATGATGATTAAATCTTTCCTCTGATTCTGAAGATCTCCTTCTGATCCAGCCCCTGCTTCTGGTTATAGTCTGAATGCAGATGTGTGCACCTGCTCTGGGCACTGGTCTGATGTTCCCAGCACAATAGCAAACAGCTTTGATTCAGAAACAAAGCTACAGGAATGCATTGTGTCCAGCTCTGGTGTCCCCAGCAGAAGGACACAGAGCTGCTGGAGTGAGGCCAGAGGAGGCCACAAAGATGATCCAAGGGCTGGAGCAGCTCTGCTGTGAGCACAGCCTGAGGGAGCTGGGGGTGTTCAGCCTGGAGAAGAAAATACTCTGGGGGGACCTCAGAGCTGCCTGCCAGGACCTGAAGGGATCCTGCAGGGAGGCTGCAGAGGGACTTCTCATCAGGGTGTCTGGAGACAGGCCAAGGGGGAATGGTTTGAAGCTGAGGCAGAGCAGGGTTAGAGTGGAGCTGAGGAAGAAGTTCTTCAGCAGGAGGGTGGTGAGACTGCCAGGCTGCCCAGGGAGGCTGTGGCTGCCTCCTGCCTGGGGGTGTTTCAGGCCAGGCTGGATGAGGCCTTGAGCAGCTGAGTGTAGTTGAGAGTTGTCCCTGGGCATGGTGGGGAGGTTGGAGGAGATGAGCTCTGAGCTCCCTTCCAGCTTGAACCATTCTGCAGTTCTATGACTCTCTTGGCAGAGTTTTTGCTCTTGGCCCATTATTTCTCAGAGAAACAACTGCTGAAGAGATTTATTTGTCACAGATTTTTTTTTTTATCTAGGTAATTTCTGCAGATAACTTTTGGCTGCAGCCCAGTTGCAAATAGTTTACATTTAATAGTGGAGATCTGAGAAGCTTTGCTATATGTTGAATGAGAAATTCCTGCTCTCTGGACTGGGTGAACAGAACCCTCAGAATTAGGTTTCTTGCAGGAATCCTTGTGGGTATGAAATCTGTATTTGCTTTCTGCAGATTCTTTGTGGTGTGTGGTTGATCCTGCCAGGGGCTTAGCACACACCTTCTGCTCCAAAACCCCCTACTTATACCTCTGCTTCACTTTGAGGACAAGATTAGTTCCCCAGGAGTCAAGCCAAAGTTAATTTGAGCACGAACAGGAGAAAAAGCAGGAAAGTTAGTTTAAGATGGTAAGATTGCAAAAGAATAATAATGTGAGAGTCCCTTCTTTGTCTTGCAAATGCTGCCACAGTGCTTGTTTTGTCCTGACCTGGGACCTCTACCTCTGCCCAGCCTCCCCCTCCCTGCTTCACTTTCCTGCTCAGCATCAAGCCCACAGTGGTTCTTAGGAGGGTTGTGCTCCCTGAGCCCTGAGGCTTCTTCACCTTCACCATTACTGACCTCCACCTCCAGCCCTGGTCAGCATGAGGCAAGCATCCTCCTGGTTGGGACCAAGGAGAGTGATAGAACACAGTGATAGGGCAAGAGGGAACAGCCTCCAGCTGCCTCAAGGCAGGGTTAGACTGGACATTAGGAAAAAGAGTGGTCAGGGATTGGAATGTGCTGCCCAGGGAGGTGGTGGAGTCCCCAGGCCTGGAGATGTTTGAAGGTGGTTTGGATGTGGTGCTTGGGGCTCTGGTTTAGGGGTGACCCGTGTGAAGTAGGGTTCATGGTTGGCCTTGGTGATCCTGGGGGTCTGTGTCTGTGATGCTGTGCTTGAGACACAACTTCATTGCCAGACCAAGCTAGAGGAAAGGGCACACCACAGGGATAAAAGCTCTGTGTGCTTGGGATAGCCTTTTCCAGCGGTGTTTCTCCCCCTGGTGCAGGCTCACACCGTGCAGCAGGTGTTTGTGTTCACAGCATGAAATATGACTTGTATTTTTTTCTGGAGCTGGTAGCAGAAATCCCCAAAGCAAGAACCTCTTCTGAAGGGGGCTGTGCTTTGTCTTCTGGACAGTGACATCAGGGAGGTCTGAGGCACTCAGAGAGCCAAGCTGTTCCGTCTGAGGTGCCAGATGTCTCCAAGCCAGCAATGCCAGCTTCTGCAGCTCCCTGCAATGACCCAGCCATACCTTCCAGAAATGCTTCTTGCTTTCTGTCCTGTAGAAGAAAGGAGCCTCTGGTGAGTTGGCAGAGCTCTCCCAGACACTTGCTTTGCAGCTTAAACCCCAGGCTGGGCTTCTCTCTGCATTAATTAATAGCATGGTTGGGGCCACCTCTGCCTCCTAATTCCAGAGCTCTAAGCACTTGCATCATGTTACAGCAACTTCACTTTCTACCTGTATGCAAAACTCATTGCTCCAGTGAGTCACCCTCCAGCCCCTCTGTGTAGGAATGAGAGTCACACATGCTGATGCCATGAGCTCATGCATCAGATCTGCTTCCCATTACAGCAGGTTAGAAGCCCCAGAATTCTGCTGTGATGCAGCAAGAGACCCTGTTGGTCCCTTTTGTCTAAGCCTGTGGGACCCAAGGTCCTGTGCTGGTTGAGATGTGGAGGAACATTCCCAGCCCTTCAGCAAAAGGCTTTGCACTCCTGTCTCGTCTCCACCATTCACAGGGATCCAGTGCTTTCCACCATTCACAGGGATTCAGTACTTTCTATCATTTACAGGGATCCAGTCTTTTCCTGGTCTCTCCCTTTTGAGCTGCAGCCCTGGGAGCTCATCACTCCTCAGGCTGCTGCGGGAAGCTGGGGAGCAGGGGCTGCCCAGCTCCTGCCTGGTGCAGTGGGGTGGAACAGCCCAGCAGGGGCATGGCTTCGTGCAGAAGAGATTCCCCATTTCCTGTTTGTCCTCTTTTCAAAAGAAACCTAATCCCCCAGCAAATAAAACCCTGCTTGCTAAGTCCTTTAGACTTAGGACTGACTTAACACTGAAGCAGAACTTAATCTTCCCTTTCCAGATGTGGTCGTTTGGATGGTGTCTGAAAGTGCTGCTCTTGCAGCAGAGAGAGGCTGCCCTGGCTATTTGGGGTTAATTTTTTTTTCTCTATTAGCAACCAGAGGGCTTCAGGCTTCAAACTTCAAGAGTCTGCAAAAGCTATTTCTGTTCATAAATACATTAAAAATATATGAAGGGAGAGCTGGAGGTTCTATCATTCCAGCTCAACGTGGAACAGCAGCTGTGGGCAAGCCCCAGGTGGGAAGTCAGTCCTCACAGCTGCTCTCTCCTCTTAACTTTAGCTATTTTGTTATGTTGGCTAAGCTGTCAAAACGTTCATTTCCTGGGGTCTGGGAAAGTGGCTGAGCAGCATCTACAGTGCTGGGCTCTGCTGCTTGCTCCTGAGATAGGAGGGAGGCTGGGTATGAGAGTGCAGGACTTCAGCAAGCCATAGTGCAAAGCTCTCTTTCAGTTCCTCGGCAGCAATTTTATCTTATCTGTGCACATTGCTTTTTTTTCCCCCCCAAACCAAGACCAGCCTTACCATTGTTATAAACAACTGGAGAGTGGGAAAATACTCCCTGGGGCAAGCAGCAGCACTTGAAGTAAAGCACTGTAATGGAAGCTGCAGGATGCAGTGGAATTAATTGCTCCTAAAGACATATTCCTGCCCTCAGTGCAAGAACTACTTTTGTCCCGACTGATAGATAGCTTAGTTTCAAGTCCCTGAGTCCAATGAGACCATGTTAGAAGGACAATATGTTGAGTCACAGCTTTTAATCATTTTCAGGACTGTGTCCAGCAGATCCAGGGAGGTTCTCCTCCCCCTCTACTCTGCCCTCCTGAGACCTCACCTGGAATATTGCATCCAGTTCTGGGCTCCCCAGTTAGGAGGGGCAGGGATCTGCTGGAGAGAGTCCAAGGGAGGGCTACAAGGGTGCTGAAGGGACTGCAGCACTGCCTGAGGAGGAGAGGCTGAGAGCCCTGGGGCTGTTCAGTCTGGAGAGGAGAAGACTGAGAGGGGATCTGATCAATGTCTATCAATAGCTGAGGTCTGGGAGTCAGGAGGGAAGAGACAGGCTCTGCTCAGTTGCTCCCTGGGATAGGCAAGGGGCAATGGATGGAAACTCCAGCACAAGAGGTTCCACCTCAACATGAGGAGGAACTTCTTCCCTGTGAGGGTCTCAGAGCCCTGGAACAGGCTGCCCAGAGAGGTTGTGGAGTCTCCTTCTCTGGAGACTTTGCAGCCCCATCTGGATGTGTTCCTGTGTGACCTGTGCTGCATTCTCTGGTGCTGCTCTGGCAGGGGGGTTGGACTCAATGATCGCTGGAGTTCCATTCCAACTCCTAGGCTCCTCTGATCCGGTGATCCTGTGAAAAGGCTCTGTGTGACCAGGGCTCTTGTTAGAGGTAATGTCCAAACTTAATCCCCTTCTTTGGGGGGAAAAATAGTTGCTTCTTGTAAACCAAAGAGCTTTGTCAATGAACCCTTTGAATCTGATGACCTCTTCCCTCCCTTCTCCCTGCAGTGCAGTGCTGCTGTTTTTAGGAGTTGCTATGAGCATGCTCACTGTTCTTCCTCTCCCTGTGGATCTGCTTGCTGCTCCCTGCAGAGTGCCTGGGTGTTTTGCAGGGCTGTTCTGTCATCTCCCCCAGCATTCCCTGCAGCAAAGGGATGAGGCTTGCCTGCCATGGGAAGATGGTGTTTGTGAGAGCGTGGTCAAAGTGCACTGCACAGCACAGGATGACAGCCTCAGAGTCAGCCCTGCAGCTGTTGTGCTCCTTTGAAAAAGGCCTCAGTCAGCTCTTACAAATGTGCTGATGTTATTTCATCTCTAGCAAACAGGCCAGGAGCCCCAGAGCTGTCTCCTTCCCCATCTGCTCTTGCCTTCCCTGCACACCTTGCTGTAAAAGTTCCGTCTGTGTTTCTGAGCCTGCTGACCCTCCGAGCCAGGTCACAGCAACAGGGTGCTTGCAAGCAGGCAAAGCTTGACACCAACTGGAAACGGCACTGCATCGGGCCAGGACTTTGCTTTCCAGTGGGGTAGGAGCTTATTTTGATCAGCAGCTTGCAAGAGGAAGAAAGAAAAGCAAACTTTTCGTGAAGGCAAGGTGGGTGAAAGCTGTTTGCAGAGTGGTGCTCCAGACTGTGAGCCCTGGGGAAGAGAGAGTGCAAAAGGGGAATTGTGAGTGTGATGCAGTGTGCAAAGGACGGTGACACTGCTGCTTCTGCCACTTGTGGAGGTGACTTTTCATGGGGGTGGGTAACAGGAAGCTCTGCAGGGAGCACAAAGCACTAGAGTCAGTTTAAGTAGCAGCATTACTGTGCCGGTACAGGGTTTACCAAACCAGACCTACCAGCTCACTGCCCAAACGGAGGGGATCTCTGCTTCCCAGTTTTCATCATGCATTCCCTACCCTCCAGTTATGATTATGGCTCCTGTTGGTCCATTGAGCTGATTTGAGGAAAAAAATGTTTCTTGGAAGTGTGTTTCTTCTCCACCAGATGAGCTCAGTGGGACCAACTCACTGTGACTATGTGAGAGCTGCGCTGCTATGAGGACAGACTGAAGGAGTTGGGGCTGTTCAGTCTGGAGAAGAGAAGGCTCTGAGGAGACCTAATTGTGGCCTTCCAGGATCTGGAGGGGGCTACAAGAAAGCTGGGGAGGGACTTTTGAGGGTGTCAGGGAGTGATAGGACTGGGAGGGATAGGAAAAAATAGAAATGGGTAGATTCAGCTTGGATGTTAGGAAGAAGTTGTTCCCCATGAGGGTGGTGAGAGACTGGCACAGGTTGCCCAGGGAGGTGGTGGCAGCCTCATCCCTGGAGGTTTTTGCAGCCAGGCTGGATGTGGCTGTGAGCAACCTGCTGTAGTGTGAGGTGTCCCTGCCCATGGCAGAGGGGTTGGAACTGGCTGATCCTTGAGGTCCCTTCCAACCCTAACAGTTCTGTGGGTCTGTGGTCCATGAAGTTTGGTGGTTCCAGTTGTGCAGCATGCAGCTGATATTTTCTGTAAATCCAGTTTCACTTTGGAGCCTTGAGATGCTTTAACTTACCTTATGCCTTCCTAATTCATTGCTCTCTGGTGAGTGGAAATGCAACAGACTGGAAGGTCTTGAGGAAAATGCCAGCAGAGGGAAAATTACCTGGGCCCACTTGGGGTTTTTCCTTTCTTTGCTGCTACTCAGAGTTGATAAGTTCAGACATTTCACCATAAATTTTGTTTTCACTTTCCCCCTTTACTTAATCTTCAGTCTTGAAAGGGCAAGTGTGCTGTGGATGATAAGGGGAAAATGTCCAGTAACCTTCCCTGGCCTGGGCTGCAGAGCAGCCCCTGCTCCCAAATGCACTGTAGGAAGTGGGAAGGGCTGGGGCTCTGCATGCCAAATAGGAGCTCTGCTTCCTGGCTGTGCATTTTCCATCATTTCATTTGATCTAGCTCTGGATGTGCCTCCCACTTTCACTGGCAATCCATGTTGGGCTTTGAGTTTTAAGAAAGGATTCAGAAAGCAGAAATCAGATGGCAATATCCCCCCCACAACGCAGGAGGCTACCAGAGCCTTCTGCCTGCAAGATTCCTTGTGTGTGTGAAATATTTATTAGTCCTTGCCTGTCCATTATTTGAAGAGATATCTGAACTGGTGGATCCTTAGAGGAGCAGAGAAATGTTTACAGTGAGGATGGTGCTTAATCTCCATGAATGACAGGAAAAGATTAAGCAAGCTGCAGATAAAGCATCTTATCATGCACGAGTCTACACACCCAGTGTGCCCTCAAACAAATACACAGCTGCTCCTGAAATCCTTTGGCCATCAAAGCACCAGAAACGCCAGAATGACTTACTCACCTCAGACAGGATTTACTCCAGCCAAGGATTTAAAAGGACTTCCACCGACCAACCACCTCAGCCCAGCATCTGAGGTGGCTTGGAGGTCTCCAGGCTAAACACCCCCAGCTCCTTCAGCTGCTCCTTGCAGGGATAAAAGCCACACTAAGGGAACACTGCCTGGCTCCATGGTGGTTACAAAGGTGTAGGCTGCAGTGTAGGCAGTGCTGAAGGCAGCTTCCACCCTTGTTGAGGTTGTTTAGCCTGGAGAAGAGGAGGCTCAGGGGAGACCTTATTGCTGTCTACAACTACCTGAAGGGAGGTTGTAGGCAGGTGGGGGTTGGTCTCTTCTCCCAGGCAAGCAGGGACAGAAAGAGAGGACACAGCCTCAAGCTGAGCCAACCAGGGACAAGAGGAGAGGACACAGTCTCAAGCTGGGCCAGGGGAGGTTTGGGCTGGATGTTAGGAAGAAATTTTTGCCAGAAAGAGAGATTGGCCATTGGAATGTGCTGCCCAGGGAGGTGGTGGAGTCACCATCCCTGGAAGTGTTTAAAACCAGCCTGGCTGAGGCACTTGGTGCCATGGTTTAGTTGATTAGATGGTGCTGGGTGATAGGTTGGACTTGATGGTCTCAAAGGTCTTTTCCAACCTGGTTAATTCTGTGATTCTGCCCCTCCTAGACATGGAAATCCAACCTGCTTGTTCAGCTTCCTCCACAGTCAGAGTGATGCTGGCTTCAGCAGCTTTGTACCCCCTCTCCTCCATTGCAGTTCAGAAGCTAGGCAAAGTTCCTGTGCTGGCTTGCCTGGGCTACTACAGAGCCTTTATTTCAGGAGAGGCCACCCATGGTAGCCTGTTTTATGTATCATGCAGAAGGCAACTCACACATGCAAGAAGTGGGTGGCTTGGGGGTTTATTTCCCTTCTGGTCAATGGTTCACTTGCTAATTCTGGATTATCACTGTCAGGTTCTAAACAACCCTGTGGAAACCCTAAATATTTAGAGAATGTGACCTCTTGCATGACCAATGGCATCTTGGAAAGAGTTTCACAGAGGGAAACCTCTCTGTGCCTGTAAGACTTCTACCAATAATGTGAGAGACCTTCTCCCTAAGGTGCTCAGAAGGTTGTCTAACTGCTCAGATACTGTGCTGCTTCCCCACTATAACATTCTCTCTTGTAGCTAGAGAGTTTCTTACCACTAAAGTTGATGTCCCAAATCCAGAGATTTCCCAGCCTTCATAAAAGTTCATTTTAGAGCCTTTCCTGCTGCAGGGCTCTGTTACCTTCACCATACAGAAGTGTCTCCTCTTGAGGTGGAACACCTCCTGGGTTCCAGCTTGCACCCATTGTCCCTTGTCCTATCACTGGGCACCACCAAAAAGAGCCTGGCACCTTCATCCTGGCACCCACTCCTCAGCTATTGATAGACATTGGTCAGATCCTCTCTCAGCCTTCTATTTTCCAGACTAAGCAGCCCACAGGGCTCTCAGTTCACAGGGGAGATGTTCAAGTCCTTTAATCATCCTCATAGCTCTCCACTGCACTCTCTCCAGTAGATCCCTGTCTCAGACTGGGGAGCTCCAAACTGGACACAAGTTAGTGCTCTTCTCTGGGTCCCCTCCTATGGGTCCTTTCTCACATCTAACACTGCCCCTTGTTTATAAGGAAATGGGTGAAATTCTAAGGAAATAGGTGCAATCCTTTCTACCAGTTGGTGGAAGTGTCCATGTCAGGACTCCGGACACTTCAGGCAGAAGATGGTGTTTCAGATGAGGAATTACAAATGAATTGTTGAGCCCAGATAAACTGAGGGTTGCTGCATTTAGGTTGCTGTCAGAAAGATCACACAGCAGAGAAAGTCTGTCAGAAATGGTGGGGAATATTTTCTGTGCCTTTTGGCACTCAAGGGGCAGTTCCTTTTCAGTGGTGGTTTAAGCACACTATCTTTAAGAAGGGGAGGATGCTCCTGCAGAGTTTTCCAGCCTGCCCCGGTGCACACTGGGCTGTCAGAAGCCCAGTTCCTCTGGAAGCTCTGTGGTTTCTTTGTGGAAAACACTGGCCCATCATTTGGCTGGGATAAACAAACCCAAGGTGCTTTGGCACTAGGTGCATCTCAGCACAGTGATGCATTAACAGAACCAGCTGAATCCACTGGGCTGCAGCTTATGGCTGTAACTCACAGCTCAGTGAGCTGGCAGCTCGATGTGGGGGACAGCAGGGTGAGGAGGTTGCTGGCAGCCAGCCCTGAGGAGCCACCCTGCTGGCCTGGGCCAGTGTCACCTTTTGTCCCCTTAAAAAAACAGTCCCAGCACACAGCAGGGTCCTGGGTATGTGTCCCCCCAAGGCTACAGGGTCCATAGCTGCTCTGTGCTCAGCATGGTTCATAAACCACCAGCACCAGGATGCCTCCAGTGCAAGGAACCTGCAGTGTTCCTACTCTGGGGCAAAACAGGGTTACAACGGGCACAAGAGGTGGCTGCCTCTCCGGACCTCTTTCTCCACACTGCAAAGAAACTGAGGGTTTGTTCTTTGGGGTTTTTTGTTGTTTTGTTTCATTTTGTCTTGTTTTGTATTGGGTTTTCCTGGTTTGTTTCATTTTGTCTTGTTTTGTGTTATGGAACAGATTATCCTGGCAGCAATAACTGCGCACCTGAAGGGTGGCCAAGGGCTCAGGTCCAGCCAACATGGATTTAGGAAGGGCAGGTCCTGCCTCTCCAACCTGATCTCCTTCTATGATCAGGTGACCCGTCTGGTGGATGTGGGGAGGCCTGTGGATGTAGTCTATCTGGACTTCAGCAAGGCCTTTGACACCATCCCCCACAGCAAACTGCTGTCTAAGCTGTCAGCTCATGGCTTGGACAGCAGCTCTCTGTGCTGGGTTAGGAACTGGCTGGAGGCTGAGCCCAGAGAGTGGTGGTGAATGGTGCCACATCCAGCTGGCAGCCAGTCACCAGTGGCATCCCCCAGGGATCAGTACTGGGCCCCATCCTCTTTAACATCTTCATTGATGATCTGGATGAGGGGGTTGAATCAGTCATCAGCAAATTTGCAGATGACACCAAGTTGGGAGCAGATGTTAGTCAGTTAGAGGATGGAAGGGCTCTGCAGAGGGACCTTGACCGACTGGACAGATGGGCAAAGTCCAACGGGATGGCATTCAACAAGTCCAAGTGCCAGGTGCTGCACTTTGGCCACAGCAACCCCATGCAGAGCTACAGGCTGGGGTCAGAGTGGCTGGAGAGCTGCCAAACAGAGAGGGACCTGGGGGTGCTGATTGACAGCTGCCTAAACATGAGCCAGCAGTGTGCCCAGGTGGCCAAGAAGGCCAATGGCACCCTGGGCTGCATTAGGAACAGTGTGGCCAGCAGGAGCAGGAAAGTCATTCTGCCCTGTACTCTGCATTGGTTAGGCCACACCTTGAGTCCTGTGTCCAGTTCTGGGCCCCTCAGTTTAGGAAGGACATCGAGACACTTGAACGTGTCCAGAGAAGGGCAACAAGGCTGGGGAGAGGCCTTGAGCACAGCCCTGTGAGGAGAGGCTGAGGGAGCTGGGGTTGCTTAGCCTGGAGAAGAGGAGGCTCAGGGGTGACCTCATAGCTCCCTACAACTACCTGACAGGTGGTTGTGGCCAGGAAGGGGTTGGTGTCTTCTCCCAGGCAACCAGCACCAGAACAAGAGGACACAGTCTCAAGCTGCACCAGGGGATGTTTAGGCTGGAAGTGAGGAGAAAGTTCTTCACTGAGCGAGTCATTCGTCATTGGAATGTGCTGCCCAGGGAGGTGGTGGAGTCACCATCCCTGGAGGTGTTCAAGAGGGGATTGGATGTGGCACTTGGTGCCATGGTCTAGTCATGAGGTCTGTGGAGACAGGTTGGACTTGATGATCTTTGAGGTCTCTTCCAACCTTGGTGATGCTGTGATACTGTGTTGGGTTTTCCTGGTTTGGTTTGTTTCCCCAATCTTTCAGTTAGGATCAAGTTTGTTGTTTGTTGGGGTTTTTTTGACTCTGAGGGTGGTGAAATATTGGAACAGGTTGCCCATGGAGGTGGTGGAAGCCCTGGAGACACTCAGGACCAGGCTTGATGGGACTCTGAGTAACTTGATCTAGTAGAGAATGGCCCTGCTAACTGCAGGGGGTTGGACTAGCTGACCTTTGGGGGTCTCTTCCAAGCCAGACCATTCTATGCTTCTATGATTTTAATTCCCCATTGGCTTGTGTCCCCTCAGCAGTGCCTGCAGCATGACCCCAGCTCCCATGCCCTACATCCATGCCCACGGGGCTAGAGCTGTACCTGAGCTGCAGGCAGTCAGGAGCTAAGAGGGAGCTGCCTGGCAGACCCTGTGTTATGCCCTTTAGCTTTCTGGCTGCTGTCAAAGAGATTACCTGTTCCCTAGAGGGATAACAAACTGAGGCTTTCTTCCCTGTCTAGCTGCCAGTTTCCACAAACAGAATGATCTGTGCTATTTCTCACTCCCTTTCAACTTCAGCAGAAATTGGCCAATGAGTTCAAAAGCTCAGGAGGAGGAGGGGGGAGCTCCAAATGGACAAACACTGCGATGGCACAGTCAATTTCCTTAGCACAACAGCCCAAAGCTCCACCAGTGTGGAAACCTCTCCCAAGAGGCTGAGCTATTTTCTTTCCTGGTTTGAACTGGACATGGAAGAAACAGCAAAGCAGTGCAGGTTAGACCACTCCCAGCCCTGCCTAGGGGAGAGACCCAGCTGTGAGCAGTAGGATTTCTCCAAGCAGCAAGGTTGGGTTAGAAGTTCCCCCTTTCCATCTGGGCCAAAACAGACACAGAATGATCTTTGACTTGAAAGTATTCTTTATTTTTCCCACTTCTGAGTCCAGCTTCTTCATTTATAACACTCATTTTGTCCACATGTAACCACAAGTGTACAGAGGATGATACCAGCATTGAGAGTGATGCAGTCCCAGTCCTAGTGCCTTACAGGCAGGGTTGGAAGGGCTGAGGCTTGTAATTATTTGTAGATAATGGAGCATTTTGTGGTGAAGGCCTGCTGAGACCACAGCTGCAATCCTGTGTCCAGTTCTGGGCTCCCCAGTTCAAGAGAGACAGAGACCTGCTGGAGAGAGCCCAACAGAGAGCCAGGAGGATGCTTAGGGCACTTGAGCATCTCCCCTGGGAAGAGAGACTGAGAGCCCTGGGGCTGTTTAGTCTGGAGAAGAGAAGGCTGAGAGGGATCTGATCAATGTCTATCAATAGCTGAGGGCTGGGGGGCAAGTGGAGGGGGGCAAGCTCTTTTCAGTGGTGCACAGGAATAAGTCAAGGAACAACAGGTTCCAGCTTGAACATAGAAGGTTTCAGCTCAACATGAGGAGAAATTTCTTTAGAGTGAGGGTGCCAGAGCCCTGGAGCAGGCTGCCCAGAGAGGTTGTGGAGTCTCCTTCTCTGGAGCCTTTCCAACCCCACCTGGATGCATTCCTGTGCAGACTGCCCTGGGTGATGCTGCTCTGGCAGGGAGGTTGGACTGGGTGATCTCTGGAGGTCCCTTCCAACCTCTCATATACTGTTGTGCTGTGTTACTGTGATTAACTATAGGCTCCTGTGGCTTTTCAAAGCCACCATGGAGCCAGAGGGTGTTGTGCCACTCTTTGGCCTGTCTTGTCCTCTTGGAGAGCACAGCATGGGAGACACTTCTGGGTGGGCTCATCTCCACTGCAATGGTGCAGCCTGGACAAGAGAAGAGGAGACTCAGAGAAGACCTTATTGCTGTCAACAGCTACCTGAAGGGAGGTTGTAGCCAGGTGGGGGTTGGTCTCTTCTCCCAGGCAACCAGCACCAGAACAAGAGGACACAGTCTCAAGCTGTGCCAGGGGAGATTTAGGCTGGATGTTAGGAAGAAAGAGATTTGCCATTGGACTGTGCTGCCCAGGGAGGTGGTGGAGTCACCATCCCTGGAGGTGTTTAGGAAGAGCCTGGATGAGGCACTTGGTGCCATGGTTTAGTTGATTAGATGGTGTTGGGTGATAGGTTGCACTCGATAATCTCAAAGGTCTCCTCTAACCTGGTCTGCTCTATCCTATCCTATCCTATCCTATCCTATCCTATCCTATCCTATCCTATCCTATCCTTCTGTAATCTCCTTTGTTGTAGCACCAGGACAGCAAGCAGTCCATGGACTGGATCAACAATGGTCAGATAAAGATCATGTTGAGCTTTAATGGTCAGTCTCTGTAGAGAGTTCTTGTTTTCTTCCAAGCCTGAACACTTGAGGACAGATACATTTCTCTTCCTGGCTCTGCCTTTTGCCCAGGCTGGTTTATTTCCCTCTTAAATTACCTCCTTGATGGTGCCTCCTACTTGCCTTCCAGGTTTCAGCCATTCTCTTCTGTTTGCTCAAAAGAAACATCTCATAGGGAGAGATGCTCATGCTGGAAAAACTACCAGAGGGGAAAAAAGAAAGATTGGGTTGAAAAAAAATAGCACGGGGGGAGCTGGAGGAAGTGCTAAATGATTTTTCTTTCCTGGCACTCACAGCATCCTCTCCCTTGGAAGAAGGAGGGGGTTGGTCTCTTCTCCCAGGCACCCAGCACCAGAACAAGAGGACACAGTCTCAAGCTGTGCCAGGGGAGGTTTAGGCTGGAAGTGAGGAGAAAGTTCTTCCCAGAAAGAGTTAATTTGCCACTGGAATGTGCTGCCCAGGGAGGTGGTGGTCTAGTAGTCATGAGGTCTTGGTTGACAAGTTGGACTTGATGATCATTGAGGTCTCTTCCAACCTTGTTGATTCTAAGAGGACAGAAGCATCTGGAGAAATGGAGCTCTGCTTTTTCACAGCTGCTGTCACCCCTCTGTCCTATTTTGCAGAGGCCAAGCTCCCCATCCCCATGAGGTCTTCCTCATCCTACCCATATGTGGGTTTGGCTCCCTTAGAACCATTCAGCTGTCCCTGCAGCACATCACAGCAGAAAATGATTTGTTTTCCAGTTGTAAGGTGCCACTGGCATCCTGGCTGGGATCAACAATGCTGTGTCCAGCAGCAGCAGGGAGGGGATTGTCCCCTGGCACTCAGCTCTGCTCAGGCCATACCTGGAGTGCTGTGTCCAGTTCTGGGCAACTCAACACAGAAGAGATGTGGAGGTGCTGGAGCCAGGGCAGAGGAGGGCAAGGAAGCTGGGAAGGGCCTGGAGAAGAAATCTGATGAAGAGCAACTGAAGCAGCTGGGGATGGTTAGTGTGAAACAGGAGGCTGAGGGGAGACCTTCTGGCTGTCTGCAACTGCCTGAAAGGACCTTGTGGAGAGGCTGCTGCTGGTCTCTTCTCACAGGTAATTAGTGACAGAAGAAGAGGCAATGGCCTCAAGCTGTGACTGGGTAGGTTTAGACTGGAGAGTAGGAAGAAGTTTTTCCCAGCAAGAGTGGTCAGGGATTGGAATGTGCTGGTCAGGGAGGTGGTGGAGTCCCCAAGCCTGGCTGTGTTTGAAGGTGGTTTGGATGTGGTGCTTGGGGCTCTGGTTTAGGGGTGACCCTTGTAGAGTAGGGTCTATGGTTGGACTTGGTGACCCTGAGGGGCTTTCCCAACCCTTTCTGCGATGCTGTGATTCTGTTTGCACCCAAAGACATTCCCCTCACACAGCTATCATCCAGGCTGATGAAAACAGTGAACCCTGGACACAGGGAAGGTACAGGATGTGCTAGTAGGGCTAGTGTGCAGGTGGCAAGGCCTCTCAGCAGGGGAGCCAAGGGTCAGGAAACATGTGGAGCTAGCGGGGAGGAAGAGAAAGTCCTGAGCCTGGCCTCAGCTTTCCTGCTGACAAACATTTCCAAGAGGAAGGCTGCAGGCTACAGCAAGTGACTTTGGGTGGCTGCACCAGGAGAGGCTGGGCAACCTGCTTACTTATCTGTACTTGCCTGGACAGCTGGGGCCATGCTGTGTAGGTCAAATGGATTAAGGAAAGGAAGCAGAATGCAGAGTCCTTTAACAGGCTCACAGGATGTCAGGGGTTGGAAGGGACCTCCGAAGATCATCCAGTCCAACCCCCTGCCTGAGCAGGACCATAGAACCCAGCACAGGTCACAGAGGAATGCATCCAGATGGGGCTGGAGAGGCTCCAGAGAAGGAGACTCCACAACCTCTCTGGGCAGCCTGCTCCAGGGCTCTGGGACCCTCTTCCTCATGTTGAGGTGGAGCCTCCTGTGCTGGAGTTTCTATCCGTTGCTCCTTGTCCTATCCCAGGGTGCAAGTGAGCAGAGCCTGGCCCCTCCTTGTTGACCCCCAGCCCTCAGATGGTTATAGACATTAATCAGATCCTCTCTCAGTCTTCTCCTCTCCAGTCTGCACAGCCTCTCCTCCCCAGGCAGTGCTGCAGCCCCTTCAGCATCTTTATAGCCCTTCCTTGGACTCTCTCCAGCAGATCCCTGTCCCTCCTGAACTGGGGAGCCCAGAACTGGATGAAATATTCCAGGTGAGGTCTCAGCAGGGCAGAATAGAGGGGGAGGAGAACCTCCCTGGCTCTGCTGGACACACTCCTCTGCATGCACCCCAGGATCCCATTGGCCTTCTTGGCCACCAGGGCACATTGCTGACTCGTGGAGACCTTGTTAGCCACCAGGACTCCCAGGTCCTTCTCCACAGGGCTGCTCTCAGCTTTTAATCAGGACCTGTCATCCTCCCTTTCCCTCCCCCTTTACTAGCTGGAAGCCATAACCCTACCTATTCCCACTTGCTTCCTTTAATAACTGGATAATGTTTTTGTACACCAGTAGGCATGTTTTTCTCCTACCACATTTTGACATCCATACCTCAGCTTTGCCTGAATGTTTCTTGCAGCAGCTCAATCAAAATATTTTCACAGGTTTGGCATGAAGAAAATAAACCCAAGAAAAGAAAAAATCCACCAACCCTAAAATAAATCTGGTGGCTGAAATGATGACAAGAGGGGAGCAAAGCTGCAGTTCAGCTGTGTGAACCGCAGTAAATGGCTGTGTGGATGAGGCAGAGGGAAGGGGATGTGGAGGCAGGGAGGATTATTCAGCCTGGTGACTCTCAGTTCATGCATCTGTGGATGCTGGAGGTCATCCCTGACTCCAGCTGGGTTATAAAAGTCATTGCAATTTGAAGGAATGTAGAGGTGGCCACCCTGTGCCTTTACAAAGCCAATGCTCCTGGATTTCTAAGTCACCTAAAGTAAAAGAAGTCCTGTTGGAAGGTCTCAGTGACCCCCAGCCCAACGTCTTCCTTCCTTGAGCCTCTCAGTTACCTTTTTCTTGGCATGAATACCGAAGGAGGAGGAGGTCTGTGGTGCCAGCACTTGAGGCTGGCATAGTGCTTCCTGTCAGAAGGGCTCTCATTTCAGGCTGAGGGAGAAGTTCTGCTGACTCTCATCCTGTGGCATTTTACAGACAAAAGTCTGAAACCAGATCATTTGAGGTCTGTGACAGTCACCTCAAGTCCCCACCCCAAATGGTTCCTTGAGTCTCTAACACTGAGAGTTGTGGCTTCAGCAGAGTCCTCCCCAGCAACCTGGGCCTGGAGATCTGGAATCCCTCTCTGCTTTTGCACCTGGGTAGCTGGCACCCTGGGACTCACAACTGCCTTCTCAGCCCTTGGCTGGCACCCTGTTCCTCTTGGACTCACAGTTGCCATCTCACCTCTAGCTAAGAGCCCAGCTAAGTCTCCCAGCTGCTAAGCTGCTAGTCTCAGATGGAGCCACTGAAGACTGGGGCTGTTCAGCCTGGAGAAGGAGACTGCACAACCTCTCTGGGCAGCCTGCTCCAGGGCTCTGGCACCCTCAATCTAAAGAAGTTTCTCCTCATGTTGAGCTGAAACCTTCTATGTTCAAGCTTGAACCTCTTGTTCTTTGGCTTATTCCTGTGCACCACTGAAAAGAGTTTGGCCCCGTCCACTTGAGCCCCATTATCTACTGATAGACATTGATCAGATCCCTCTCAGCCTTCTCTTCTTCACACTAGACAGCCCCAGTCTCTTCACAGGGGAGATGCTCAAGTTCCCTAAGCATCCTGGTGGCTCTCTGTTGGGCTTTCTCCAGCAGGTCTCTGTCTCTCTTGAACTAGGGAGCCCCAACCTGGACACAGGATTGCAGCTATGGTCTCAGCAGGGCAGAGTAGAGGGGGAGAAGGACCTCCGTAGCCCTGCTGACCACACTTTTCTTGCTATACCCCATGCTGTGAGCCCTTTACCAAACTCTTTACTGTCTGCCTCTAACTTCAGCCAAGCTCAAGCTGCTAGTAAAGATTCCTCTTCTAATAGAACTTGGACTTAAATAATGCAGAATGGTGTCCCAGTGGGCTCCCTGGGTTGCTCATGGTTTGCAAAGGTCCTATCCTATATTTCCTTCTGGCCTTAATGGCAATTTTATGACTTCTGTGCATGGCTTGTTTGGGTGTCCTCCTCCAGAAGACAAAGTGGAATGCATTTTTAACCCTTTGGTTGATGACAGTCTTGGTCAAGACAAAGTCAACAGGCAACAGAGCAAGTGTCTAAGCACTCCCCTTTTCTTTCCTGATGATACTTTTCTTCTGGGAGACACAGAGCTGCACATCAGCTGCTAAATGTTCAGGAGGTTCATTGAGCTGCAGCCACACCAGAAACCAGCTGGAAGGCAGTGTGGTGTTTGCTGTGATGGTTCTGCTTGGGTGAGAGGTGTCAGAAAATAAACAGGTGTTAAAAACCAGGGAGAGGCCACCAAGGTGATCAGAGAGCTGGAGCACCCTTGTGGGAAGACAGGCTGAAGGAATTGGAGCTGGAGAAGGGAATGCTCCAGGGAGACCTTAGAGCTGCATTTCAATGTCTGAAGGGGACCTACAGGAAGGCTGGGGAGGGACAGTTTGGAAGGGCTTGGAGGGACAGGATGAGGAGCAATGGTTTGAGACTGGAGCAGGGCAGACTTAGGTTGGGCATCAGGAGGAAGGAGCAAAGCTAGAAGTGAGTAGATTGAGATTGGATGTTAGGAAGTTGTTCCCCATGAGGGTGGTGAGAGACTGGCACAGGTTGCCCAGGGAGGTGGTGGCAGCCTCATGCCTGGAGGTTTTTGCAGCCAGGCAGGATGTGACTGTGAACAACCTGCTGTAGTGTGAGGTGTCCCTGGCCATGGCAGGGGGGTTGGAACTGGATGATCCTTGAGGTCCCTTCCAACCCTGACAGTTCTATGATCCTGTGATTCTGCACCATGAGGGTGGTGAGACACTGGAGCAGGCTGCCCAGGGATGTGATTGAGGCCCCATCCCTGGAGACATTCAATATCAGACTGGATGTGTCCCTGGGCAGCCTTACTCGGTGCTGACCTGCCCTGCAAGTCAGAAAATGTTTCACACTACCTGAGATAAATCTCCTCTCTAGAAAATTAGACTGAATTCTTTCCTCTCTTACCCTTGCTGGCCATGAGGATAATTGATCAGGGACCTCCAGCCTTTCCCTACAGGAAGGCTGTTAGCACATCCTCCTGCCTGATCTCTTCTTCTTCTTCTGGACTGAACAGTCTCAAATATTGCAGCTGGGTTTTCACCATTTCTGACCCTGTTTCCCTCTCCTTTGAGTTGCCTCAAATCTCAGCTTCTAATCCTGTCCCATGAAATGCTGGCGGTTTGGGGTTTCCCCCACCCACCCTCTTGATGTAGCCTGTACATTTTAGGGTAGTTTCCTAGGGAAACAGAACTCAACTAATCACATTTGATGTCTGCCTGTTTATTTTTCCTGTCTACTTGGCTCATCATTTTTTAACCCTTCTGCCAGTTTCAAGCAAACATGGCAGTGGTCAAATATCTCTAAGATACTAAGTCCATGTGTATTTCATTTAAGAAGTGGTAGAATATGGGAGAGACATCCCATTAGAGCCCTCACCAGAGAAAAGCTGCACCATGATAAGATCCTTAGCAGACACTGAGGCACCTCCATGGCAGAGAGATGCTACAAGCAGCCAAAAAAACATTGAGCTGGAGGTTGTTCCTCATTCCAGCACAGGAGAAATCATGCCCCTGGGAGCTGGGGTGCACTGCTTCTACTCCAGCAGAGTAGGATAGAATAGGAATAGAATAGAATAGAATTAACCAGGTTGGAAAAAACCTTAGAGATCATTGAGTCCAACCTATCATCCAACACCATCTCATCAACTAAACCATGGCACCAAGTGCCTCATCCAGGCTCTTCCTAAACATCTCCAGGGATGGGGACTCCACCTGGGCAGCACATCTCTATGGCCAATCTCTCTTGCTGGGAAGAATTTCTTCCTAACATCCAGCCTGAGCCTCCCCTGGCACAGCTTGAGACTGTGTGCTCTTATTCTGGTGCTGCTTGCCTGGGAGAAGAGACGAACCCCCACCTGGCTACAACCTTCAGGGAGCTGGAGACAGCAAGAAGGTCTCCCCTGAGCCTCCTCTTCTCCAGGCTAAGCAACCCCAGCTCCCTCAGCCTCTCCTCACAGGGCTGTTCTCCAGACCCCTCTCCAGCCTTGTTGCCCTTCTCTGGACACTTTCCAGCATCTCAATGGCCTTCTTAAATTGAGGGGCCCAGAACTGGACACAGGACTCATGCCCCTGGGAGCTGGGGTGCACTGTGTCTACTCCAGCACAATGACTTCTAGGAATGTGTTGGGTAGGCTGACTCCCTGTAGGATACAGTCAGAGCTTTTATTTCATAACAAACCAGAATTACGGATTTTTGGAAGGTTGTTTCCCAAGCAGTGACCTCAGTCCTGGGGATAAAGATATGCAGGGCAGTGTGGGGAGGATGGAGCCAGGCTCTGCTCAGGGATGTCCAAGCACAGCACAAGGGGCACTGGGGGCAAGCTGGAGCAGAGGAGGTGCCAGGGGAACAGAAGGGAAAACTTTGTCCCTGTGAGGGTGCCAGAGCCCTGGAGCAGGCTGCCCAGAGAAGTTGTGGAGTCTCCTGCTCTGGAGCCTTTCCAACCCCACCTGGATGTGTTCTGTGTGACCTGCCCTGGGTGCTCCTGCTCTGGCAGGGGGTTGGACTGGGTGATCTCTGGAGGTCCCTTTCAACCCCTAACATTCTGTGATCCTGTGGCTTCCACCACCATGGAAATTCACTTGTGGGAGACCTGGCTTTAGGTCAGCAGCAATCCTTAGGCACCACGATACAGCAGATGTGTTGTTCAGGTGTCCTGATGGTGCTGCTCCAGTCTGGAGAAACCCCTTCAATATCTGCAGATGTCAGGGCCAGAATCCAGGTGTCCAGCATCTTCTTTGTGGATAGTGTGATGCCTGCTCCCTTGTCCTCCTTTCTCCTTCAGTGCATATGAAGGGAATCAGCATAAAATGCAACTGAGGATGCTGCTTTCCATGGCTGCAGCATGGAGGTGAGGGTACCCCAGTGAGATGCAAACCTCCTCAAGGGAGGGGATGCAGTGAGAGAATGCTACACCTGTGAACCAGTGAGAAAAAAAGAAAGGTATTTTGCTCTTCTCCAGCAGTTTTGCCAGCCTAGGCTTGGAGACCTCCCCCCCCACCCCGATTATCAACTTTGAGCACCCTCAAAACAAAAACCAAACCAAACCACATCAAATCAAAACCCAAACCAAATCAAAACAAAACCCAAAACATACCAAACCAAACACCAAATCAAAGCATACCCCCCAAAAAAGAGGGGGAAAATTTAATTAAACCTTACATGTCACTTACTTCTGGGTAAGAATCTGTAGCTTGTCACTGTCACCACTTTCCCATCCATTAGCTTGACTGACCAGAGGCTCAGACACTGAATTACCCTCTGCTTCCTGCTCAGAAGATGATGATCCCTCAGAGCTGCTTCCTGCTGCAAGTGGGAGAGAAATTTCCAGAGGCTTCAGCCAGAAGTAAACAAGTGAAGGCTTTCGTCTCTTCCTCACAGAGGGAGAACCAGCACAGCTCCTTGAATGGAGAGTGCACCAGACCCTGTTGTGAGCAGCTCTGGACAGTTTTAGGGCATGATGTAGGCAAGCAAATAGGATGAAAGAAGATGAATTTTTCAAAGGTGTGATCATAGAATCACAGAACTGTCAGGGCTGGAAAGGACCTCAAGGATCAGCCAGTTCCAACCCCCCTGCCATGGGCAGGGACACCTCACACTACAGCAGGTTGCTCACAGCCACATCCAGCCTGGCTGCAAAAACCTCCAGGGATGAGGCTTCCACCACCTCCCTGGGCAACCTGTGCCAGTCTCTCACCATCCTCATGGGGAACAACTTCTTCCTCACATCCAATCTGAATCTACCCACTCCTGTTTTTTTCCCACTCCCCCCAGTCCTATCCCTCCCTGACACCCTCAAAAGTCCCTCCCCAGGTTTCTTGGAGCCCCCTGCAGATGCTGGAAGGCCACAATTAGGTCTCATTAGAGCCTGCTCTTCTCCAGACTGCACAACCCCAGCTCCCTCAGTCTGTCCTCACAGCAGAGCAGCTCCAGCCCTCTGCTCATCCTCGTGGCCCTTCTCTGGACACCTTCCAGCACCTCCAGATCCTTCCTGGAACAGAGGCTCCAGAACTGGACAATGTTCCAGGTGGGGTCTCACCACCTGATACTAAATTTCCAGCCATGATTAGGTGCTAGGAGTGGAGATATGTACCCAAGGCAAGATAGACTCATCTGAGCCTTGACAGCAATGAACCTGCTCCTCCAGTTTTGTCACCATCAGCATCCAGCCAAGCTGGAGTGAGGCCACTCTGAGCATGTCCACACGTGCCAGACTCACACCCCCTGTTTGTAGCTGGACACATTCAAACACAAGTGGCACATTAATAGGTTCCAGTCAAGGTCTCCACATTTTTTGGCATGCTCTGAAAACAGGGTGACCCAAACCTGTCTGAAAAGGAGTGGTTTGATGCTTTCCCATTCCTGTTTCCATGCCTGTTCTTACCTAGGTCACTTATTACACAGAATCACAGAATCATAGAATCAACCAGGTTGGAAAAAAACTCAGAGATCATCAAGTCCAACCTATCACCTAATCCCTAACACCTCCTGACAACTAAACCATGGCTCCAAGTGCCACATCCAATCCTTTCTTGAACACCTCCAGGGATGGTGACTCCACCACCTCCCTGGGCAGCACATCCCAATGGCCAATCTCTCTTGCTGGGAAGAACTTTCTCCTCACCTCCACCCTAAACCTCCCCTGGCACAGCTTGAGACTGTGTCCTCTTGTTTTGGTTGCCTGGTTCAATTCTAGCTGGAAGGATGGGGCTTGTCCTTTGCAATGCTACTTGCAAACCTTTGCTGAGGTGGTGGAGTCACCATCCCTGGAGATGTTTAAAAAGAGCCTGGATGAGGCACTTGGTTTAGTTGATTAGTTAGGGTTGGGTGATTGGTTGGACTTGATGATCTTGAAGGTCTCTTCCAACCTGGCTCATGCTGTGATTCTGAGATGTTTGCAGCTCCAGCTGTGGCACAGAGGTGTGACTGCAGGCTGGCTGCTGTGCCCCAGCTGTGTTCTGTGTGGAACACTGACCACTCACAAGCTTCTTGAGCTCTGTGTGCTATGTTGAGCTATATATTGAGCTGTAGTATTCCCAGTGCCAGCCCTTATCTCCCTCCAGGTTGTCACTTGAGTAATTAAGCAAACAGAAGGCATCCTGCCTGCTCTTGTGGCTGCAGTTGCTCTGCTTGGGCTCCTTGGCCAGGCTGCCCAGGAGGCGTTGACAGAGCCAAGGAGCCCAGGGCAGTCGTGACAGGTCAGGGGGGAGAGGGGAGGGGGGTAGCCCAGTTCCTCTGCTCCTTCTTTGTGTCTTGTTTTTAATGAGCTTTTGGTGACCAGAGGAGCAGATGCATAAACAAAAGCTTGCTGGCTCTGTTTGGCCAAGGCCAGGCTTCATGCCCCCTCCCATTGCAGAAACTCTTCCCAGGGACCATCCATGGACACAGAGCTTGCCCTGTGTGGAGGCTGCAAGTGAAAGAGGCTGCAGGGAAGGACAAAAATAGCCCCAGGGGCTGGGAACACACTGATTTCAGGATAGGAGCTACTCTCCAAGGGGCTCTGGGAGATGCTGGGTGCAGAGGATGTCAATCAAGTGATGCACATGGGCTGATTGCAGCCTGTCTGTTGGCTCTCCTGCAGATCTCCAGCACAGGTCCTGCACTGGTCTGAGGTCTACTGAGTGTAGCAGGAGGGCTGAACATTTATGGGTTGTCTTCCAGCCTCTCATTTCTTTACTGGTATTGCCTGGGCAAGGCAGGGACAGACTTTTCTGAACTGACCCAGAACTGCAATGTCTTGATGGGATTGCCTTCTTTAAGGCGAGTGAGGCTGCTGATACAGAGGATGGGGGAGCTTCAGAAGCCACTGCATGCTGGTTTGGGGATCCCAGGAAGTTTCCTAGATTGAAACTCTCTCTGGAGAAGGGAGAAATCCCACCCTCACTCAATAGCATGAAAATATTTGGCTTCTCTCCCTAGCTCCCCATGGTCTAGCACTCTGGTGCAAGTCTAAAGGATGACACAAAGGCTGTGCAGAGACTGCAGCCTCTGAGGCTGGGTAAGGAAGCTGCCATCACTTGAGTCACTGGGGGGGTTAGTTTTGTAACCAGATATCTGCTGTCCTACAGCTCTCATGGTAGCAGTGTCTTTAGAGAAGTCATTCACTTGAGCTTTAGGTGACTGCCTTTCTTCTGTGCCCAAGCTGATGTTCTCTCACAGGTTCCTTGTGGCATCTTCCAGTGACAACTGACTTTTAAAAGCACCATCAAAGGTCACAGGCTCACAGGATGTCAGGGGTTGGAAGAGACCTCCAAAGATCATCCAGTCCAACCCCCTGCCTGAGCAGGACCCTAGAATCCAGCACAGGTCACACAGGAACACATCCAGATGGGGCTGGAAAGGCTCCAGAGAAGGAGACTCCACAACCTCTCTGGGCAGCCTGCTCCAGGGCTCTGGGACCCTCACAGTGAAGAAGTTCCTCCTCATGTTGAGCTGGAACCTCCTGTGCTGGAGTTTCTATCCATTGCCCCTTGTCCTATCCCAGGGTGCAACTGAGCAGAGGCTGTCCCTGTCCCTCCCTCCTGACCCCCAGCCCTCAGATATTGACAGACATTGATCAGATCCTCTCTCAGTCTTCTCTCCAGACTGCACAGCCCCAGGGCTCTCAGCCTCTGCTCCCCAGGCAGTGCTGCAGTCCCTTCAGCATCCTTGTAGCCCTCCCTTGGACTCTCTCCAGCAGATCCTTGTCCTTCCTGAACTGGGGAGCCAAACCAGAGAACTCGGTGCAGCAATGCACACATGGTAGCAGACATCCTGTGCTGCTAAAGTCCCCTCACATCTTTCCTGTTACTCACTTTCTGCACTTGTCCAACACCTCTCCAGAGTATTGGTTCTTGTGTTTAAATGGCTGCAGGGTCTGGGCCACATTCAAGCATCTGAAGCTGCACACTGGTACCACAAATGTCCCCAGCACTACACCAATGGCAACTCATGCCGTGAAGCAGCAGCTCCTGCAGCATGCTTCTGCTTAACAAGATTAAACTGACAGCCAGGCAAAGCACTGAGGGATTGTGTGCCCTTTAAGAAGCAAGGTGTCAAGAGAGAGATCTCCCCAGGATAACTCAGGGAGATAAAAACCCCCAACCACTTTGTGCTTTTGAAATGTGCACTTCCCTGTGGATGCTCAACATTCACCACAGGAAAGCTCCTTGCTGCCTGCTGTTGAGTTCCATGCCTGCTCTGATGGGGTTTGTGACTTTGAGGGGTCAGCCCCACCCGTTCCTTCCTTTCCTCAGGAGACTGCAGGGCAGGGTGAGGGAGGCAAGGGGACATGGCAAATGCCAAAGTGCCTGGGGAGGGCTAGCACTCATCTCTCTTTACATAGATATGCTTGGGGCAAACAGGAGGTGTTTGTTCCCACGAAGCTCAGGCACCAAAATGATTTTCAGCCAGGAAACCAGCCAAGCCCCTCCAAACCACTCAGTCAGCAGCAAGGACTGTCCAGGGAAACAGAGCCTGAGTGGCACTGCAGTAAGAGGTAGCTGCATGCCATCTGCTTGTGTTGCAGGAGAGTCACAGATGCAGTGGCACCTTGGGGTTTTTGCAGACTGCATTTGTGGAAGCTCCTAGAGGAATGCAGAGAGCAAATTGTTCTCTTTGTAGTCACACTCCACCAAACCAGCATCAGCACCACAAACCCCATGCAGTGCTACAGGCTGGGGTTGGAGTGGCTGGAGAGTAGCCAGGCAGAAAGGGACCTGGGGAGACTGGTGGACAGCAGCTGAACAGGAGCTAGCAGTGTGCCCAGGTGGACAAGAAGGCATCCTGGCCTGCATCAGGAACAGTGTGGCCAGAAGGAGCAGGGAAGTCATTCTGCCCTGTGCTCAGCACTGGTTAAGTCACACCTTGAGTCCTGTGTCCAGTTCTGGGCTCCTCAATTTAAGAAGGACATTGAGAGACTTCAATGTGTCCAGAGAAGGGCAACAAAGCTGGGGAGGGGTCTGGAGCACAGCCCTATGAGGAGAGGCTGAGGGCCTCAGCTAGACTCAGCTGCTCAAGTCCAACTTATCACCCAACACCATCTCACCAACTCAACCGTGGCACCAAGGCACTCATCCAGGCTCTTCCTAAACACCTCCAGGGATGGTGACTCCACCACCTCCCTGGGCAGCACATTCCAAAGGCCAATCTCTCTTTCTGGGAAGAACGTCTTCCTAACATCCAGCCTAAACCTCCCCTGGCACAGCTTGGGACTGTGTCCTCTAAGTTCATCAAGCCCAGCCGTCAGCCTGACACCACCATGTGCATTAAACCATTTCCCCAGCTGACATGTCTGCATGGTTTTTGAACCCCTCCAGGGATGGTGACTCCACCACCTCCCTGGGCACCTGTTCCAATCTCTGACCACTCTTTCCACAAAGAAATGTTTCCTAATCTCCAATTTAAACCTCTCCCAGTGCAATTCCAGGCCCTTCCCTCAAACCCAGTTGGATGAAGTCACTGTCAGAGGAAGATGGCTGTGTCCCACTGCATGTGCCCAGTGGGGCTGCTCTTTGGGGTCATTTCATAGAATAGAATTGGTTGGGTTGGGAAGGACCTTATAGATCACCCAGATCCAACCCACTGCCATGGGCAGGGACACCTCCCACCAGCCCAGGTTCATAGTATCAGTCAGGGTTGGAAGGGACCACAAGGATCAGCTAGTTCCAACCCCCCTGCCATGGGCAGGGACACCCCACACTAGATCAGGCTGGCCAGAGCCTCATCCAGCCTGGGCTTAAACACCTCCAGGGATGGGGCCCCAAACACCTCCCTGGACAACCCATTCCAGAGCTTCACCACTCTCATGGGGAAGAACTTCCTCCTCACCTCCAGCCTGAATCTCCCCACCTCCAGCTTCATTCCATTCCCCCTAGTCCTATCACTACCTGAGATGCTGAGAAGTCCCTCCCCAGCCTTCTTCTAGCCCTCTTCAGATACTGGAAGGCCACAATTAGGTCACCTGGGAGCCTTCTCTTCTCCAGACTGAACAGCCCCAACTCCTTCAGTCTGTCCTCATAGGAGAGGTGCTCCAGCCCTCTGCTCATCCTTGTGGCCCTTCTCTGGACACCTTCCAGCACCTCCAGATCCCTCTTGTAATAGGGGCTCCAGAACTGGAGGCAGTACTCCAGGTGTGGTCTCAGCAGAGCCGAGCAGAGGGGGAGAATCACCTCCCTTGACCTGCTGGCCACACTTCTCTTGATGCAGCCCAGGATCTGATTGGCTTTCCAGGCTTCAAGTGCACACTGAGAGCTCCTGTTGAGCTTCTCGGCTTCTCTCAGGCTGCTCAAGGCCTCATCCAGCCTGGCCTTAAACACCTCCAGGGAGGGGACATCCCCAACCTCCCCGGGGCAACCTGTTCCAGTGTCTCCCCATCCTCACTGCAGAGAATTTCTTCCTCACCTCCAGTCTCAATTCCCTCTTCCAGCTCAAAGCCATTGCCCCTTGTCCCATCCAAATTGCACAGGACACAACCCCAAGGGAGCATACACGTGGCACCAGCCCCTGGCTGGTTCTGCCAGCGTGGGGTTTTGTAGTGGGGCATCACCATGCCATGGGGATGCAGGCAGTTGTGGGGTGCGGGAGTTCACTGCTTGCTGAAAGAGGACCAAGGCAGCTCTGCTGTGGGTTTCCAGCCCAGTCGGGGGGGGATTTTAAGAAACCCCAAAGGCACGGGGTGAAGCCCAGCTGACGCTGAGTTTCAGCACTGATGGTCACTGCACCTGGGGACCCCCGCCGGCTGGGCAGGGAGGAGAGCTGCCGGAGGTGCTCCCCACGAGCAGCGCTCTGCCGAGGGCTCAGCCGCCGGACCCTGGGGCGGGGCCGCGGGACAAGCCCCGCCTGGGGGCACTCTCGGGGCGGTGCCGCCCGCCGGGGTCCCGCATCCCTGCCGGGCGGTGCGGCGCGGCTCGCTTCAGCTCGGCTGGGCTCAGTACGACTTAGCTCGGCTCGGTTCAGCTCGGCTTGGCTCGCTTCAGCTCGGCTCGGTTCAGCTCGGCTCGGTTCAGCTCGGCTTGGCTCGCTTCAGCTCGGCTCGGCTGCCGGCCTGCCGGCACCGTCAGGCAGCGTCTGGTTCGCGCCCCGCAGAGCCGGGAGGCGGTGGGATGGAGCTCGGTGCGGCGCGGCTGCTGGCGGTCCTGCTGTGCCTGGCTCCCGGTAAGCCCTCGGGGAACCCCAGGTGCCCTGCGTCCGGCCCGTCGGGGAGCTGCCGGGACTCGGCAGCCTCACGGGGCCCCGGGGAGAAGGGGCGCGGGGATGAGCGGGTGCCGTGAACGGCGCGGGCGTGGGGTCGCCTTGGGGTCGTCCGGGCTGGTAGAGAGGGTGGGACGGGGCAAGCCCCGCCGTGGAACGGGACGCCTAGCGCTGCGGGTTTGCTGTCCGCTCCTCTCCTGTCCTGTCCTCTTCTCCTCTGCTGCCCGGGCGGCTGGTGCTGGCCGTCGGAAAGGGCTGCCTGCCGTGACACAGCGTCCTGCTCGCTTGGCTCTAGCATCAGCTGTCGTTTCCGAGAGCAGAATGTCCCTGGAGCCAAATGCGGGAAAGCCGTCATCAGCGGAGAACCTGCTCGGGATGCCAGCTACGAAGGGATGGGGAAATACCGGGGAAACAGGGAAGGTCCCGGTCTCGCCGCACTTTCTTCTTGCCCGCCCTAGCTGGCCGAGCTGTCTCGGCTGGGGCTGCTGGCTCGCCCCGGTGAGGTAGCAGGATTCCTGGTGGAGATGGGAGCAGCTAGGGCGGGCAGAAACTCTGTGGTACTTGCAAATGTTGTGCAGCGAACAGTTGCCTCAGGCCAAGCACTGGCATCGCTGCCCAGACCACAAGAGTGGGTGGCTCAGGGTGGGCACAACGCAAGCCCTCGCAGGAGTAAAGCTTGGTAGTGATAGTGTTTAGCCTAACTGCTTAGGAGGAAAGAGATAACCTCAGAAAAGCCATGCTTTAGATCAAATGAATTCGTGGGATCCTGAATTCCTGACAAAGTGTACAATGGTTTCCTCGTGCAACCCATTGATCAGCAGCAGATTCAGTTTATTATAAGAAAAGCTGGCAATCCCTTCCCCCAGGGAGTGAGATCATCAGATGGAGGTTCACTCCGTTTCAATGTCCCACATCCTCTTGTTAGACCTTGAAGTTGGCAAGGCAAGAAAACAGGAACTCCACCCTGGCTGGCTGAATTGTAGTGCTCTGCAGCTAGCTCCTGACCATCTGCCTTTGCTTCCTGTTATGACAGAGTTTCTGAACTTTCTGGGATGTGTGAAAAGTCATCATTTACCCTGAGCTGCTAAGTGGCTGATGTGAAATAAGCCTCCTTAAAAACTTCTTCATGTGCTTCCACAGAATGTTTCGCTTTTCCAACTGAGTAGCACTTTACTGTGGGTTTTTGGATTGATTGCAAGGGGGGGTTATCTGTGTTTCCACAGGTTTATTTATGTCTCTGGATCAGCCAACCCTTAGCATCCAAAAAGATGTCCTCACAATAACTGCCAATGACACTCTAAACATTACTTGCAGGTAAGGGCAAATGTGTCCAGCATGATTTGGATGGCATTCACTCATGTACTGATTGATTTATTTCCATCACCACTCCTCTATCTCCCTGCTCCTTTTGTGCTCCCCACCTTGCTTTTCCATGGCAGACTTCAGAAGCTATCTTAGGAGGGTTACAGCAAAGGGAGGCTGGGGACAGCAGGGTGGCTGGGAGGAGGAATTGTCAGCCAGATTCTCATGGAGCCCAGTGCTGAGCTCTTTTTTGGGTGCTGTGTTACTTAGAAGCTACCTATGGTTTATGTTCTGGTGCATCTTTCTAAGTGGATTCCTGTGGATGTATCCCAAGCAGCTTCTGTCTTAGTGGATTTCTGTGGATGTATCCCAAGCAGCTTCTGTCTTAGTGGATTTCTGTGGATGTATCCCAAGTAGCTTCTTCCTAAGTGGATTTCTGTGGATGTATCCCAAGTAGCTTCTGTCTTAGTGGATTCCTGTGGATGTATCCCAAGTAGCTCCTTCCTAAGTGGATTTCTGTGGATGTATCCCAAGTAGCTTCTGTCTTAGTGGATTCCTGTGGATGTATCCCAAGTAGCTCCTTCCTAAGTGGATTTCTGTGGATGTATCCCAAGTAGCTTCTGTCTTAGTGGATTTCTGTGGATGTATCCCAAGTAGCTTCTTCCTAAGTGGATTCCTGTGGATGTATCCCAAGTAGCTTCTTTCTTAGTGGATTTCTGTGGATGTATCCCAGGCAGCTTCTTTCCAGGTGGATTTCTGTGAGTTTATCCTACATGGATTGATGCTCCATGGAATGGGAGGAAGCCCATTCCTTTCTGCAGCCATAGGGAGTGGTGGCACTGGGGTTTACCACCTTGGCATCACCCCAGCTGCTCCTCCCCTGCTCCTTACCTGCTCATGCCTCTCTAATGTTTTCTTCCCCAGTGGTCAGAGGCCAGTGGAGTGGTACTGGCCCAGCAACCAGAGCAGTGCTGAGAAGCGTGTCTCTGTGACAGCCTGCAGCGAAGGCCCCTACTGCAAGACACTCACCCTCCTCAGAGTCATTGGCAATGACACAGGGGACTACAGGTGCCTCTACAGGGACAGCCAGGCAGCTACCACCATTTATGTCTATGTTCAAGGTAAGTGCTTGCATAGCTCTTCTCCTAGCCTCAAGAGAGAGGAAGACAAAAAAAAGGGATATCAAGTTATCTCAAACCAGATTTGACATTAGGATATATTAATCCTAGGATTTTTTGATCCTGTGAAGCTACAAACTCTTCTTTTTCTTGTTGTCACATTGGGTGTTTACATGCCAGGATGCTAACTGCCACCAGCAGAGAAACTTTGGGACCTGCAATTCTGAAGTGACTTGCTGCATGCAGTACTTGGTCTGCTGTTCTCCTCTGCCCAGAACTTGCCATACATAGCTTGGCTGTGCTCTCAGCCTGCCCTCATGCATGCAGAGCCATCACTGACCTCAGCAGGAGTCTGAGTTTGGTATGAGGGAGGATCACAGAGGTTGTTTATTTTTTACAAACCACAGATCTCATCCCTTTTACAGTTTCATAGAATCCTGGAACAGCTCAGGTTGGAAGGGAGCTCAGAGCTCATCTCCTCCAAGCTCCCCACCATGCCCAGGGACACCTCCCAGCTAGACTCAGCTGCTGAAGGCCTCATCCAGCCTGGCCTTCAGCACCCCCAGGGAGGAGGTAGCCACAGCCTCCCTGGGCAGCCTGTGCCAGAGTCTCACCACCCTCCTGCTGAGGAACTTCTTCCTCAGCTCCACTCTAACCCTGCTCTGCCTCAGCTCCAAACCATTCCCCCTTGGCCTGCCTCCAGACACCCTGATGCAAAGTCCCTCTGCAGCCTTCCTGCAGGATCCCTTCAGGTCCTGGCAGGCAGCTCTGAGGTCCCCCTGGAGCTTTCTCTTCTCCAGGCTGGACAACTCCAGCTCCCTCAGCCTGTGCTCATGACAGAGGTACTATCTGATACCATTAAAAAGTCACCAAACCAAAAACCCCCAAAACTTCCTTACATTTGCTGATCATGATGGTAAAATCTGTTCAGGCAGGAAGAGATTTCAAAGGTTGGTAGCCACACAGCTGAGTGCTGAAGACAGAGGAAAGCCTCCAGTCCTATGCTCAGCTCACACTCACTGAGGCATCTGCCTTTTTGCACTGGTGGCTTCATGCTCATTTTCTTGTGCTCCCTTATGTTTCCTTTTTGTTGTGGACTTATAGCTACCAGTTTGAAACCTGAGTTGTTGTTGTTGTGCGCAGGAGTTAGCTTGTTTTACTTTACTTTGAGAAGGATGCTGCCACTGGGGGAACCAAGGTAGGATGTCACTGCTTTTAACTGCTGCTTCCTGTAGT
The DNA here is from genome assembly GCF_014839835.1 of Dryobates pubescens. Taxonomy (NCBI): domain Eukaryota; kingdom Metazoa; phylum Chordata; class Aves; order Piciformes; family Picidae; genus Dryobates; species Dryobates pubescens. The sequence continues at coordinate 31,083,658 of NC_071612.1, forward strand.
ACTCATGCAAAGGAAAGTCACACTAGGGGAAATCAGGCTTTGGTCAGCACAAAGACTGCAGGGGCAGGAAGCTCTTCTCCAAAGGGTACTCTGCTGCTGGTAACTGTATGGAGAATAATAGCATTGCAAGTCTGGGGGGAAGTGCCTCTGGAAATATGTGCCCCCCTGTTTAGTCTCATCACTTCAGTGTTGTACCACACAGAAAAGAGTAAAACTGATCTGAGAAGAAAAAGACAGGGGAGGAACAATGCTGGAAACTTTTCCTCTGTAATCACAGAGTCACAGAATTGTTTTGGTTGGAGAACACCTCCAGGGTCAGGAAGGACCTCAGGGAACTGCTTGCAAGAGTTCAGCGCAGAGCCACAAAAATGATGAAGGCAGTGGAACATCTTCCCTATGAGGAGAGCCTGAGGGAGCTGAGGGCTCTGGAGCTTGGAGATGAAGAGCCTGAGGGTGACCTCATTGCTGTTGATAAAGCTGTGCAGGGTGATGCCCAGAGGCTGGAGCCAGGCTCTGCTGGGTGATGCCCAATGCCAGCACAAGGGGCAGTGGTGGAAGATGAGGCACAGGAAGTTCCATGGAAACAGAAGAAAGAATTATTTCTCTATGAGGGTGACAGAGCCCTGGATCAGGCTGCCCAGGGGGGGTTGTGGAGTCTCCCTCTCTGGAGATATTCAAACCCCACCTGGATGTGTTCCTGTGTGATCTGCTCTGGGTGGTCCTGCTCTGGCAGAGGCATTGGACTGGATGATCTCTGGAGGTCCCTCCCAGCCCCTCACATTCTGTGATTGTGTGACTTCACCCATCAACCCAACACCACCATGGCCATTAACCCACATCCCAGACTGCCATGCCCACTCATTTTTTGAACACCTCCAGGGACGGTGACTCTGCCACCTCCTTGGGTAACCTCTTCCAATGCCTGACCACTCTTGCAGGAAAGACTTTTTTTTCTCCTAATGTCCAATCTTCTTCTAGATTACAGATCTCCATTTGTGACTTCAGTTAGTGACCAGCTTGGCATTGTGTACATCACTAAGAACAAAACCGTGGTGGTGCCGTGCCTGGGAACTGTGTCCAACCTCAACGTGTCCCTCCACGCGGTAAGGAAAGAGCTCACTCTTATTTGCTGAGATCACTGTCACAGAAACACTTTGCTTGAAGCATCAGTACCTTCTCCTTAAGGCTTTCCCCATCCTTGGGAGTTTTACAGCCTGTGATGGAGTGCTGTGTGCAGGTCTGGAGCCCTCAATACAGGAAGGACATGGACCTGATGGAACAGGTCCAGAGGAGAGCCATGAAAATGATCAGGGGTTGGAGCACCTCTGGCACAGGACAGGCTGAGGGAGCTGGGGGTGTTCAGCCTGGAAAAGAGAAGGCTCCAGGGAGACCTAATAGCAGCCTGCCAGTACCTGAAGGGGGCTACAGGAAGGATGGAGAGAGACTGTTTGCAAAGGCCTGCAGTGACAGGACCAGAGACAATGGCTTCAAAGTAGAGCAGAGCAGATTTAGATTGGATGTGAGGAACAAGTTCTGCACCATGAGGGTGGTGGAACACTGGAACAGGTTGCCCAGGGAGGTGGTTGAGGCTCCATCCCTGGAAATATTCAAGTTGAGGCTGGTCAGGGCTCTGGGCAGCCTGATCTAGTTGAGGATATCTCTGCTGACTGCAGAGGGGCTTGGACTGGATGACCTTTGGAGGTCCCTTCCAGCCTGGACCATTCTATGATTCTAAGATTCCATAACAAGTTGAGTGCTGTAGCTGCACTCATCCTATGCTTTCAGGAGAGGGAGACTGCTTGAGCTGGCATGCTCAAAGTGGGACCCTGCAGTTGTGGGAAATGTTGGGCTTGAAAAGTCAATGTTCCTTGATTTATTTTTTATCTATCTATCTTTCTATCTATCTATTTATTTATGTTTAAATCTGGCCCTGTCTTTTACCAATGTTTCAAACAGAAATATCCGGAGAAGATCTTTGTTCCCGACGGGAAATCCATTTCCTGGGATAATAAAAAGGGCTTCACTATACCCAGCCATTTAATCAACTATGCAGGCATGGTCTTCTGTGAAGCTAAAATAGATGCTGAAAGCTACCAGTCTGTGATATACATCGTGGCAGTTGTAGGTAAGCCAAAGAGAGGTTGGTTGCTTCTTCCCTCTGTGGTCAAATGCTCTTTTGCTTGCTGCGACATACTGAACCAATTACCTGTGCCTGGGCTCTGGGCTGTGCAGGGCTGACAGTGCAGCTAATGCCCAATGGATGTTGTGGTATGGATTACTCTTCTCTTAAATGTGATGTATTGTGTGCTTTCTGGTTCATCACAGGGATAAGTGCTTCTATTTTTAGGCTTTTACACAGAGAGCAGGGATTTTGACTCGGTTTTATTCCCTGACAAGGCAAGCCTTTTGCCTCAAATCACTCCAGTCTGCACTTTATTCACTTATTCAGGATCCAAATCAGAGTTGAAGGCAACTAGAGGCAGGCATCCAGCAGCAGCAGATGGAGAGGAATTGCTCTGAGGGGCTACCAAGGGAATAGGGATCTCAAGCTCACAATAAGAGGTTGTCTTGTTTCCTTCAGAGTTCTATCCTGAGCCTCTCACAGGGGTTTATGCTCCTTCAGACCTCTATCCTGAGCCTCTCACAGGGGTTTATGCTCCTTCAGACCTCTATCCTGAGCCTCTCACAGGGGTTTATGCTCCTTCAGACCTCTATCCTGAGCCTCTCACAGGGGTTTATGCTCCTTCAGACCTCTATCCTGAGCCTCTCACAGGGGTTTATGCTCCTTCAGACCTCTATCCTGAGCCTCTCACAGGGGTTTACACTGTCCTGGCAAGTTTTGCCAATTGTTCATCCAATCCCAGAGCTAAACATGATGATGCTGTGGAAGCTCCTTTGGCTGAGGACACAGTGATCACTTCAGGTGACCACTTCAAGTGGCCAGATGGCACCAAGGCAGTCTCTCCTTGCTTGGCTGGAAGGTGTGGAAGCCTTCCACCCTTTCCTCTGTGCAGCAGAGCCTTGCTTCTCCACCAGATGAATGAGTCTTCATTGTGGTGATGTGGAGCAGAATGTCTGCATTCAGAACATTCCAGTTTGGGATATGTTTTAGTGTTTTGTTGCACAAAGTAAACTTAGAGTCATTTTGCCAGTGCCAAGCTGTTATTAACAAAGTTCCTGCTTGCTGCTGGGGAGGTGGTGGGGTTGTATCTCTCCCCTTTGGTTTCAGGTCTCACAAGGGTAAGAAGAAAGTGTCTAAGGCAGAGGAACTGTGTGGCTCACTACCTCCTGCCTAGTCCCACTGACCTGGGGGCCTCTGAGCAAGTCTGATGTGGCTCTCAGATGGGGAACACTCAGGGTAGGGACATCCCTTCCCTCCAAGCTTCCTTGTATGCCCATCATCATGCTGCACTGGGGCACTGAGGGACCTCTTTGTCGCTGGGGTTACTGTGAGTTCACCTGGGAAACTTGGCACTGAACCCTCTTCTTATTCCCCTGTTTGGTGTCTGCCTTTTGTCCCTCCTCCAGGATACCGAATTTACGACCTGACAATGAACCCACACTACCAAGTAGAGCTGGCAGTGGGAGAAAAACTTGTCCTCAATTGCACTGTAAGGACAGAGCTGAATGTAGGAATTGATTTTAAATGGGACTACCCTTCCATCAAGGTAAATCCATAAGGAATTCAAGGTGCCAGCATCACCAGGAAATTTGATTTTTGGTATAATGTTGCTCCCCTTTTCATGATCTAGTCAGAGCAAGTGATGACACATCTGTGTGTTATCAGGTGTGCAAAGAGGGAAAACCACAGGGGGTTCTCCTCCTCCTCTACTCTGCCCTGGGGAGGCTACACCTGGAATATTGCATTCAGTTCTGGGCTCCCCAGTTCAAGAGGGACAGGGATCTGCTGGAGAGAGTCCAAGGGAGGGCTACAAGGATGCTGAAGGGTCTGCAGCACTGTCTGGGAAGGAGAGCCTGAGAGGGATCTGATCAATGTCTATCAATATGTGAGGGGTAGGCATCAGGAAGGAAGGGACAGGGACAGCCTCTGCTCAGTTGCGTTGAGAGCACAAGGAGCAATGGATAGAAACGCCAGCACAGGAGGTTCCACCTCAACATGAGGAGGAACTTCTTCACTGTGAGGGTCACAGAGAACTGGAACAGGCTGCCCAGAGAGGTTGTGGAGTCTCCTTCTCTGGATCCTTTCCAGCCCTGTCTGGATGTGTTCCTGTGTGACCTGTGCTGGATTCTATGGTGCTGCTGTGGCAGAGGGATTGGACTAGATGATCTCTGGAGGTCCCCTCCAACCCCTAACATGATCCTGTGGTCATCTCCTCTCTCTATCTACTCCAGGAAAAACGTGCCACCATAAGGGATTTAAAGACCACTGCAGGAGAAGTGAAGAAGTTTGTGAGCACTCTGACCATCGAGAGCGTGGCCTTGAGCGACAGGGGTCGGTACACCTGCGCGGCATCCAGCGGCCGCATGAACATGAAGAACAGCAGCTACTTCGTTATCCATGGTATGCCACCTTCCCCTGCACTATGCCCAGCTGCTGCAGCCTTGGGAATGAGTCCTGGGATGCAGAAAGCATCTTGGCCAGCAGTAGAATGACAGAAGTGAACCAAACTGCAGCTTGCAGCTGCTCTTGGATTGGTTTTATACCACACGTTCAGCTAATGATGAGGTTTTAACAGGCTCACAGGATGTTAGGGGTTGAAAGGGACCTCTGGAGGTCTTTCAGTCCAACCCCCCTGCCACAGCAAGACCACAGAATCCAGCACAGGTCCAGATGGGGCTGGAAAGTCTCCAGAGAAGGAGATTCCACTCTCTGGGCAGCCTGGTCCAGGGCTCTGTGACACTTACAGTAAAGAAGTTCCTCCTCATGTTGAGATGGAACCTCCTGTGCTGGAGTTTCTATCCATTGTCCCTTGTCCTATCCCAGGGTGCAACTGAGCAGAGCCTGTCCCTGTCCCTCCCTCCTGACCCCCAGCCCTCAAATATTGATAGACATTGATCAGATCCTCTCTCAGTCTTCTCCTCTCCAGACTGCACAGCCCCAGGGCTCTCAGTCTCTGCTCCCCAGGCAGTGCTGCAGTCCCTTCAACATCCTTATAGCCCTCCCTTGGACTCTCTCCAGCAGATCCTTGTCCTTCCTGAACTGGGAAGCCAAACCACTTACATCCCTTGCCCCTTGTCCTATCCCAGGGTGCTGGAAGTCAATGGAAGCTGTAGAACCCCACAGCAAAATGGGCTGAAGCAAACCTCACTCTGCAGAAGAGAAGGCTATGAGGAGACCTAATTGTGGCCTTCCAGTATCTGAAGGGGGCTACAAGAAAGCTGGGGAGGGACTTCTGAGGATGTCAGGGAGTGATAGGACTGGGGGGATGGAGCAAAACTAGAAATGGGGAGATTCAGATTGGATGTTAGGAAGAAGTTGTTCCCCATGAAGGTGGTGAGAGACTGGCACAGGTTGCCCAGGGAGGTGGTGGCAGCCTCACACCTGGAGGTTTTTGCAGCCAGGCTGGATGTGGCTGTGAGCAACCTGCTGTAGTGTGAGGTGTCCCTGCCCATGGCAGGGGGGTTGGAACTGGCTGATCCTTGAGGTCCCTTCCAACCCTGACAATTCTATGATTGTATGATCCTCTCCTGTGCTGAGTTCTTTGAGGTCCTGTCAAGCTGCCTGTGTGGAGCTGACTTTGTGTAAGGGCTGCCTGCTCTTGGTCCAGGTGAACTCAGGCTGGGTTCTGGTGGTTCTGCTGGCCTTGAGTCTGGATCATGATGAATGAAGCTAAGAAGAGAAAACTTCTTAGTGTTTACTTTAGTGCCAGATGAATCAGTTGGAGTTTTGGTTGGAAGGAAATGATCCAAAGGAAACAACTCTGGCTAAGTGCACAGATAAGTAGGAGGCTACATCCTCCAGCCTGTTCTCAAGCCCCTCTTGGGCCCAGCCCCAGTGGCTCCACTGCCTTACGACCAGAACAAAAACTTGCCAGCATGAGAATGTCCCACTTTTAACAGCTGAGGCAGACAAAGGGGTTTGTATTTTGCAGGAGCCTGGTTTTCCTCAGGTCTCATTTCAGGGGCCAGAATATCAATGGCTTTTTGTTGGGGTTTTTTTGTGGTCTTCCTTATTTTAACATTCAAAATTATTTATGTGGCACATTGACTCAGGAGAGACTCAGTTTTCTCCTGGGTTCTTTCTGTGTCTCTTCAGAAGGCAAACCAAGATGATCTGCTATAGATAGTGAGGGTAACAGATACTAAGTCCATATCATCCTAAATCATACTGAAAAGTCTTAGTCTTTGCAATGTATAACTGATAGCAAGTAAATCATTTAGGAGTATCTGTGGCTGTAGTGGTTCAGATACACACTTGAGTGGTGGTGTAGTCTTGGCCCTTGTGGCCAAGAGAGCCAATGGGATCCTGGGGTGCATCAAGGATAGTGTGGTCAGCAGGGGTAGGGAGGTTCTGCTCCCACTCTGTTCTGCCTTGCTGAGACCACAGCTGCAATCCTGTGTCCAGTTCTGGGCTCCCCAGTTCAAGAGAGACAGAGACCTGCTGGAGAGAGCCCAACAGAGAGCCAGGAGGATGCTTAGGGCACTTGAGCATTTCCCCTGTGAAGAGAGACTGAGAGCCCTGGGGCTCTTTAGTCTGGAGAAGAGAAGGCTGAGAGGGATCTGATCAATGTCTATCAATAGCTGAGGGCTGGGGGGCAAGTGGAGGGGGCCAAGCTCTTTTCAGTAGTGCACACTAATGAGACAAGGAACAACAGGTTCCAGCTTGAACATAGAAGGTTTCAGCTCAACGTGAAGAGAAACTTCTTTAGAGTGAGGGTGGCAGAGCCCTGGAGCAGGCTGCCCAGAGAGGTTGTGGAATCTCCTTCTCTGGAGCCTTTCCAACCCCACCTGGATACATTCCTGTGCAGACTGCCTGGGTGATGCTGCTCTGGCAGAGGGGTTGGACTGGATGATCTCTGGAGGTCCCTTCCACCATCTAATGTACTGTGATACCATCCTACTATTAGTTTCTGGACTAATTACAGTCAGTTTTACCTGTGTGTACATATACATTTATGTCTGACCCTAGGGCTGGCAGTTGCCACACCATCCTGAAAGCTTTCCAGAACTCCTTGGTGAGGGAGCTGGCTTGTTCCTCTGTGTGAGGGAAAGGGCTGGGATTTCATGGTGGGTTCATCACTACAGAGCCCAGCTTGGAGCCAGCTGTGCTTTACAAATGGCATCCTGCCACTCACCCCTCTTTGTCATCTGCTTATTGAGTGCTAACCCAAATGGAGAGCAGTTACACTTCTGTCCATATGGAAAGACCTTTAAATTTATCTCTCTTCTCCCTTCTGCCTCTCTTCTTCTTCTTCTTCCTTCTGCCTCTCTTCTTCTTCTTCTCCCTTCTGCCTCTCTTCTTCTTCTTCTTTCTTCTGCCTCTCTTCTTCTTCTTCTCCCTTCTGCCTCTCTTCTTCTTCTTCTTCTTTCTTCTGCCTCTCTCTTTATTTTCAGAAAGTCCTTTCATTCATCTGGAGAGAATGGAGAATGTGGTTGAGACAAGACTGGGTGATACAGTCAAAATCCCTGTCAAGTTCAAAGGATATCCTCCACCAGAGGTGAAATGGTAAGAGCTGGGACAAGTTTGGGAAGCTGAGACCTCCTTAGTCAAGGCAAACCTCTGCAGTATTCTGTGTGGATTGAAGGGATTCAAAGCAACTCTGTGTTTTCTTCAGGTACAAAAATGGGAAAGCCCTCAATGCCAATCACACAGTGAAACTTGGCTACACCTTAGTGATCTCTGAAGCAACTGAAAAAGATGCTGGGAATTACACTGCTGTCCTTACCAACCCTACTAACAAGATGCAGAAGAGACACACCTTTGCTCTGCTTGTGAATGGTAAGTGACCTACCCCAGGGGTGCCCTTCTTCCACCTGTGGGGTGCTGTGGGATTAAAGCCACCCTGTGGGGTGCTCCCATCTTTGGGATTAAATCCAGCCCAGAGTGATGTAGATTTAAGTGGGGGTGGTGGCTGTGAAGAGAATACTTGAAGCTCAGGAGAGCAGAGGTGACCTATGTCTCCTGGTTCCAGAGGCTGCAGGCTCCTGGGGTTCTTGTGACGATGCTTTGTGTGTGTTGTGGTGGGTTGGTTTTTTTTCTGTTAGTTATTACTTTGCCTCTGCACCCTGCTCTTTTCCTGCCCCCCTTGCTGGCTGAGCTGCAAGAGTCCTCCCCCACCCGCTCCACCCTAGCCCTGTCACGCCTCACCCATCCTTCCTGCCTCACGCAGGCTGTCCCTCTTCTGCCCTGCCCTGTGCAACCCTCCTTCTCCTCTTCCTCCTCCTCCTCTTCCTCCCCCTCTCAGCTCCCCAGGAAACAGCCTAGCCTCGATGCTTTGAAGACAGCAGCTCTTCCAAAGGGCAGCAAGGCCACATGCAGTGGGATCAGGGCTGGGGAGCAGTCTGCATTTAAAGGCTGGGCATGGTGCAAGGGCTGTGTTTTAAACCAGGGCTAACCAAGAGACGTTTTAGCGAAGCATTGCACCTCGAGGAGCTGGTCCTCAAGGTTCACATCCTTGGAGATGCTCTGCACTGCACTCAGATGTGGAGCACCTCTCCTATGAGGACAGGCTGAGAGACTTGGGATTGTTTGGTCTGGAGAAGGGAGAGCTCTGAGGAGACCCAGTTACGGTCTTCCAGTGTCTGTGGGAGGCCTGCAGGAAAGCTGGGGAGGGACTTTTTTAGGGTGTCAGGGAGTGATAAGAATAGGGGGAATAGATCTGGGCTAGAGGAGGGGACATTTAAGTTGGATGTTGAAGGAAGCTTCTTCCCCAGGAGGGTGGTGAGGCACTAGCACAGGTTGGCCAGGGAGGGTGGAAGCCTCATCCCTGGAGGTTTTTGCAGCCAGGCTGGATGTGGCTGTGAGCAACCTGCTGTAGTGTGAGGTGTCCCTGCCCATAGCAGGGGGGTTGGAGCTGGATGATCTTTGAGGTCCCTTCCAACCCTGACAATTCTGTCATTCTGTGCTGGGGAACTGTGTGAAGTGATTGCTGTGTCTGTGTGCAGGCAGTGCTGTGGGGGGAGCCGTTGGCAGGAGGTGTAACCTGCTGCTCTCTCTCCTAGTGCCCCCCCAGATCGGCGAGAACGCGCTGCTGGCTCCCGTGGACTCCTACAAGTATGGCTCAACACAGGCCCTCACCTGCACCATCTATGCTGTCCCACCACCCACCACCATCCTCTGGCACTGGCAGCTGGAGGAGGAGTGCACCTTCAGCCCCCAGTGAGTGCCAAGCCCTTGCCATCTTCTGTAGCTCTTGAGGCATGTTGGATTCTCGAGGGGTGTTAGATTGGGTTGGGTATTTTGGGGGGGCATCCCTTGCCCAGACTGCAAATCCCAAGGGCAGTGAAGAAAAGATTGCTGTATTTAGTGGCAGATTGTGGCAGGCAGGCTATGCCAGGGTCATTGTTGTCAGCAGAGGCAAGGGCCACCCACAGTGAGGAGCCAGCAGTGTTGCTTTCATAGAATCAACAAAGTTGGAAAAGACCTCAGAGATCATCAAGTCCAATCTGTCACCCAACACCTACTGACAACTAAATCATGGCTTCAAGTGCCACATCCAAGCCTTTTTTGAACACCTCCAGTGATGGTGACTCCACCACCTCCCTGGGCAGCACATTCCAGTGGCCAATCTCTCTTACTGGGAAGAACTTTCTCCTCACATCCAGCCCAAACATCCCCTGGTACAGCTTGAGACTGTGTCCTCTTGTTCTGGTGCTGGTTGCCTGGGAGAAGAGACCAACCCCCACCTGGATACAACCTCCCTTCAGGGAGTTGTAGACAGCAAGAAGGTCTCTCCTGAGCCTCCTCTTCTCCAGGGTTCTCCTCTTCTCCTCTTTTCATGCTTTCTTGAAGGGCATCTTGGCTTGGGTGAGGTTTCAAACCTCTGTGCCCTCCCCTCAGGTCTCCCCGTGGACAGCAAGCCCCAAGCTCTGTCCCAAACAGAGGGAATTTGCTGTTTATGCTAATTACAGGTCCTTGTGGTGGATTGTTTTCTTCCCTTACACTCCAGTGCTGAGTGTGGTGGTGCTCTTTATCTGTGTGAAAGTGTATCTTGGGGCAGGAAGTGCACTGATTGATGTTGGGGAATGATAGAGAGAGTGCCTGACTGAGATTCACGCAGCTTCCCTTATCTGGGACTGCCATATGCCCAGATTTCCTTTAAAGAAAGAAACAACAACAACAACAAAAAGCAGCATTCTTCTTTCCTGTTGTTGTTTTTCAAATGATTTCCACTAGTTGCTTCCTTTGGTGCCTGGCTGCTTCCTACACAATGGCTACTGTCCTCAAGAAATCCTTGTAGGGAGCTCGGCGATTTCTCTGTCTCTCTGCCTTCCTTTGAACTAAATTAACTTGAATCATCCATTTATGAATGGAGGTTTGTTCCCAGAATAGCTGCTTCCCCCCAAGCATCCTGACTGAGCTGACACAGGCAGATTCATTAGGAAAGTCACCTTTAAGGCTTAGGGGGTGCCTTGCTTTCCAGAGCACAAAGTGCTCAAACGGTTATAGGGAGGGATTTAATGGCAGTGTTGCCAGAAGCACAGTTTTCCCTCCCAGATGCAGTGATGGCATCTGGCTTCCAGAGAAATATCTGCACACTATGAAGAGCAGAGTCCTGAAGGGTGGCTCTTCATCTGATCTAATGCAGAGTCCAGTCACCATCCCTGGAGTGTTTAAAAAGAGACTGGATGAGGCACTCAGTGCCATGGTTTAGTTGCTTAGCCTGGAGAAGAGGAAGCTCAGGGGAAGCCTGGAGAAGAGGAACCTCATTGTTCTCTACAACTACCTGAAGGGAGAATAGAATAGAATAGAATAGAATAGAATAGAATAGAATAGAATAGAATAGAATAGAGTAGACCAGGTTGGAAGAGACCTTCAAGATCATCACGTCCAACCCATCAACCAATCCAACCCACCTAAACAACTAACCCATGGCACCAAGCACCCCATCAAGTCTCCTTCTGAACACCTCCAATGATGGTGACTCCACCACCTCCCTGGGCAGCCCATTCCAATGGGCAATCACTCTCTCTGTATAGAACTTCTTCCTAACATCCAGCCTTCCTAACATCCAGAGGTTGTAGCCAGGTGGGGGTTGGTCTCTTCTCCCAGGCACCCAGCACCAGAACAAGGGGACACAGCCTCAAGCTGTGCCAGGGGAGGTTTAGGCTGGAGGTGAGGAAGAAACTCTTCCCAGCAAGAGAGATTTGCCATTGGCATGTGCTGCTCAGGGAGGTGATAGAGTCACTGTCCCTGGAGATCTTCAAGAAAAGCCTGGATGAGGCACTTGGTGCCATGGTCTGGTTGATTGGATAGGGCTGGGTGATAGGTTGGACTGGATGACCTTGGAGGACTCTTCCAGCCTGGTTGATTCTATTCTGATTAGATGGTGTTGGATGACAGGTTGGACTTGATGATCTCAAAGGTCCTTTCCAGCCTGGTTAATTTTGTATGGATTTTGAATTCACTTTGAATTCATTCTGTATTCATTCTGTACCTCTACTTCCATCTCAGGAAGGTTCGCTCAGGAGCCAACCCCTATGCGTGCAGGAAGTGGAAAGTGATCTCGGAGAGGAGAGGTGGCAACCAGGTTGAGATCAAGCACAGAGTTGTGACTATTGCTGGGAAAACAAAGGTGAGCAGGATTTTTCCTTTCTCTTGGCTGGGGATGATTAGCCCTGTTCAGACCCTATCTGGAGACACATCACTGTGGTGGGTTGGGATTAGGCCCCCCCAAACAAAATTGGCCAGAGCAGCTGGAAGCTAAGGAGGCTCTATTGCCAAGAACAACTACAATCTAGGAACATGGAATGCAAGGAATATGTACAAAATGTACAACATTTACATGGTTTATAATTTATAAACAACCCAAGAACCCCCCTGGACAAAACCAGGGGGCTACTGAGAGCTTCCCCCACCCTATACAAGGTAAAAGAGAAAGAGACAGAGAAGAGCAGAGGGTAACTTGTCAGTACTGGGATTGGATGTGGTACTTGAGGCCATGGTTTAGTTAGTCATGAGGTGCTGGGTGACAGGTTGGACTTGATGATCTTGGAGGTCTTTTCCAACCTTATTGATTCTATGGTTCTACTTGGCCACAACAAAGAATGCAGCCAAGGTCAGCCACAGCTAAGGAAAAGCCATCAGAAGCAAGCAGCTGGTATCTGCTAGGGAGAAAGAACCAGAATGATTAGGGTTGGAAAGGACCCCAAGGATCATCTAGTTCCAACCCCCCTGCCTCACAGTAGAAGCTGAAAAGAGAGAGAGGTAGTTTCCACAACTAACTTTATGCTAGTAATCAGGCCAAGGGGATTACTTACACCTTATCGTTTTTTCCCCTTTTTACATCCACTGGTGATTTATTTACATCCTACCCCTTTTCTACTCAAATCTGTGGAAAATTTCCTTAGGCATCAGCCTAAACCTGTGGATAGGATAGGATAGGATAGGATAGGATAGGATAGGATAGGATAGGATAGGATAGGATAGGATAAACCAGGTTGGAAAAGACCTTGGAGATCATCAAGTCCAACCTATCACCCAGCACCATCTCATCAACTAAACCATGACACCAAGTGCCTCATCCAGGCTCTTCCTAAACACCTCCAGTGATGGTGACTCCACCACCTCCCTGGGCAGCACATTCCCATGGCCCATCTCTCTTTCTGGAGTGCCACAATCACTTAGGGTGAGGCTCTTGTTCCCAGTCATTAAACCTGGGAATCTACGGAGAGCTGCACTCATCCAAGTCCCTTAGACACTGACACAAAGTGAGCCTCCCACCGAGGAGAGCAACTCGCTTAGATTTCAGTGCTTGCCTTTCAGCAGCCTGAGGTTAACCCTACCAATGAACTGCAGCGAGGAGAATCTGGAGAGGCTGAAGCACAGAAGAAGTTGTAGGTGCAGCATTTATTAACACAGACACCAAAGCCTGCCTGCTGGCAGAGCTGCTTTCTCTTCTTTGGCCTTAAAGACAGAATGTAAATGTCAGGGGTGGGGGGCGGTGGTTCTCCTGCTGTGCCAGGGATGCGGAAGGGCTTTTTGTTGTGCAGATCACTTTGCGGAGGTGTTGGGGCGGTCAGGCTCAAGCACTGACCAGGCTGTGAAATCGTTCTTTTGCAGACTGTGAGCACCCTGACGATCCAAGCAGCCAACGTGTCTGCTTTGTACAGATGTATGGCTACCAACAGAGCTGGCTCCAGCGAGAGGGTCATCTCCTTTCATGTGACCAGTAAGTGCATCCTGTTCAGTGATTGATGGTGCCTCTGGTTTGCTCTGATAGCTGCTTGAAAGCTGTTGGCTGATTCGTGCCCTTTATAAAACCCTTTAAGCCTCTAGGGTTTTAGCTTCACCTAAAGTCTTTGAAGTCACCAAGCTGACTTCAGCCAACTTCTGGAGGAGTGGGTCGAGTTAAAATGATGCAGGTGGACACCGCTGTCCCATGAGTGGCTGCTGTTGGGTTTTGCAGTCACTTAAAAGAGCCTAGTGTCACAGAATCACAGCAATACTCAGGTTGGAGCAGACCCTCAGGATCACCAGGGCCAGCCATTAACCCTACTCTACAAGGCTTACCCCTGAACCATAGCCCCAAGCACCAAATCCCACACCACCTTGAAACACAGCCAGGCTTGGGGACTCCACCACCTCCCTGGGCAGCACATTCCACAATGAGTGACAGTGTGTTGTAAAAGATGAGACTAACGTTCTTGAAACCAGTGACAAATAGCTTCTCTCTCTCCTTGAAACCCAATCCCCACATCTGCATCCTGAAATGTTATTTTTCACACAGGATCACAGAATGTTAGGGGTTGGGAGGCACCTCCAGAGGTCCTCAGGTCCAACCCTCCCCTGCCACAGCAGGATGGCATAAGGCAGGCCACACAGGAACACATCCAGTTTGGCTTTGAGGGTCTCCAGAGAAGGAGACTGAAAATGAGCTACAAGATAATTGTAACAATAATCCTCTGTTGCTGTGAGTTCCTACAGGAGGAGGAGCTGTCTTCATTACACAGGGCTGCCTTTCAGCCATTTTGCTTTTAATAAGTTGCTACTCTTTAGAGGATTGATTGAATGATTATTTTTTCCCAAGAGTTGGTTTTGTTTGGTGGTTGTTGAGTTTTTTACCTCATTTACTGCTGGATAATCACAAAATCACAGATTCACAGAGTTTGAACAGGTTGCCCAGGGAGGTGGTTGGGTTCCCATCCCTGGAGATATTCAAGGTGAGGCTCAGCGGAGCTCTGGGCAACCTGATCTAGTTGAGGATGCCCCTGCTGACTGCAGGGGGGTTGGACTGGATGAGCTTTGGAGGTCTCTTCCAAGCCAGACCATTCTGTGATTCTATGAATATATCTGTTTGGAAGAGCCCTTCGAGATCATCCAGTCCAGCCTTTGGCCCAGCACTGAAGGGTCAACCCCAAAGCATGACCACAGGTAAGACGAGGATAAGGCTGTGTTTGTAAAATGGCTTCTGCAGATGAATGCTGGCAACGGAATGTGCAACCTAATAGGAATGATTTCATGTTAGTTAGTTATTATCTAGTTATTTAATTTTTCTCTCCCCCCCTCTTTTTCCCCCCTTTTTTCTCCTCTCCCCCCCCTTTTTCTCCCCCCCCTTTTTCTCCCCCCCCTTTTTCTCCCCCCCCTTTTTCTCCCCCCCTTTTTCTCCCCCCCCTTTTTCTCCCCCCCCCTTTTTCTCCCCCCCCCTTTTTCTCCCCCCCCTTTTGCTCCCCCCCCTTTTTCTCCCCCCCCTTTTTCTCCTCCCCTTTTTCTCCTCCCCTTTTTCTCCTCCCATTTTTCTCCTCCCCTTTTTCTCCCCCCCCTTTTTCTCCCCCCCCCTTTTTCTCCCCCCCCCTTTTTCTCCCCCCCCTTTTTTCTCCTCTCCCCCTTTTTTCTCACCCCTTTTTTCTCACCCCTCCTTTTCTCCCCCTCTTTTTTCTCCCCCTTTCCCCCTCTTTTTTCTCCCCCCTCTTTTTTCTCCCCCCTTTTTTCTCACCCCCCCTTTTCTCCCCCTCTTTTCTCTCCCCTTTCCCCCTCTTTTCTCTCCCCCTTTCCCCCTCTTTTCTCTCCCCCTTTCCCCCTCTTTTCTCTCCCCCTTTCCCCCTCTTTTCTCTCCCCCTTTCCCCCTCTTTTTTCTCCCCCCCCCTTTTTCTCCCCCCCCTTTTTCTCCCCCCCCTTTTTCTCCCCCCCCTTTTTCTCCCCCCCTTCTTTCTCCCCCCCTTCTTTCTCCCCCCCTTCTTTCTCCCCCCCTTCTTTCTACCCCCCCCCTTTTTCCCCCCCTTCTTTCTCCCCCCCTTCTTTCTCCCCCCCTTCTTTCTCCCCCCCCTTCTTTCTCCCCCCCCTTCTTTCTCCCCCCCCTTCTTTCTCCCCCCCTTCTTTCTCCCCCCCTTCTTTCCCCCCCCCCTCTTTCTCCCCCCATTCTCCCCCCCCCCCTTTTTCCCCCCCCCCCTCTTACCCCCCCCCTTCTTTCTCCCCCCCTTCTTTCTCCCCCCCCTTCTTTCTCCCCCCCCTTCTTTCTCCCCCCCCTTCTTTCTCCCCCCCCTTCTTTCTCCCCCCCCTTCTTTCTCCCCCCCCCTTTTTTCTCACCCCCCCTTCTTTCGCCCCCCCCACTTCTTTCTCCCCCCCCTTCTTTCTCCACCCCTTCTTTCTCCCCCCCCCTTCTTTCTCCCCCCCTTTTTTCTCACCCCACCTTCTTTCTCCCCCCCTCTTTTTTCTCCCCCCCTCTTTTTTCTCCCCCCCCCCTCTTTCCCCCTCCTCCCCCCCCCCCCTTTTTTCTCTCTCTCCCCCCTCTCTTTCCTTATTGAAACTTGCAGGGGGTCTTGAAATCAATCTACAGCCTCGAAGTCAGCTGACAGAGAAGGACAACATGTCCCTGCAGTGCACCGCAGACAAATTCACCTTTGAGAAGCTGTCGTGGTACAAACTGAGCGCCCAGGCCTCCCAGACTCCCTTTGGAGGGCTGCCCATGCCCGTCTGCAAGAACCTCAACGCTCTGCAGAAGCTGAACGCCACAGCCTCCAACACCAACGGGGAAAACGTCACCTTGGAGCTCATCCTGCGCAACATCTCCCTGCAGGACAGTGGGGACTACGTCTGCATTGCTCAGGACAAGAAGGCTAAAACACAGCACTGCCTGGTGAAGCACCTCACTGTGCAAGGTACAGAGCGCTTACTGGTGACCAAAAGGGGCGGGCTGTGTGTGCCATCCTGGCCTGCATCAGGAGCGGTGTGGCCAGCAGGAGCAGGGAGGTCATTGTGCCCTGTGCTCAGCACTGGTTAGGCCACACCTGGAGTCCTCTGTCCAGTTCTGGGCTCCTCAGTTTAGGAAAGATGTTGAATCACAGAATAGCCTGGACTGGAAGGGACCTCCAAATATCATCCAGTCCAACCCTCTCTGCGGTAAGCAGGGGCATCCTCAACTAGATCAGGTTGTGCAGAGGCTGGGCAGGGGCCTCAACTACCTCCCTGGGCAACCTGTTTCAGTGTTCCACTACCCTCATGGTTGAGATGCTGGAAGGTGTCCAGAGAAGGGCAACAAAGCTGGGGAGGGGTCTGCAACACAGCCCTGTGAGGAGAGGCTGAGGGAGCTGGGGTTGCTTAGCCTGCAGAAGAGGAGGCTCAGGGGAGACCTTCTTGCTGTCTCCAATTCCCTGAAGGGAGGTTGTAGCCAGGTGGGGGTTGGTCTCTTCTCCCAGGCAAGCAACACCAGAACAAGAGGACATAGTCTCAAGCTGTGCCAGGGGAGGTTTAGGCTGGAGGTGAGGATGAAGTTCTTCCCAGCAAGAGAGATTGGCCATTGGAATGTGCTGGGCAGGGAGGTGGTGGAGTCCCCAAGCCTGGCTGTGTTTGAAGGTGGTTTGGATGTGGTGCTTGGGGCTATGGTTTAGGGGTGACCCTTGCAGAGTAGGGTTAATAGGTAGACTTGGTGCTCCTGAGGGTCTGTTCCAACCTGAGTGTTTCTGTGATTACTGCAAAAATGGATGTTTTTGTTTAGTGGGCAGTAATTTTGCTGTCTTTTTGGCCCAACAGAGCCCATGGCACCCACTCTGGCAGGAAATCTGGAAAATCAGACAACAAATGTTGGTGAAACCATAGAAGTGTCCTGCACAGCCCATGGCATTCCCCCTCCACACATCATGTGGTTTAAAAACAATGAAACCCTGGTGGAAGACTCAGGTGAGCTATGAGGTTTCATTGCTCCTTTGCTATGCATTTCCTGTGACTTCAGGGCTGCCTTTCTTGGGACTAACTGCAGCTTTGCACCACAAAACAAAATTGCATTCTGAAATTTGGACACAAAATGGCAAAACCTGGGCAGGAAGAATAAACTGCAGCAGGACAGGTTGGGAGGTGGTCTGCTGGAGAGCAGCCCCAAGGAGAAGGACCTGGGAGTGCTGCTGGGCAGCAAGTTGTGCATGGGACAGCAATGTGCCCCTGGTGGCCAAGAAGGACAATGGGATCCTGGGGTGCATTCAGAGGAGTGTGTCCAGCAGAGCCAGGGAGGTTCTCCTCCCCCTCTGCTCTGCCCTGCTGAGACCTCACCTGGAATATTGCATCCAGTTCTGGGCTCCCCAGTTCAGGAGGGACAGGGATCTGCTGGAGAGGGTCCAAGGGAGGGCTACAAGGATGCTGAAGGGACTGCAGCACTGCCTGGGGAGGAGAGGCTGAGAGCCCTGGGGCTGTTCAGAGGGATCTGATCAATGTCTATCAATACCTGAGGTCTGGGGGTCAGGAGGGAGGGGACAGGCTCTGCTCACTTGCACCCTGGGATAGGATAAGGGGCAGTGGATGGAAATTCCAACACAGGAGGTTCCACCTCAACAGGAAGAGGAACTTCTTCCCTGTGAGGGTCACAGAACCTTGGAACATGCTGCCCAGAGAGGTTGTGGAGTCTCCTTCTCTGGAACCTTGCCATCCATGTCTGGATGTGTTCCTGTGTGACCTGCCCTAGGTGATCCTGCTCTGGCAGGGGGGTTGGACTGGGTGATCTCCAGAGGCCACTTCCAACCTCTCCAATCCTGTGAGCCTGTGACAAAGCCAGCAGGACTAAGAGCCATGGTTTGTATTGCAGGGATTGTTTTGAAAGACGGAAACAAAACTCTGACCATCCGCCGCGTGAGGAAAGAAGATGGAGGGCTCTACACCTGCCTGGCCTGCAATGCCCTGGGCTGCACAACAGCAGTGGCTCATTTTTCAGTGGAAGGTTGGTGTCAGCTTCCTTCCAGGCTGTTCATGAAATCTTTGTCACCCCTGAAATCCACAGGGTATCCTCAGGGGAGATCTGAGAATGCACTGGGAGATGTGCTGCGAGTCCTGGCACTTCCCAGCAGGCTCACCCTGGGTAGTCTCAAAGCCACCCTGGCTGTTGGGATGGACTCTTCCCTCCCCACACTGCTTGGGTAGTGCTTTGCAGCAAGAGCTGACCCTGTCTTACTTGTGGTTGCAAAGGAAACTCTTCCAGTCTACATGACATGCAAAACTCTACAGCAGAGCCCAACTAAACGCCCAGGCATCAGGGGCCACCTCTCTTATCTTGGCCACTTACTTTCCATGCTGTGTTCTGGAACTTGCTGAGCTGTGTCATCACTGTAACAGCATCCAAGAAAAAGCAGAGTGAAGGCTTTGTGCAGTCTGTTGTGATTGCTGTGCTGTTTCCAGGTCTGGTGTCCCCAGCAGAAGGAGGACACAGAGCTGCTGAATTGAGCCCACAGGAGGCCACAAAGATGATCCAAGGGCTGGAGCAGCTCTGCTGTGAGGACAGGCTGAGGGAGCTGGGGGTGTTCAGCCTGGAGAAGACTCTGGGGGGACCTCAGAGCTGCCTTCCAGTACCTGAAGGGATTCTGCAGGAAGGCTGCAGAGGGACTTCTCATCAGGGTGTCTGGAGACAGGCCAAGGGGGAATGGTTTGAAGCTGAGGCAGAGCAGGGTTAGAATGGAGCTGAGGAAGAAGTTCTTCAGTAGGAGGGTGCTGAGACTCTGGCACAGGCTGCCCAGGGAGGCTGTGGCTGCCTCCTGCCTGGGGGTGTTTCAGGTCAGGTTGGATGAGGCCTTGAGCAGCTGAGTGTAGTTGAGAGGTGTCCCTGGGCATGGTGGGGAGGTTGGAGGAGCTCTGAGCTCCCTTCCAACCTGAGCCAGTCCAGGATTCTATGAACAGGTAGTGGGTTTAGATTAGGATACTCCAGACATAGCCCAGCTAGCTCTGAAAGAAGCACTTTTGAGCCCTCTCATTGCTCCAGTCCTGTTGTGACACATTGCAATGAAATTCACACTGATAGACAAGAAATCCTTGCCAGAGGTCAGCCTGCAGTCTGAGTAGCTGGAACCATGATGGACTTTCCACCAGGAGCTGCAATGAGAATCCTCAAACTAACAGCTCCTTGCCCTGGGCATGAGCGCATTTGCACAGTGCAGGCACTGAATCCTTTACAAACCTCTGTCTTGCAGGTCAGGGTGATGGTCCCATGTGTTCTGTGATGATGATGAAGGCAGCATCCTGTTATTCTTATAGGTCCCCTTAGGAATTTAAGGTGTTGAGCAGTATTTTCACATGGGGTGAAAATGATCTGCAGCTGACAAGGCAGGTTTCAGCTGCTGCTGGAAACGTGGCTGGGGTATAGCTGCAGAAGTTGGAAACCTGGGTAGGAGATAAAGCTTCACTCCCCAGAAATGCAGTGTGCAGCTGGCTGGGGTCCTGCAATGGAGTGTGTGTGTGGGGGTGGAAAATCTGTGTGCTGCAAGGGATGAACCACAGGAGTGTGGTGTGGGGAATGAGAGCTGAAAAAGAAAGCTGCTCCTGTGTAGGTCACAGACTCCCAGAATGTTAGGGGTTGGAAGGGACCTCCAGAGATCACCCAGTCCAACCCCCTGCCAGAGCAGCATCACCCAGGGCAGGGCACACAGAACACATCCAGGTGGGGTTGGAAAGGCTCCAGAGCAGGAGATTCCACAACCTCTCTGAGCAGCCTGCTCCAGGGCTCTGTCATCCTCACAAGGACAAAGTTTTCCCTTCTGTTCCCCTGGCACCTCCTCTGCTCCAGCTTGCCCCCAATGCCCCTTGTGCTGTGCTTGGACATCCCTGAGCAGAGCCTGGCTCCAGCCCTGCACATCTTTATCCCCAGCACTGAGGGCAGCCCTCAGGCTCCTCTGCTCCAAGCCCCAGCTCCCTCAGCCTGTGCTCACAGGGAGATGTTCCACTGCCTGCAGCAGCTCTGTGCCTCTGGGATGGACTGTCTCAAGCAGTTCCCTGAGGTCCTTCTTGAGCTGAGGGGCCCAGAACTGGACACAACATTCCAGATGTGGCCTCAGCAGGGCCAGGTTCAAGTGGCATCTGCTGGATGCTGTTTTCCTGGCAGGGGAAGGTTGTAAGCAGGGTTTTGTTTTCCTGTGTTCCAGCAGGACCACGTTTGCCATGCCCCAGTTGAAGCATGCAGAGAGACAAGAGAGAGATTGTTCTCAGAGTCATTCTCACAGCTCTTTATTTACTATCTAATGAGGTTGGTTTGTTTTCTGGGGAGACACAGAGAGAGTCTTTCAGTTTGAGCTTTCTAAAGCAATGTTTTCCTTTCCTTCTTGTTGTTGTTTTCATGTCAAATGTGAGATTTTACTATTTTTTTCCCCTTTGATGAAGGTCCAGATACTGTTCTTGGAACAAGACTGAAGCTAAGAAATGGGCTGGGGTGTAAACCAGCACGAAATCTAAGCATCATATTCCAACACAAACCAACCCCCCCACACCCACCCCCAAGCTTTTGGCTTCGTTTTGCTTTCGTTTCCTTCACTCCGTGTTGCACTTTTAAAACGAACCTTCCCAACCAGCGCCTCCATTCTCCGCTCTTAATGAACGAACAGCACCGATGTGCTCCCAACTATCACTCAGAGATTCATTCATTTCTTCCCAGGCGCTGAAGAGAAAACAAACCTGGAGCTCATTATCCTGGTTGGCACGGCGGTGATTGCCATGTTCTTCTGGCTGCTGCTGGTAATCATCCTCCGGACCGTTAAAAGGGTAAACGAAACAACCTCTCCTCCTGTCCTATCGGCCCTGCTCTTGCATGACAAATGAGAGCTGACTCGAGGCCCTTTTGTGTTGTTTCTTTCCATTGTTCTTAAATCAACAGGCAATTCCCCCCCTTTCCCCCCCCCACCTTCCTCCTCACCATGCCACAACATTCTTGCCTGGAACCCAGGGCACAGAAATTTGTTCTTAATTGAGCAGGCCCTTGATAAAAAAAAGACCAAAAAAACCCACCCCAAACCAAACAAGTGTCCCAACTGTTGGTTGGGGTATTTTAATTATTCTTATTAAACAATAATAAAACCCAATGCAAGTAATTAACGATGCTCACACTCGTGGCGCCACGGTGCAGGGAAGTGGTAGCCTGGCCTCTCTGGGGCCCGGGGGGCACGCTGCAGAGTGAGAAAATGGCACTTGGCCTGCAGAAAAACCCGTGCAACTACAGCTCATCCCGTTTTCCAGGCCAATGGAGGGGACATGAAGACTGGCTACCTGTCAATCATCATGGATCCTGATGAAGTCCCCCTAGATGAGCACTGCGAACGGCTCCCCTACGATGCCAGCAAGTGGGAATTTCCCAGGGACCGCCTAAAGCTGGGTAGGTGTGCAGGGCAGAGGTGCTGCTGGCTGGGGAGGTGCTGCAGGGCAGAGGTGCTTCAGGGCAGAGGTGCTACTGGGCAGAGGTGATGCTGGCTAAGGGGTGTGCAGGACAGAGATGCTTCAGGGCAGAGGTGCTACTGGGCAGAGGTGCTGCTGGCTGGGTAGGTGTTGCAGGGCAGAGGTGCTGCTGGCTGGGGGTGTACAGGGCAGAGGTGCTGCTGGCTGGGGGTGTGCAGGGCAGAGGTGCTGCTGGACAGAGGTGCTGCTGGCTGGGGGTGTGCAGGGCAGAGGTGCTGCTGCACAGAGGTGCTGCAGGGCAGAGGTGCTGCTGGCTGGGGGTGTGCAGGGCAGAGGTGCTGCAGGGCAGAGGTGCTGCTGGCTGGGGGTGTGCAGGGCAGAGGTGCTGCTGGACAGAGGTGCTGCAGGGCAGAGGTGCTGCTGGACAGAGGTGCTGCTGGCTGGGGGTGTGCAGGGCAGGGGCCATGTAGAGATGCTGCTGGGAATGCCTGCAGCTGGTGAAGGGCCTGGAGAGTAAATCGTAGGAGGTTTGACTGAAGGAGCTGGGGATGGTTAGTGTGAAACAGAGGAGGCTGAGGGGAGACCTGGCTGTCTACAGCTCCCTGAAAGGAGGTTGTGGAGAGGCTGCTGCTGGTCTCTTCTCACAGGTAATTAGTGACAGAAGAAGAGGGAATGGCCTCAAGCTGTGAGTGGGTAGGTTTGGACTGGACAGCAGGAAACATTTTTCCCAGCAAGAGTGGTCAGGGATTGGAATGTGCTGGGCAGGGAGGTGGTAGAGTCCCCAAGCCTGGATGTGTTTGAAGGTAGTTTGGATGTGGTGCTTGTGGCTATGGTTTAGGAGTGACCCTTGTAGAGTAGGGTTGATGGTGGGACTTGGTGCTCCTGAGGGTCTTTTCCAACCTGAATGTTTCTGGGATTCAATGCAGGAGTCATTCAGAGATGCTGTTGGGTATGTCTGAAGTGCATGAGCCATTCAGTAATGCTGCAGCCAGCCCAGTGCTGAGAGATGGTTCAGGTCCTCATTTGCCATGGATGTGCCTTGGGGCATCATCTCCAGATGTGCCCTGTGGTCCCATGGGATATACTGCCCATGGAGGGCCTGGAGCACATAGCTTGTGAAGATTCTCTGAGGGAGCTGGGAGTGTTCAGGCTGGAGAAGAGGAGGCTGAGGGGAGACCTCATTGCAGCTCCTCTGTAGGGAGGTTGGAGTGAGCAGGGGGCAGCCTCTTCTAGGTGGCAAGATGCAGGACCAGAGGAAGTGGTTCCAAGCTGCCCCAGGGGAGGTTCAGGATGCTAGGAGATTATTCTCAGCCATTGGAAAGTTCTGCCCAGGGCAGTGCTGGAGTCACCATCCCTGGGGGGGTTCAAGCAGAGTGTGGAGCTGGTGCTTAGGGACATGGTTTGGTGTTGAGCCTGCAGTGCTGAGATGAGGGTTGGACTGGATGAGCTTGGAGGTCCCTTCCAACCAGAGGCATTCTGTGAGTCAGTCTCAGTTCCTTGCAGGGTTTATCATGAGGCCAGCAGCCAGGAGTGCTTAAGGTGCTGGTGCTGATGTGCTCTCCTCTCCCTCACTGCACTCTGGAATTCTGCCTTTTAAGTTTCATCCTCTCCCCATTATCCACTTGTTGTGAATTTCTGCTGCACAAGCCCAGTGCAGAGCTGCTGTTTGTCCTGCACCTTTTGCCCACTGTGCCAGGCAGCTAAAGCAGTGTGTGTTCATCTTCTCCCTTGCAGGCAAACCCCTTGGGCGTGGAGCGTTCGGCCAGGTCATAGAGGCAGACGCCTTCGGGATCGACAAAACTGCCACCTGCAAAACAGTGGCAGTCAAAATGCTGAAAGGTAAAGATGCTGACTGAAACTCCACCTGGCATGCACAACACAGGGATGGCATAAGGATAACGCTGCAACCAGGAGAGAGGAAAAAGCCAACTGCCTGTACCGGTGGTGCACACCCCCTCCCGTGCCCTGTGCTGCCCAGAGCCGCTGAGGAAGGATCACTGTTAGAATAGGATAGAAGTAACCAGGTTGGAAAAGACCTCAGAGCTCAGTGAGTCCAACCTACCACCCAGCACCATCTAATCAACTAAACCATGGCACCAAGTGCCTCATCCAGGCTCTTCCTAAACACCTCCAGTGATGGTGACTCCACCAACTCCCTGGGCAGCACATTCCAATGGCCAATCTCTCTTGCTGGGAAGAACTTCCTAACATCCAGCCTAAACCTCCCCTGGCACAGCTTGAGACTGTGTCCTCTTGTTCTGGTGCTGCTTGCCTGGGAGAAGAGACCAACCCCCACCTGGCTACAACCTCCCTTCAGGGAGTTGTAGAGGGCAATAAGGTCTCCCCTGAGCCTCCTCTTCTGCAGGCTAAGCAACCCCAGCTCCCTCAGCCTCTCCTCACAGGGCTGTGCTCCAGACCCCTCCCCAGCTTTGTTGCCCCTCTCTGGACACCTTCCAGCATCTCAACATCTTTCCTAAACTGAAGGGCCCAGAACTGGACACAGGACTCAAGGTGTGGCCTAACCAGTGCTGAGTACAGGGCAGAATGACCTCCCTGCTCCTGCTGGCCACACTGCTCCTGATGCAGGCCAGGATGCCATTGGACACACTGCTGGCTCATGCTCAGCCTACTATGAACCAGTATCCCCAGGTCCCTTTCTGCCTGGCTGCTCTCCAGCCGCTCTGACCCCAGCCTGTAGCACTGCACAGGGTTGGTCTGGCCAATGTGTTGGTGTCTGACACCTCTGAGGGCTGTCTCTGTCTCAGGAGGGAAGGGAGCTTGTTTGTCCTGCTGCTGAAGGAAGCGCTGGGGTCATGCCTGCCTTGGGATCACAGCGTGAGCTCTGTGAGAGTCAGAGCAAAGCTGCCCAAGCCCGCTGACAGGCAGATGAAGGCATCTGATGGGATCAGAGCTTCTGCAAAGCCAGCTGAGCTGGAAGGGGCAGGCAGCTGTGGGAGGCTGTACCAGCATCCCAATGCAGATACTCCTTTCTTGGTGTCATCTGTGCCTCTCTTGACAGTTTTTTCTACTCTCTCTGAAGCTAATGGGCAGCAAAGCATCTGCTTTGTACAGGGCCAAGCAGAGGACATCTGCTCTCCCTTCTTGCCTAGTCACCCTTCCTTGGTTGAAGGTGCCCTGGGGCTTTCCAAGTTACTATTTTAGCAGTGTGCTTCTCTCCATGCGTTTGCTAGATGTAGAGCAAATGCATCTTGCCTGTGTCTGCACTGCACTTTTTAAATGCACTCCTAGTTTTGCTCCATTCCCCCCAGTCCTATCCCTCCCTGACACCCTCAAAAGTCCCTCCCCAGCTTTCTTGTAGCTCCCTTCAGATACAGGAAGGCCACAATGAGGCTTCCTTGGAGCCTTCTCTTCTCTAGACTGAACAACGCCAGCTCTCTCAGTCTGTCCTCACAGCAGAGGAGCTGCAGCCCTCTGATCTCTGGACACACTCCAGCGCATCCAGCAGGTTTCAAGTTATTCTGGCCTGTAAGAGCCAAAAGACAGAGTACAAACTGCTCAAAAGCTCTGTAGGGAGAAAAAAATAAAGCTGTTTGCTAACCTGGAATGGCTGTGTCCCTGTTCTGAGGTACTGCCCTGGAAAAGCTTTAAAGGCAGAGCAGAACCCACCCTGTCAAGCACCTACCTAGCTTCTAACAGTGTCCTGCAGCACAGCTGAGCCAGGCTACCAACCAACAAGGCTTCTCATTAGGTGGACTGGAAAAATAAGAGAAGAGAATACAGAAACAGGGAAAACCTTTCTGCCTATGATGCTCCTGATCCTGTGCTGTTTTTCCTCTGCAGAGGGTGCAACCCATAGTGAGCACAGAGCACTGATGTCAGAGCTGAAGATCCTCATTCACATCGGTCACCACCTTAACGTCGTCAATTTGCTTGGAGCCTGCACCAAGCCAGGAGGTGAGGAGCTGCTCAGTGGGTGGGGAGGTGCTGGTGAAAACCCTGTTTGTGCCACTTCTGCTTGCAGAGGAAACTGAGTTTCAGAATTAAGGGTCGAAAGGAATAGTCAATTTCATCCGAAAAGTAAAATCTGGCCAGAGGGAGCAGGTCCAGAGGTGGAAGAAGGGTTCAGAAGCCCTGACTGCTACATCCAGCTCCATCCCCTAGTTGTGCTACCACTTCATTTGGCTGTGCCTCAGCTCTGCTTTCATAGTGGGCAGCCTATGTCGGACAAATCCTGGGTCTGAGTCCAGCACCTGGTTTAACAAGTTGCTCTTAGCCTTTTCACCAGCTGGAGCGTGACTACAAGTTGTGACTTCCCCTCAGTGGCTCTGGATGGGCTCTGGGTGCCTCTTTGTGTGTGTGTATGTAGGAGGGGAGGTTGCAGTTTGGATGAACCCATTCTGCTCTATAATCAGGGACAGATGTTTTGTTTTACAATCCCAGCCCTGCAAGCTAATTTGGAACAAATTCAGTGTAAAGCAACTCAGTAATAACTCTTCAGGGGAGCTGGCTTGCTGGCTCCCTCTGGGATCAGAATTTCAGTGGTGGAAGTTCCATGGCAGAAGTGCAGTAGCTGAGGGGAAGCATCATACAGAAATAGTTCTTTCCTCAGTTCTTTCCTCAGTAAATAGAGATGGAAGCTAGGATGGGAATCCATCATTGTGGCATGAGCATGAACCACCACATTTGGACTGGACAGTCAGGCATCTAGGCTTGAAGCAGAGTCCTGGGCTAAGTGTTCAGGGCCTGAAGTGCCTGCACAAACTTCATGGATGTTCACCCTGTGAACTTCATTGCAGTGAAGGTCACTCTAGGCTGCATGTTGCATCCTTGCAATGTCAGTGAGCACAGTGCTGCTTTAAGCACATCACTATATGTTCTCCCATGTGGAATTAGGACTTTTAAGTCTGGAGATGAGAAGACTGAGAGGGGGGTTAATAAGTGTCTATCAATATCTGAGGGCTGGGGGTCAGGAGGGAGGAGACAGGCTCTGCTCAGCTGCACCCTGGGATAGGACAAGGAGCAATGGATGGAAACTGCAGCACAGAAGGTTCCACCTCAACATGAGGAGGAACTTCTTCCCTGTGATGGTCACAGAGCACTGGAACAGGCTGCCCAGAGAGGTTGTGGAGTCTCCTTCTGTGGAGCCTTTCCAACCCCATCTGGATGTGTTCCTGTGTGACCTGTACTGGATTCTCTGGTCCTGCTCTGGCAGGGGGGTTGGACTGGATGATCCCCTGAGGTCCCTTACAACCCCTAACATCCTGTGAGCCTGTGCTTCCTTTTCCTTCCTTGCACAGCAGAAAAGGAAGCATTTCCTCCTTGAGTTAGATTTATATGAATGTATTTATTTAATTAATTAATTACTGGCATTAAACCCCAAAATTTCTGGGTAGCAGAAGGTATTTGGAAATGCCTGCATTCCTAGCAGCAAATCCTGCAGTGAGGCCAGGTGGGACCCTGACTGTTCTCCCTAAGGAACTGCTTTGTGCTCTGCACAGGCCCACTCATGGTGATTGTGGAATACTGCAAGTTTGGCAACCTGTCAGCTTACCTCCGGAGCAAGAGGAGTGAGTTTGTGCCCTACAAGGTAAGGAGCCCAGGGGTTGGAACAGGCTCAGGTTTGCTCTTCTGGGTTTTTTCCACACACAGTGTTTCTGTTTCTGGTGCAGGCTGAAGTGCCAGCCCTTGGGGACACTGAAGATCTCACCCTTCTCATGGGAATGAGAGATGGCAAAGACATCAGAGGTCATCTAGTTTCCCCCCCTGGCCCCTGCAGTGGAGCTCTTTTGTTATTGTTAGCTTAAAATGTGCAAAGGAACTGGGCTTCCACTATTTCCCTTGGCAGATTGTTCTCCACTTGGCCCTATCTGCCAGGAAGTTTTCTCTGATTATCAGCCTGAATTTTTTCCTTTCTTAGTTAAGCTCCAGACCACCTTAAATAGCTGCAGTGCCTGTTTAGGGTATCCATCAGATACCCTGGGGATCTTCCAGCACCTGATGATCTTTCTTTCTCCTGTTGCCTTGGTTCATTGCTGACCAGGCTAGACATCTCTTTTTTGCTGTTAGTCATCTTACAGAACTTATGTGTCCCAGGAGTTCACAGTCAGTGTTTCACCTCCCAAGCCCTTAGCAAAGGGGAGCTCCATCACATCACCCACTCTTTGCATCCCAGTTTGAAAGGAGGATGAGGAGGAGGCTGGAGGCTGGAATTTTGCTTAGCCTGGAGAAGAGGAGGCTCAGGGGAGACCTTCTTGCTCTCTACAACTACCTGAAGGGAGTTTGTAGCCAGGTGGGGGTTGGTCTCTTCTCCCAGGCAATCACCACCAGGACAAGAGGACACAGTCTCAAGCTGTGCCAGGGAAGGTTTGGGCTGGATGTTAGGAGGAAATTCTTCCCAGAAAGAGGGGTTGGCCATTGGAATATGCTGCCCAGGGAGGTGGTGGAGTCACCATCACTGGAGGTGTTTAAGAAGAGACTGGATGGGGTGCTTGGTGCCATGGTTTAGTTGATTAGATGGTGTTGGGTGGTAGGTTGGATTTGATGATCTCCAAGGTCTTTTCCAACCTGTTCTGTTCTGTTCTGTTCTGTTCTGTTCTATTCTATTCTATTCTATTCTATTCTATTCTATTCTATTCTATTCTATTCTATTCTATTCTTTTCTCAAACTTGTTTCTAGATGCCCTTGAGAGGGGCTCTGATTTCTGGAGAGGGTTGGGAGGATCCATCCTGTCCAAGGTTCAGACTGCTGTGTGTACCCAGTGCTGAGCATCCTGCTTGGGACCCTTGTTTTATTTTGGTTCCACCCACAGCCTTTGGGCTGTGCTCTGCCATGCTGGCAGAGCTGAGCCTTCCTGCAGTGCCTGTGTTCAGATCAGAACTTCTTCAGACTGCTTCTTGGTTCTCCAGGGGGGTTTATTTTTTTCTGTCCTTGTTTACTATTTTATATTGGCAAAGGCAACTGGCTGCATCCTCTTGTGAGGTAAAAAGGATAAACAAACATCTGAGAGGCCTTGAGAGAAGAGGCACAAAGGTGCTGACCCTTGCTTACATAAGTGATGGGGATGGGAATTGACAAGAGAAAAAGAACAGCCCTGCCAGGGCAGAAAAGTCACCAAGCTGAAGCAGGAGAAAGTGGAAATGTGGTGGAGGAAGCCTGTGTGACTGGCACCCTCCCTAGGGGCGCTCAGTGGCTCAGGAGAAGAAAGGAAGAAATGAGATTTTTGAGGGCTGGTGGAATTTTGGCCAGGGGAGAGGTTAAGCAGAAGGCCCTTTGCAGCAGCAGGAGGTAAAGCTGTAGTGGATGAGAGGGGGGCTGGCAGCATCCACACTTGCCCCCTGGGCAGCTCCAAAGGGGGCATTTATTCCCCAGCACGTGGAGGTGTGCTGGGTGGAAAATTCCTCCCAACATTAAATTTCAGCCCAGCTGGAAGCAGAGGAAGCTGTATTTCCAAGCACAACCACAATCTGCAATGGAATGCCAGGAATAGGGACAAAATAGACAATATTTACAATTGATAAACAACACAAGAACCCCCCTGGCCAAAAACCAGGGGAGCTAACAGCTTCCCCTTCCCTGCCCTCTTCCCTCTACCCCCCTGGACTCAAAGGGACAAGAGGAAGAGCAGAGTATTGTTTGTTAGACTTAGCCAAACAGCCAAGGCCAGCAAAGAGCCAAGCAGAGGCAGCAGCCAGTGAGGAGGCTGAAAAGAGAGGATTTTAGCGAACACATCTAACTTGATGTCTATTATCTGTCCAAAGGGGTTGTTCAGACCCTCTGATCATCTTCCTTTTTACACCCAGTGGTGATTCATTTACATTCTACTGCTTTCTGTTCAAGACCTGTGGAAAACTTTCAAAGCATAGCCTGAAACTACCCCAGGAGGTGGCTGCGGGGATGTGGGAGTAGACTGATGCCATGCTGTGGAGTGGAAGAGTGTGCTTGAGCTTGTGAGCCTGTGTGCTCATGGCTGGGGGCTTGCTGGTGCTGTCACCCTGCAGGCCTGGCATGTCCCTACCAGAACTGCCTCCGATGAGTGCAGCACTGGGCTGCCCTCCCTGCCCTTCAGTGGTGCCCCCACCATAGTGTGTGAGGACCATCAAGAAGCAGTCTGAAGAAGTTCTGCTCTGAACACAGGCACTGCAGGAAGGCTCAGCTCTGCCAGCATGGCAGAGCACAGCCCAAAGGCTGTGGGTGGAAACAAAATAAGACAAGTGTCCCAAGCAGGATGCTCAGCACTGGGTACACACAGCAGTCTGAGCCTTGGACAGGATGGATCCTCCCAACCCTCTCCAGAAATCAGAGCCCCTCTCAGGGGAATCCAGAAACGAGTTTGAAAATCATAGAATCAATAAGGTTGGAAAAGACCTCAGAGATCATCAAATCCAACTTATTACCTAGCACCCAGCACCTCCTGACAATTGAACCATCGCTCCAAGTGCCATATCCAAGGGCACATCTCCAGGGACGGTGACTCCACCACCTCCCTGGGCAGCACATCCCAATGGCCAGTCTCTCTTGCTGGAAAGAACTTTCTCCTCACCTCCGGCCTGAACTTCACCTGGTGCAGCTTGAGACTGTGTCCTCTTGTTCTGGTGATGCTTGCCTGGGAGAAGAGACCAACCCCCTCCTGGCTACAGCCTCCTTTCAGGGAGTTGTAGACAGCAAGAAGGTCTCCCCTGAGCCTTCTCTTCTCCAGGCTAAGCAACCCCAGCTCCCTCAGCCTCTCCTCACAGGGCTGTGCTCCAGACCCCTCCCCAGCCTCATTGCCCTTCTCTGGACATGTTCAAGAGTCTCAGTGTCCTTAAATTGAGTAGCCCAGAACTGGAGACAGGACTCAGGGAGTGGCCTCACCAGTGCTGAGTCCAGCCAGCCAGCCTCCATCCTCCTCCTTTCAAACTGGGATGCAAAGATTGGGTGCTGTGATGGATTCCCCCTTTGCAAAGGGCTTGAAAGGGAGGTGAAACACTGACTATAAACTCCTGGGACACATCAGTTCTGGTAGGCTTTCTGCTTCTGATTTCTCCCACTCTCCCTTCACCTTTCCAGACCAAAAGCACCAGGCTCCGGCAGGGGAAGGAGAACTACGTGGGCGAGGTCTCTGCAGACCTGAAGCGGCGGCTGGACAGCATCACGAGCAGCCAGAGCTCAGCAAGCTCTGGCTTCGTGGAGGAGCGCTCCCTGAGCGATGTGGAAGAGGAGGATGGTAGGATGTGTCTGCTTCTGCCATTGGTGGGGTCTGATGTGATTCTCAAAGCTCTCTTGGGACCCATGTGGTTTCCAAAGCTCCCTCGACACTGTGCGCAGAACCAGCCCCCTCAGCCCAATCCACTGAACGCCTCCAGAGCACAAACTCCCCAGGCAGGGCAGAGAGAGATGTGCCAGGATGCTAAAGGGTCCTTAGAGGGTTCCCTGAGAAGCATGGGATTTGTATGCTGTGAAGACAGCAGAAGTCTGTGGTGTCTCACAGTGCTCAGAAAGCTCTCAGCAGAGAGAGGCAGAGTGGGGAAGGACGAACAGAAAACCATTCCCCTGCTCATCACGGCAGTATGCCTTGGTCAGACGACAGGAAATGGCCTGGAATTGTGACAGGAGAGGTTTAGGTTGGATACTAGGAAAATTTTCTGTCCTGACAGAGTGGTCAGGGGTTGGAACAGGCTGCCCAGGGAGGTGGTAGAGTCACCATCCCTGCAGGTGCTCAAGAAATGTGTGGCCAGGGCACCTGGGAACACGGTGGTGTTGGGTGATGGTTGGACTCCGTGGTCTTAAAGGGCTTTTCCAACCCAAACAGCTCTCTGATTCTGAGATCCTAAGGCTCTAGCTGCGTGTCCTCAATGTTTACCCAGAAGTCAAAGATCATGCAACACCCTCTGCTTCACTGCTTGTTTGCAGAGAGACTGATTTGCCTTCCCACTGTGCAGGTGGTCACTCAGGAACAGGAAACCTGAATTATTCTCTCATTGAAAGCCTCTCCTGGGTATACACACCCTCTGATGTGCTTCCACTGATGCCTTTGCCATGATCTCCTTTGGCAGAGGCAACACAAAGTGCTCAGTGCTACCAATGTCTATCAGGGATCACTGATTTCAGCAAAGGTTGGGATCAGACTGGTCCAGAGGGCGGCCAGAGTTCACAGAGGATCACTCAGGATGTCAAGGGTTGGAAGGGACCCAAAGAGATTATTGAGTCCAACCGCCCTGCCAGAGCAGAACCATAGAATCTAGCTCAGGTCACAGAGGAATGCATTCAGATGGGCTTTGGAAGTCTCCAGAGAAGGAGACTCCACAACCTCTCTGGGCAGCCTGCTCCAGGGCTCTGGCACCCTCACTCTAAAGAAGTTTCTCCTCATGGTGAGCTGAAACTTTCTATGTTCAAGCTGGAACCTGTTGTTCCTTGTCTTATTGCTGTGCACCACTGAAAAGAGCTTGGCCCCCTCCACTTGCTCCCAACCCCTCAGCTATTGATAGACATTGATCAGATCCCTCTCAGCCTTCTCTTCTCCAGGCTAAACAGCTCCAGGGCTCTCAGTCTCTCTTCACAGGGGAGATGCTCAAGTCCTGGCTCTCCCTTGGACTCTCTCCAGCAGGTCTCTGTCTTTCTTGAACTGGGGAGCCCAGAACTGGACACAGGATTGCAGCTGTGGTCAGCAGGGCAGAGCAGAGGGGGAGAGGAACCTCCCCAGCCCTGCTGGCCACACTTGTTGCACACTTTTCTTGAACCTCCTGAGATGACAAGCAAGCCTTTGCTGTCCCAGGAACTTGGGAGCTGAGCTTTGGTTGTTTTTCCTTGGGGTTTGTTTGGCACATCATTCCAGTGACAGGAACTCTGGGGACAAGTGAGGAACTCTGGAGTTTGTAAGCTATCCTCTCAAATTTCATGAAGCTGTGGTGTGCAATGGGTTGTTAGTGCTAACTACCCGGCCAAAAAGAGAGGTGCTTTGCTCTTCCACCTCGACATGGCAGAAAGTTAGGAGGGTTAGGAGGGACTTTCACCTAAGGAGCAGTTATGGGTGACAAAGGGTGACATGTCTTGCTGTCATCTGATTCCTTGCAGCTGGGCCTGAAGACCTTTGCAAGAACCCTTTGACCATGGAGGACCTCATCTGTTACAGCTTCCAGGTGGCCAGAGGGATGGAGTTCCTGGCTTCACGCAAAGTAAGGAAGCCCTCAGGAAGAGTGGCATGGTATTTATTTGACTGGAGGAAAGGCTGCTGGAGGGCTGGAGGGGGAAACCACACCTTCAGCATTTTCTTTTTGCCCTAAGATATAGCCAAGCCATCAAGGCTTGAAAAGGAAACAAGCCATGCACTGATTGACACAAATGTTAAGAGTCAGCTCTGCAAGGCTTATGGGTCACAGAGCCACAGAAGATTGATTAAGCAGTTGGAAGAGGGCAGCTGACTTACAGGGGTGGCTAAAGGAATTAGGGACAAATCCCTGGGTAACTGAATCACAGAAACATTCAGGTTGGAACAGATCCTCAGGATCACCAAGTCCAACCCAGAACCCTACTCTACAAGGCTCACCCCTAAGCCGTGTCCCCAAGCACCACATCCAAACCACTTTGAAATGCATCCAGGCTTGGGGACTCCACCACCTCCCTGGGCAGCACATTCCAATCCCTGACCACTCTTGCTGGGTTTAAAAAATGAAGGTAAACTAAAGGAGTTTGCTCTGAGGAGGCTGCCTGTAACTTGTGCAGTGGGATTGAAAGGGCACTGTGAGAAGACAGAATCTTCATGGGTGACTCCTTGGAGAGCCAGAGGCACCCTGGCAGTCAATAGCATCTCACTCGCCTGCGTTTTGTCCTTCTAGAAGTGCTTTTCTGTGCTGTGATCCTAGATACATGTTTCAAAGGCTGTAAATTCCAGCAAGAGTGGGGAACTGCCTGCAGCTGTATGCAAACAAACAATAATATACTTAGAGATGGGGAAAGGAAATAGAAGTAGGGAGTGCAACTGCTCTAGAGTGAGGCCGGGTGTTCAAGAGCAGACTTCAGAGGCTTTCCTACAAACATGCATTTCTCTGACCTTCATACATCCTGGCTGGTGTTTGCCCAAGTGCCAGGTCCTGCATATGGGGCACAACAACCCCAGGCAATGCTGCAGGCTTGGGGCAGTGTGGCTGGAAAGCTGTCTGGCTGAAAGGGACCTGGGGGTGCTGATGGACAAGCAGCTGATGAGCAGCCAGCAGTTTGCCCAGGTGGCCAAGAAAGCCAAAGGCATCCTGGCTGGGATCAGCAATGCTGTGGCCAGCAGCAGCAGGGAGGGGATTGTCCCCTGGCACTCAGCTATGCTCAGGCCACACCTTGAGAGCTGTGTCCATTTCTGGGCACCTCAACACAAGAGAGATGTGGAGGTGCTGGAGCCAGGGCAGAGGAGGGCAAAGGAAGCTGGGAAGGGCCTGGAGAAGAAGTCTGATGAAAAGCAAGTGAAGGAGCTGGGGATGGTTAGTGTGAAACAGAGGAGGCTGAGGGGAGACCTCCTGGCTGTCTACAGCTCCCTGAAAGGACTTTGTGGAGAGGATGCTGCTGGTCTCTTCTCACAGGTAATTAGTGACAGAAGAAGAGGGAATGGCCTCAAGCAAAATGGTAGGTTTAGACTGGAGAGTAGGAAGAAGTTTTTCCCAGCAAGAGTGGTCAGGGATTGGAATGTGCTGGGCAGGGAGGTGGTGGAGTCCCCAAGCCTGGCTGCGTTTCAAGGTGGTTTGGATGTGGTGCTTGGGGCTATGGTTTAGGGGTGAGCCTTGTAGAGTAGGGGTCATGGTTGGACTTGGTGATCCTGAGGGGCTTTTCCAACCTGAGTATTTCTGTGGTTACTGTGAAGTATGGCTTTCCAGCCTCTGCAGTTGGCTTTCCAGCCTCTGCAGTTGTAGTCCATACTGGAAGCAAATCTGCAGTCACTTTAAAAGTCTGGGGTTTGCTTGTTTGTTTGTTTGTTTTGTGGGGTTTTTTGTTTGTTTGGGTTTTTTGGTTTGGTTTGATTTTTTTACTTCAAGCTACTGAGGCTCGAGCTTAGAAGCCTTTGGGTTGTTGGCTAAGCTGTTCTACGTAGGCAAAGAGATGGACTTTCCTCTCTGCAGTCAAGATTAGTTTGTGGTGGAATCAAATCAGCATCTCACTGTGGTTGTGTTTTTCAGAAAGAGAGTGGGGGGACCCAGATTTGAGTAAATCACCCTTAGTGAATCCAGTGGTAATCAGATCTGAAGCTGCTTTCTGTCAGCTCCCTACGATAATGAATTAGGTAACTTCAAAGGCCCTCTCTGCATGGTGGGTAAACAGATCCGTGTTTGGCCTGGGGAGCACAAGCCCCCCTCGAGCCAAATCAGTTGTGACCATCAAAAAGGCACTTAAAAATAATAATAATAATGACAAGAATAAAATCTCTAACTGCTGCTGCTGCTGAAGTTTCTGTTTCTCAGAAGGTTCTGAGCCTTTGAGGGTTGGACAGCGCAGATGTGAAAGAGATCAGTGCCGCGGGCAGGGCTGCGCCGGCAGCCAGTGTGTGATGTTGTTTACTTCTCTTGGCAGTGCATCCACAGGGACCTGGCTGCTCGTAACATCCTCCTGTCAGACAATAATGTGGTCAAAATCTGTGACTTTGGCTTGGCTAGGGACATCTACAAGGACCCAGACTACGTCAGGAAAGGAGATGTGAGTTTCAGATTCTCTGCCGGAAAGAGATTTAATATTGGAGGGAGGATGAACGTGAAGGGAGGACTCCTTGTTTGTTCCCTTTTAAATGGCTTTGTGGTGGGGACTCAGTGTTTTGCTAAACCTTTTTGTTATGGAAACACTTTCAGGCCAGACTGCCCCTCAAATGGATGGCACCAGAAACCATCTTTGATCGAGTCTACACCATCCAGAGTGATGTGTGGTCCTTCGGAGTTCTGCTGTGGGAGATATTTTCGTTAGGTGAGTTGCTTTCATTTCATGTAAGCTGCTTTCCATCTTCAATTCAAACCATAGTGTCTGAAGAAAACAGTCAAAGTGTTCACAGGATGTTAGGGGTTGGAAGGGACCTCCTGAGATCATCCAGTCCAACCCCCCAGCCTGAGCAGGACCATAGAACCCAGCACAGGTCACACAGGAACACATCCAGATGGGACTGGAAAGGCTCCAGAGAAGGAGACTCCACAACCTCTCTGGGCAGCCTGTTCCAGGACTCTGTGACCCTCACAGTGAAGAAGTTTCTCCTCATGTTGAGGTGGAACCTCCTGTGCTGGAGTTTCCATCCATTGCTCCTTGTCCTATCCCAAGGTGCAGCTGAGCAGAGCCTGTCCCCTCCCTCTTGACCCCCAGCCCTCAGATATTGATAGACATTGATCAGATCCCTCTCAGTCTTCTCCTCTCCAGACTGAACAGCCCCAGGGCTCTCAGCCTCTCCTCCCCAGACAATGCTGCAGTCCCTTCAGCATCCTTGTAGCCCTCCCTTGGACTCTCTCCAGCAGATCCCTGTCCCTCCTGAACTGGGGAGCCCAGAACTGGATGCAATATTCCAGGTGAGGTCTCACTAGGGCAGGGTAGAGGGAGAGGAGAACCTCCCTGGCTCTGCTGGCCACACTCCTCTGAATGCACCCCAGGACCCCATTGTCCTTCTTGGCCCCCAGGGCACATTGCTGTCCCATGCAGAACTTGCTGCCCACCAGCACTCCCAGGTCCTTGTTCTAGGGGCTGCTCTCCAGCTGGCCACCACTCAGCCTGTCCTGCTGCAGTTTATTCTTTCTTCCCAGATGCAGGATTCTGCACTCATCCTTGGTAAACCTCATCAGGTTCCTCTCTGCCCAGCTCTCAGCCTGTCCAGGTCTCACTGAATGGCCACACAGCCATCAGGTGTCTCAGCCAAGCCTCCCATGCCTGCATCTTCTTTAGGATTATGTTTTGCCTCTTGATAATCTCCTGTTTATTTTCTCCATCAAAATAAAAGACTCCAATCTCCTTAAAAATGCAAATATTGGATCATGGATTTGAAATGCTTCTTCATACAGGATCAGTATGTGATGATGTGCCTCATTTACTCATTCCCATCATAGACAGAAACTGTTTGCACAGCTAAATACACTGAATTGCCTTATTAACTCCAATGGTTTGCCTGGAAATGAACCCCAGGGCATATGAATCTCATGCACTGAGGTTCCTGTTGCTCCCATTTTAGGTGCCTCACCCTACCCAGGAGTGAAAATTGATGAAGAGTTTTGCAGGAGGCTGAAGGAAGGCACCAGAATGAGGGCACCAGACTACACAACACCAGAAATGTGAGAAACTCTTCTTCCACCTGCCCTCATTTGCCTGACAATGACAGCAGGTGCTGGAGCACGCAGCAGGTGCTGACTATGTCACTGGGCTTTGTCCTTCCAGGTACCAAACGATGCTGGATTGCTGGCATGGAGATCCCAAGCAGAGACCAACTTTCTCAGAGCTGGTGGAGCACCTGGGCAACTTGCTGCAAGCCAGTGTCCGTCAGGTACATGAAATGTGCTCCCTGCTTGCTCAAGCCACCAGCTGGGGGACAAAACTCTGCAAGGGGCTGCCCAGAGACCTCAGGGAGCCTCCGTCTCTGGAGGCATCCCAAACCTGCCTGGATGCATTCCTGTGTGACCTGCCCTGGGTGATGCTGCTCTGGCAGCGGGGTTGGACTGGGTGATCTGATTCTGAACATGAGCCAGCAGTGTGCCCAGGTGACCAAGAAGGCCAATGGCATCCTGGCCTGCATCAGGAGCAGTGTGGCCATCAGGAACAGGGAATTAATTCTGCCCTGTACTCAGCACTGGTTAGGCCACACCTTGAGTCCTGTGTCTAGTTCTGGGCTCCTCAGTTTAGGAGAGATGTTGAGATGCTGGAAGGTGTCCAGAGAAGGGCAACAAAGATGGGGAGGGGTCTGGAGCACAGCCCTGTGAGGAGAGGCTGAGGGAGCTGGGGTTGCTTAGCCTGCAGAAGAGGAGGCTCAGGGGAGACCTTACTGCTGTCTACAACTCCCTGAAGGGAGGTTGTAGCCAGGTGGGGGTTGGTCTCTTCTCCCAGGCAAGCAGCACCAGAACAAGAGGACACAGTCTCAAGCTGTGCCAGGAGAGGTTTAGGCTGGATGTTAGGAAGAAATTCTTCCCAGCAAGAGAGATTGGCCATTGGAATGTGCTGCCCAGGGAGGTGGTGGAGTCCCCATCACTGGAGGTGTTCAAGAAAGGCTTGGATTTGACACTTGGAGCCATGGTTT
Source organism: Dryobates pubescens (assembly GCF_014839835.1). Classification (NCBI taxonomy): domain Eukaryota; kingdom Metazoa; phylum Chordata; class Aves; order Piciformes; family Picidae; genus Dryobates; species Dryobates pubescens. The sequence goes on from NC_071612.1 coordinate 31,121,515, forward strand.
AGTTGTTAGGAGGGGTTTGGTATTAGATGATAGGTTGGACTTGATGATCTCTGAAGTCTTTTCCAACCTGGGTGACTCTGTGATTCTATGAAAACCACCAAGTCAGCAGTGCAGGACTGATGCATCCTCTGTGTGTAGCTGGTCCTGTCTGTCTGTCTCTGTGACCTAGTTAATGTTTGCTTTTGTTTCACTGCATTCCACAGGATGGCAAAGACTACGTTGTCCTTCCTCTGTCAGTGTCGCTCAACATGGAAGAGGATTCAGGCCTCTCTCTCCCCACTTCACCTGCTTCCTGTAGGGAGGAAGAGGAAGTCTGTGATCCCAAATTTCATTATGACAACACAGCAGGAATTAGGTATTTTATATGGCTGACATCCTACTGGGGCCCCTGAGCAGGTTTTGTTCATGAAAAGGAAAAGGCTTCAGCTGCCTGGTCCATATTTAACCTACTCCATAGAGATAAGAAGGTGTCTGTAGAATCTGTAGGCAATAGCTAAGGGATTTCCCCTCCCCCCCCCTATTATATTTTCATTAAAAAATCCCCAAAACTTCCACAGTATTTATTTAAATTTAAGTATTTAAGTTGTTATTTAATGTTTAAGAAGCAGAGCAAATACAAAGTGTTCCAAATCCAGTTCCAGGAAGAGACTTTTTCATGAGGGCTTACAGTGATGGGATGGGAGCAGATGGAGTGAAGCTCGAGGAGGGCAGATTTAGACTGGAGATGAGGAAGAGTGAGGGTGGGGGAGACACTGGAACAGGTTTCCCAGGGCATTGTGGCTGCCCCCTCCCTGGAGGTGTTCAAAGCCAGGCTGGATGAGGCCTTGAGCAACCTGGGCCGGTGAAAGGTGTCTCTGCCCATGCCCAGGGAGCTGGAACTGGATGACCTTCAAGGTGCATTCCACCCCAAACCATTCTCAGTTGTGTTCACTCCCTTGTATTTCAGATCCCTACAATATTAATGGTAACAGACCTATTATTAAAAACCTCTGTGCCATTTCCCTTCCTGAAGTGCAATGTTGGTAAATAGGTCATGAATTGATAGCCAAGGGGAATGGGACCTAATTAGTCTTGTCCCTGGTTTATGTCCACTCCTTGCTTCCAGTGGGCTGCTGCGGCATCCACAATGGACCACTAGTGGTAGGTCCTGTAGGATCTTGTGGCAGTAAGGAGTTTGTGCTGAGGCATCTAAGCAGGGCTTATGTTGGACCTTGTGAGGACCTCAGGCACTGGATGTAAGGGTAAAAGTCTTTTCTCAGCCAAATGCTGCCTAAGCTCAAACTCAGCCACATAGATGCTGGGAGCCTTGGGCCACTTGCTGCAATCCCAGAAGGAGGAGATGGATCCAGATGGGTCAGGGCAGAGAGAAACTGTGGCAGGGGACGTTTAGGCTGGATGTTAGGAGAGAATTCTTCACAGAAAGAGTGTTTGCACATTGGAATGGGCTGCCAGGCAGGTGGTGGAGTCACTATCCCTGGAGGTGCTTAAAAACAGACTGGATGAGGCACTTGGTGCCATGGTTTAGTTGAGTAGATGGTGTTGGGTGATAGGTTGGACTTGATGATGTCTGAGGTATTTTCCAACCTGGTTGATTCTGTGAACTCTGTTTCATGTTGGGGTTGGTCTCTTCTCCCAGGCAACCAGCATGAGAACAAGAGGACACAGTCTCAAGCTATGCCGGGGGAGGTTTAGACTGGATGTTAGGAAGAAGTTCTTCATAGAAAGACACATTGGCTATTGGAATGTGCTGCCCAGGGAGGTGGTGGAGTCACCATCACTGGAGGTGTTTAGGAAGAGTCTGGATGAAGCATTTGGTGTCATGGTTCAGTTGATTAGATGGTGTTGGGTGATAGGTTGGACTTGATCTCAAAGGTGTCTTCCAACCTGGTTAATTCTATTCTGTTCTATGTGGTTTCCACCAAGTGGAGCCCTCTCCCTCACTGCTTGAGTTACATCCAACCAAAGACAAAGTTTCTGATTATTTTGGGGGCTGTAGGAGGACATTTTCATGTGGCCCTGGGAAAGAGCAGGTAGACAGGATGCATTTCACTCTTTGGTTGAAGTTATGGTCCTGGAGCTGAGCTCTCAACCTGATGTTTTCAGTAGCGGGGCAGTCCAAACTATAGTATTTCCAAGACAAAAAAAGAACAATTTAACACTGAAAACATCATACTTATTTTCCACTTCTGATATTTCCTGTGTGGCTTTTCCTGGCCCCCCACTTCCTGTTATGAACAGAGGTCAGATCTGTCAACCTTTTAAAGAGACTTTGAATCTCCTCTCACATCTTCCAGTGTGACAGGCTTGTGAAAGGACTTGTGGAAACCATTCTAGGAGAGGCAAAGTGGGGAGCTGAAGACATCCCTTAGAGGCTTTCTTCTGTTCTGGTAGCTGAAAATTATTTAGGAGGCATGGATCTTACTATACAGATGGTGGGAAAGATTGATCTGCTCAGTGATGTCTTTTTCTGCCTTCACAAGGGTGCTAACTGTGAGGAGAGCCTGATCAACTCTATCTCTAAACTGGAGGAGGAAAAGCAAACACAGGCAAAACAGAGGGTGTGAAAGAATATTTGGGTTGCTGAGGTAGATTAAAAGCAGCAGGACCTCCCTACACCTGCTTCATTTGGCTGAGCAAACAGAACCTCCAGTAAATGGCACTGAGAACAGTCAGGGGAGGTAAAGAAGATGTGAGGAGGTGTAAAGACAGTGCTTGTTTTTAGAAAGAGCAGCAAAGGAGTAGCCCTTCAATTACTTGAACCCTAGGAGCAATCAAACAAATGATACTAAATGCCTACGAGAAGATGAAGTAGCTGCAAATGGCCAGCATGGAGTTGTCAGGAGCAAGTCAAGAGAAACCAATCTAAGTTTCATCTTTAGGCAGAGTTGGTGGTGTGATGGATGGCAGGGAAGATCTGTTTGGATTTCCTGCAGGGCCTTTTTGGTCTTTTTTTTTACTGGGACAGTAGATGACAAAATGCAAACACGTGGCAGGAAATACTCTCAGGACACCAGCTGAGGCCTCACCGCCACCAGGCAGGAGTCACACTCTGCATGTGGCCTCTCTCTCTGCCTCCATACTGTTCCAGGTCCAGTTTGCACAATAGCTTGGCTTAACCAGGAGGATCTCATTCATTGCAGGCCATGTAGGCTCTCTTGTTGAGCAGGGGCAGGAGACTCTTCAGAGCAGCAGGCTGGGATTCCCACGCCTCACCACACTCTAACTGCAGTTCTGTGCTGTGTGGACAATTGAATACAAGCACCTGGGGAGCTTTCACACTCAGAAGGCAAGCTGTGGCCTGAACCAAATCAGTCAAGGTCAGCTAATCAAAGAGGACAGGTTGATTTGGTTGTCCCTTAGATGATTTTGGTCCTTCCAGGGTTGGATGGGAAGTGGATTAGATACCATTGCAAAGTCACAGAAGCAGAAGTCATGGTCAGTGCTAAGGTCTTGAAAGAACAGGTTTTAAGTCTGGGAGGAGAATATGGAGAGGGAGCACAGTCACAGTTTTCAGTACAGGAGAAGCTGCTCAAAAGAGGATGCTAATTAACTAATGATTCTGTGGCCCCAGCAAAAGGTTGAATTTTATTGGCAGCAAATACTTGACTTTCAAACGTTAAAGCCATTCTAAAGTGTAATTGAGCACCTGGGCAAGCTACACAGGGAACCTGTGAAAGCCCCCAACCAGCTTAGATTCATGTCTGCTGGATACAGGCAGGGCTCAGCATAGCTAGCCTCAAAGCTGGGAAATGGGGTGAGTGATCTGGAGGTGCTGGAAGGTGTCCAGAGGAGGGCCTGGAGGATGAGGAGAGGGCTGGAGCTGCTCTCGTATGAGGACAGACTGAGGGAGTTGGGGTTGTGCAGTCTGGAGAAGAGAAGGCTCCCAAGAGACCTAAATGTGGCCTTCCAGTATCTGAAGGAGGCTCCAAGAAAGCTGGGGAGGGACTTTTGAGGGTGTCAGGGAGTGATAGGACTGGGGGGGATGGAGCAAAACTAGAAGTGGGGAGATTCCAGATTGGATGTCAGGAAGAAGTTGTTGCCCATGAGGGTGGTGAGAGACTGGCACAGGTTGCCCAGGGAGGTGGTGGCAGCCTCATCCCTGGAGGTTTTTGTATCCAGGCTGGATGTGGCTGTGAGCAACCTGCTGTAGTGTGAGGTGTCCCAGCAGGGCATGGAGGAAGCTCTCTCTTTGCCTCTTGGATCCTTGAGGTCCCTTCCAACCCTAACAATTCTGTGATGATTCGATGTGATTCTCTTAGCTGCCTCCAGCTTTGTGCTTCAACTGGCTGCAGGTTTTGCTTCTGACAACAGGAATTTTTCTTTCACTAGAGTTAGGAACGTAAATTTGTCCTGTGTAACTGGGACAACATCTGTTTTACTCCATAACCCCTCGGACAGAAAGCTGGGGGTGGCTGTTTTGTTTGTACCTCCATGAAAGGCAATTTCATTTCATTTTATTTTTTATTTTTTTTTTGTCCTATTTTATTTCATTGTTATGGCTGTCATCCTGGCCAGAGGGCTTCTTTTGGAGAAGAGCCTGCAAGAGAGATGCAGCACTCCCTGTCCTGGTCCCCACAGTTTCAGGGCGTCAGGCTGCTGAGTCTGCTGTTGTTGTCCTAGGTCCAGCCAGGGGTCTCAGAAGTGTGGTCCAAAGGAAGAGACTCTTGTCTGTGCTCCAGGCTCCTCTGTTTATTACACTTCTGAGAGAAGCTTGCAGGAAGTGAAGCCCTCCAGTGGAACTGAGGAGAGGAGCTGTGTTCTCCAAGTTCTTAGAATTTCAGCTCAGGGATGAAGGTTGCCAGGAGCAGGAGGTCAGGGACATGCCACGCTCTCGGCCCTTGGTCCTTTTCTCTAGGTGGATGTTTTGAGGTTTGTACAACGTGTTTTGACAAAAGGCTTGAACTTCTCTGTGGGGAGACAAAAGGGATTCTGCTGTGTCTGTGCTGTTTGCAGCCAAGCTGTGGGCAGTGGACATGAACCATTGGTGTGTTCTGTTTGCTTTTCAGTCAGTACCGACAAGGTAGCAAAAGGAAAAGCCGCCCTGTGAGCGTGAAAACCTTTGAGGATGTCCCACTGGTAACCACTGTAAAAGTTGTTCAGGAGGTAAGTTTGTCTCTTCTTGCCGTGGTTTTCCCTCCTGGAGATGTTTGTTGGGTTGGTTTGGGGATTTGTGCTGTTTGGTTTGGTTTTGGTTTGTTTTGTTTTTAATAGAAAGGTTTGGGTTGGAAGGGACCTCCATAGCTCACCCAGTCCAACCCCCTCTGCACTCAGCAGGGACATCCTCTACTAGGTCAGGTTGGCCAGAGCCCTGTCCGGCCTCACCTTGAATATCTCCACAGATGGAGCCTCAACCACCTGCCTGGGCAACCTGTTCCAGTGTTCCACTACCCTCGTGGTGCAGAACTTGTTCCTAACATCCACTCTAAATCTGTTCTGCTCTAGTTTGAAGCCATTGCCTTCCTGTAGCCCTCTTCAGGCACTGGAAGGCTGCTATTAGGTCTTCCTGGAGCCTTCTGTTTTCCAGGCTGAACATCCCCAGCTCCCTCAGCCTGTGCTCACAGCTGAGCTGCTCTAACCCCCTGATTATTTTCATGGCCCTCCTCTGGACCCTCTCCACCAGGTCCATGTCCTTTCTGTGTTGAGGGCTGAAGAGTGGTGTAGTAGTAGTTGTAGTATTACTGTTATTATTAGTAGTAGTACCATTAGTAGTAGCAGTACTGTTGTTATTGTTGTTGTTATTAATGCTTTCCATTTAATTCTGACACCTCTGCAGGAGAACCAGACAGATAGTGGGATGGTTCTTGCCTCAGAAGAGCTGAAGACCTTGGAAGAGAGTGACAAACAAGTGAAAATCCCCTTCAGGTAAGGCTTGGGCTGCACACAAACTTGATCATGACCTTGTAAAGCCCTGCAGTATGTCACAAGACTGATTGGTCTGTAAAATCTTTGTAGGTGACCAGATCTTGTCCTACTTTAGTTTTGAAAACTCAAAGGAAAACTGTGCACTGTATAGCTGCTCATCCATGCTGGTACCAGGAGAGGAGAGGTGATGCAGCTGCTGGATGCATCAGCCAGCCAGCAGACAGGACTCACACTGGGCAGCTAGAAAAGCATCCAGCACCCCTTGAATCGTAGAATTGTCAGGGTTGGAAGGGACCTCAAGGACCATCCAGTTCCAACCCCCCTGCCATGGGCAGGGACACCTCACACTACAGCAGGCTGCTCACAGCCACATCCAGCCTGGCCTTCAAAACCTCCAGGGATGAGGCTGCCACCACCTCCCTGGGCAACCTGTGCCAGTCTCTCACCACTTTCATATTGAAGAACTTCTTCCTGACATCTAATCTCAGTCTCCCTTCCTCTAGCTTGGATCCATTCCCCCTAGTCCCCCTTGAAGGAACTGAGCTGGTGTGCACGATTGAGCTTAGTTGTGAGGATCTGTGATGGCAAAGAACACTACACTTTGCTTTCCCCCTCCCCTCCTTGGTGTGTGTCCCCCCACTTCTTCTACTCCCCTCTCCTCTCCTCTCTTTTGCTCCCCTCTCCTCTCTTTTGCTCCCCTCTCCTCTCTTTTGCTCCCCTCTCCTCTCTTTTGCTCCCCACTCCTCCCTTTTGCTCCCCTCTCCTCTCTTTTGCTCCCCACTCCTCCCTTTTGCTCCCCTCTCCTCTTTCTTATTTTCTCCTCCCTTCTGGTTTATTTGTTTGATTATTTTCTTTGCCCTGAAGCTGACTCTCGAGGTTCCAGGATGTACCTGGGTTGTATTTTCAGAGCATTGTGCCGGGGTTTCATTGTGCAGCTCACAGGAAGCACAGTGCTGCTGGAAGCTCACGTATGCTCTCTCAGAGCTGCTTTTTTTTTTCACTCCCAGAACATCTTGAAGTGCAAACACAAGACCCAATGCAGTTAGGGTCGCACCACAGCTGAGATGTGTGAAACACCTCTGATTGATTTATTCTTTCCTCTCCATTTCATCTAACTCCTCGTGTCCCATGAAAGGAAATCTCTTTTTCACACATTGGTGCAATCAGGGCTGATGACAAGGTCGCTGCTTATAACCAAAAGCATGTTTCAAAAGGCTGGAAGCCAGTTTTGCTCAGTGCAGCCTTTTGCTTGGGTTGTGGCTCTGATGGTGACCCCCAGGGCTTGGTATTGAGGCCAGTTCTGTTTAATATCTTTATTGCTGATTTGGATGAGGGGATGGAGGGCACCACCAGAAAGTATGCAGACCACACTCCATTGAGCAGGAGTGTTGATCTGCTGGAGGGTAGGAGGGCACTGCAGAGAGATCTGGACAGGTTACATCAGTGGGCTGAGGCCAGTGGAACCAGGTTTCACAAGAGCAAGAGCCAGGCCCTGCACTTCGGTCACGACAACCCCAAGCAATGCTGCAGGCTTGGGGCAGAGTGGCTGGGAAGCAGCCTGGTGGAAAAGGAACTGGAGGCCAGGTGGCTGAACATGACCCAGCAGTGTGCCCAGGTGGCCAAGAAGGCCAAGGGCATCCTAGCCTGGAACAAAACAATTGTCCAGCAGGAGCAGGGCAGTGATGGTGCCCCTGTACCCAGCCCTGGAGAGGTCACAGCTTGAGTTCTGGGTTCAGTTCTTGGTGCTATAACATAGGAAAGACATTGAGGTGCTGGAGGGTATCCAGAGAAGAGCAACAAGGGTGAGGAGTTTGGAGGGCATCATATGAGGGGCAGCTGAGGGAGCTAGGGGTGTTTAGTCTAGAGAAGGCTGAGGAGAAATCTTATTGTTCTCTACAGCTACCTGAGAGCAATTGGAATGAGGCTGGGGTTGGTCTCTCCTCATGAGTACCTAGAGACAGGATGAGAGGAAATGGGTTTGAGTTGTGCCAGGGCAGGTTTAGGTTGGACCTGAGCAAAAGCTTCTTTAGTGAGAGAGTGGTGAGGGGTTGAAACAGGCTGCCCAGGGAGGTGGTGGAGTCACCATCCCAGGAGGTGTTCAAGGAGCTTCAGGACATGGTTTAGTGGCCATGGGAGTTGGGTTATGGTTGGAGTGGATGATCCTAGAGGTCTTTTCCAGCCTTAGCGATTCGATGAGTCTATGGAAAGCAGCTGCTGGTAGGAATCAACCCCCCAGCTGCCTTCCAGCAGCCATGCTCCACAGCTCCCTGTTTTCCATGATCTCTGAGGGTCCCTTCCAGCCTCTTACCTGCTGTGCTTCCTGTCTCTGCCTGGTTTATCGCAGCACGCTGGTGCCCAGCAAGAGCAACGAGTCGGTCATGTCCGAAGCCTCCATCCAGACCAGCGGGTACCAGTCGGGGTACCACTCGGACGACATGGACACCACCATCTGCTCCGGCGAGGAGACCGAACTCTTGTGCGGGCGGGAGGCCTCAACGCCGCCCTGCCGCGCCCACGACCTGCCCTACGACGGCGCCGCGCTGCCCCTCGCCTCCCCGCCGCTCTAGGCCGCAGCTGGCAGCTCTGAGTGCCCAGCAAGAGCAGGGAGTCCGTCACGTCCGAAGCCTCCAGCCAGACCAGCGGGTACCAGTTGAGGTACCGCTCACACGACACGGACACCACCGTCTGCTCCGGCGAGGAGACCGAACTCTTGTGTGCTGGGAAGCCACACCGCCCCTCTGCCGTGCTCACAGCCTGCCCTATGATGATGCAGTGCCACCGCCCCTCTGCCGTGCTCACAGCCTGCCCTATGATGATGCAGTGCCACCGCCCCTCTGCCACGCTCACAGCCTGCCCTATGATGATGCAGTGCCACCGCCCCTCTGCCACGCTCACAGCCTGCCCTATGATGATGCAGTGCCACCGCCCCTCTGCCATGCTCACAGCCTGCCCTATGATGATACAGTGCCACCACCATTCTGCCACGCCCACACAATGCCCTACGATGGCATCGTGCTGCAGCCACTCTGCCATGCTCACAGCCTACCCTACAACAGTGCCATGCTGCCACTTACCTCCCCACTGCTCTAGGCTGAAGCTGGTGGCTCTAGGTACCCAGCAAGAGCTATGAGTCCATCATGTCCAAAGCCTCCATCCACACCAGTAGGTACCAATCAGGGTACCACTCAGATGACATGGACACCACCTTCTACTACAGCGAGGAGACTGAACTCTTGTGTGCTGGGAAGCCTCATTGCCCCTCTGCCATGCTCACAGCCTGCCCTACAATGGTGCCATGTTGCTGCCACTCTGCCATGCTCACGGTCAGCCCTACGACAGCTCCACTCTGCAGCACTCATGACCTGCCCCATGATGGCACCGCACTGCTGCTCACCTCCCCACTGCTCTAAGCTGAAGCCAGCCACTCTGGGTGGCCCCCGGGATGTGCCTTCTTAGCCAGGCCTGGTGGCACTTGGGTTTGATGTATAACAGTGTCACAGTACATTAGAAGTTGGAAGGACGCTCCAGAGAGCATCCAGTCCAACCCCCCCTGTCAGAGCAGCATCACCCAGGGTAGTTTGCACAGGAATGCATCTAGGTGGGGTTGGAAAGGCTCCAGAGAAGGAGACTCCACAACCTCTCTGGGCAGCCTGCTCCAGGGCTCTGGCACCCTCACTGTCAAGAAATTTCTCCTCATGTTGAGGTGAAATCTTCTATGTTCTTGTTGTTCCTTGTCTTATTCCTGTGCACCACTGAGAACAGCTTGTTCCCCTCCACTTGACCCCCACCCCTCAGCTATTGATAGACATTGATCAGATCCCTCTCAGCCTTCTCCTCTCCAGACTAAACAGCCCCAGGGCGCTCAGTCTCTCTTCACAGAGGAGATGCTCAAGTACCCTAAGCATCCTCCTGGCTCTCCCTTGGACTCTCTGTTGGGTTGGATGTGTGGCAAGGCAGCAGCTGCATGACTGAAGCAGGACGTTTGGTTTTCCTGAAGAGGAGGCAGAGTCATTTGCTGGCAGGACTGCGCCGTGCCAGGCTCCGGGGCGCTTTCCTCCAGAGACGCTGGCACCCAAGGGTGCAAAGCCCCAGCTGTGGGGCATGGGCTGTGCTGAGCAGTTGGCAGAGGTGGTGTGGTGGCCTTTGGGATGCCGGTGGCGTGCAGAGGGTCTGCCTGGTGCAGGCAGCGGCACGGCATCCAGCTGAACTGTTCCGTGTTGTAGGAAGCTCCGGCACAGCCCTGCTCTGCTTCGGTGGTGTCAGGTTGGTTATTCTTCTGTCCCTTGTGGCTGGACTCCAGGAAGGAAGCAGCACAGCACCAGCTTCTTGTTTCTCAGAATTATCCCTTGCTTGCACCTCCACAAACAAAACAAGGAACCTCCAGCTCAAGGCTTTGGCATTCGCTGATGGCCTGAGGCTAAACATAGGCTGGGCTAAATATAGGTGGGGCTGATGGTCTCTGTCCTTGGCACAGAACAAAGCTGCTGTACCAGACCCCGTGAGCTGCACTTGCTTGCAAGGCTTGCGTGGTGAGGCTGGTTAGCAGGGAGAAGGCAGTGCACCAAGGCAAGCGACAGGACATGGGTGCCAAGGGCATGCCTCACCTCTGGGTATGACCTCCTGTCCTCTCTGGCACCTTCCAGCCATGCCTGCTTCTGAGCTGGCCTGAAAGGGCCAGAGGTAATCACCACGGGGGCAGCCTCTGCAACAGGTCGAAAAGGCCATGGAATCTACCTTTAGGACCACAGGGAGCCCTGTGGCCTTGGTGGGGCATCCTGAGGGCACCCTGCCAGCTCATCTCACCCCTCTCCCCTCAGCTGTGGCTCTGACCCTTGCCCTTTGCCGCGGCAGAGCTCTCAGGTTTAATGGCCTTGGGAATCCGTGACTGGCTTCATGGCAGCTCTGATCTTCTCCCAGTGGCAAGATTGTGCCTCAGCCTTGGCCAGCCTCTTAACCTGTGCTCTTGTAGTCCCAGAGCTCTCCTGGTAGACACAATGCAGGCTACAAGATTTTTAAACTGTAAAGCTGTTTCTACTGAGTTCTTTTGGGGTTTTGGGTTTTGGTTTTGGGGTGGGGTTTTTTTGTACTTTTATAATGTGGGATTTTTGTTGTTGTTGTTGTTGTTGTTTGGTTGGTTGGTTGGTTGGTTGTTACTTCTACCCTGATGTCAGAAGCTGGGAGCCACGGATATAAGGCATATACAGTATTTATAGCCTCTTTATGTAGAAATAAATGTAATATATTCGAATATAAATCTATATTATCTAAGGGATCTCGTACTCGTCACCTTTTGTACCAGTGGGGGCCAGGGGGCACCGTCTTTCTAACAGCCAAAAACCTCTTCACTTGGTTAAAAAAACAACCCAAGGGGTGGGGGCTCCAAGCAGACCTCTTCACTTTGCTTCCGTGTGTTTGACAGTGAAGATCATCCACTGCTAATCGTTTGCCTGCTGGGCTGTGTCAGGGCACCCCCGGCTCGTGGGGAGCTTCCCATCAACCAACACCCCCCCCAAGGTCTCTGTCTTCACAGCTGCTCTCAGCCCACTCTGCACCCAGCATGGATTTGTGCCTGGGATTGGCATCACCCAGGTGAAGGGTCTTGCAATTTGGCTCGAGGTGAGTGCATCTGGGTCAGGCAGTGCCCTCATGCAGCCCAGAAGGCAAATCCTGTGCTGGGCTGCAGCTGGAGGAGTGTGGGCAGCAGGGCAAGAGAGGGGATTCTGCCCCTTGGCTCTGCTCTGCTCAGACCTCACCTCCAGTCCTGCCTCCAGTTCTGGTGTCCCCAGCAGAAAAGGAGAGAAAGCTGATGGAGAGAGTCCAGAGGAGGCCACAAAGATGCTCCAAGGGCTGGAGCAGCTCTGCTGTGAGCACAGGCTGAGGGAGCTGGGGGTGTTCAGCCTGGAAAAGAGAAGGCTCCAGAGGGACCTCAGAGCTGCCTGCCAGGACCTGAAGGGCCAGGAAGGCTGCAGAGGGACTTCTCATCAGGGTGTCTGGAGACAGGCTAAGGGGGAATGGTTTGAAGCAGGGTTAGAGTGAAGCTTCAAACTAGAGCAGAGCAGATTTAGATTGGATGTGAGGAGCAAGTTCTGCACCGTGAGGGTGGTGAGACTCTGGCACAGGCTGCCCAGGGAGGCTGTGGCTGCCTCCTGCCTGGGGATTCTGAAGGCCAGGCTGGATGAAGCCTTGAGCAGCTGAGTCTAGCTGAGAGGTGTCCCTGCCCGTGGAGGTGGTGACCTCTGAGCTCTCTTCCAACCTGAGCCAGTGCAGGATTCTCTTTCAGGTGACATTGAATGTCTCTGGTTAGTTATGCCCTTGTACAGGTCTATAAAGATTTCTGTGAGCACCTGCAGTAGAGACACTTCGGTGCTTTTTAGCAACTGGCACTAAGTGCCCTTAGGGAAATGGTCAGAGGAATATTCAGCTTGCCCAGGCTGGCTCTCCTCTGGCAGAGTTGATTATGTTCAGCTGGGGAATGGGGAATGGCAACCTAATTGCATGGTGGCTTTTGCCTGGGGAGTAGCAGTTTCCCTTCCAGCCTTACTCATCTTTTCCCACTTGCATTTCTTCCACCTCGCTTCTCACAGCTGAGATGTTGTCCCTGCTCTTGCCTGGCAGCATCTTTCTTTATCTTATATCTATACTTACAGCTCTAAACCTTTACAATCTGCTGCCCACTTTATGTAGGTCTTTGTTGCCAGGGCCAGGCTGACCATCTTGGGAGTATCAAGACTCAAAGAATCAAAACAGCTTGGCGGGGGGAAGAAAAAAGAGGTACAAGAGAAGTTAAACCACAAACTGCAGAGTTTCTATCAGCTTCTCTTTATTGCAGTTTGTAGGCTACTGTGTGGTGAGAGCACTTGTCCAGGAAAAGGCACATCTCACTGCTAAACTCTTCTCAGGCTGACTGTGGGTCTTGTACCTTGTACACACTGCAGCATCTCAGAATGTTAGGGGTTGGAACGACCTCACCCAGACCAAACCCCCTGCCAGAGCAGGGTCAGCCAGGGCAGGTCACACAGAACACATCCAGGTGAGTTTTGGAAGTCTCCAGAGAAGGAGACTCCACAACCCCTCTGGGCAGCCTGCTCCAGGGCTCTGTGACCCTCACAGTGAAAAGGTTTTCATGTTTCCCATGCATACCCCAAGTACAAGCCAGTGCAATGTCAAGCTCCAAATGTTTCTCCATTCTTCTCCCTGCATCTAAAGCATTTTACAGACAGCAAAGCAGGAACTGGAAGGTCAGGTAGAAAAATAAGGAAGAGGCTTTCTGAATCTCTTGTAGGGGCTTTGAGGAAGGACTTAACATTTTCATGTATGTATTTGAGATTCCTGTTACTTCCCAGGCAAGAGTTTAGAATAGAATAGAATAGAATTGAATAGAATTGAATTAACTAGGTTAGAAAAGACCTCAGAGATGACCTAGTCCAACCTATCACCCAGCACCAGTTTAGTCAACTAAACCATGGCACCAAGTGCCTCATCCAGGCTCTTCTTAAACACCTCCAGGGATGGTGACTCCACTGCCTCCCTGGGCAGCACATTCCCATGGCCAATCTCTCTTTCTTTGAAGAACTTCTTCCTAACACCCATCCTAAACCTCCCCTGGCACAGCTTGAGACTGTGTCCTCTTGTTCTGGTGCTGCTTGCCTGGGAGAAGAGACCAACCCCCACCTGGCTACAATCTCCCTTCAGGGAGTTGGAGACAGCAGGAAGGTGTCCCCTGAGCCTCCTCTTTTCTCCAGGTTAAGCAACCCCAGCTCCTTCAGCCTCTCTGTCATTGATTTCCATCTGCCACACACCTGGATCTCCCCAGGGTTTGGAAAGTCTCCACTTCAGACATCCCATGCTGTAGTTTCGTTTCCTCTCCAGCCTGGTGTAACGCAGGCTATGTGCCACATCCACAGTCAGATGCTGCCCTGTGTGTTTGTGGTACCTCCAAACCAGCCTGATGGAAGCTGCAATAGGACCATTTCAGCCATCAATTCTCATTTGCAGTGCCTGTCAGCCAGTGAAACTCTCTTGTGGGTCCCAATCATTTTAAATACAACCGGGAAAGGTGGAGCCTAGCACACACCTGCTTTAGGAAAAGAAATTAGCTTCTTTAAAATCAATCGATCAATGCACCAAAACCAAATGCAACCCCCGGTATTCAAGTGATCCTTGAAGCCAAGCAGAGCCTGGGCTGCAGCAAGAGAAGCAGGGCTAGGGAGGTGATTCTCCCCCTCTGCTCCACTCTGCTGAGACCACAGCTGGAGCACTGTGTCCAGTGCTGGAGCCTCTGTTCCAGGAAGGATCTGGAGGTGCTGGAAGGTGTCCAGAGAAGGGCCACGAGGATGAGCAGAAGGCTGGAGCTGCTCTGCTGTGAGGACAGACTGAGGGAGTTGGGGTTGTTCAGTCTGGAGAAGAGAAGGCTCCCAGGAGACCTAATTGTGGCCTTCCAGTATCTGAAGGGGGCTCCAAGAAAGAAAGCTGGGGAGGGACTTCTGAGGATGTCAGGGAGTGATAGGACCTGGGGGGATGGAGCAAAACTAGAAATGGGGAGATTCAGATTGGATGTCAGGAAGAAGTTGTTGCCCATGAGGGTGGTGAGAGACTGGTGCAGGTTGCCCAGGGAGGTGGTGGCAGCCTCATGCCTGGAGGTTTTTGCAGCCAGGCTGGATGTGGCTGTGAGCAACCTGCTGTAGTGTGAGGTGTCCCTGCCCATGGCAGGGGGGTTGGAACTGGCTGATCCTTGAGGTCCCTTCCCACCCTGACAATTCTATGGTTCTAATTTCAGGAGCCAGCAAATCTCCTGTAAATGTGTTCATGTATTTGGCATCCAGTAGCATAATTCTTTTCTTAGCCCATGGGCAGTACATCCTTTCAGGCACCTGGGCTTTGTGTTGTGTTCTGAAGGCAGCACGTTCAGCTAAACCCCACTCAGGCCACATCTGTCCTGGGAGATGCTTTGAATTGCCTCAAAGGATATTGTTCAGGCAACAGCAGGCAGAGAGCAGAGATTTGCAGACACCTTGCTAACCACCCCTGCCTTTATCTCCATTCTGCAGGCATGCAGGGAAGTGTCAGCATTGGGCTCAGCACCCTTATCCATGAAACCATGGGAGATTCCAGCCTGGATCTGAGCCCAATGAGCTGCAAACAGAAGGGATGCTGGTGAGATATGGGATCCAAAGGTACCGCTGGGAGGAGTGGGGAGAAGCAGTGCTGGGGTTCACTCCTCTTGTTCAGAAGAACTGCCAGAGTGAGTTGTAATTGCTGGTGTGTTTGGACATGGGCAATCAGGCAGAGACAGGCCAGGTTCAGGGCTTGGAGATAGCTCATGTTGGCTCTTATCAGTGTAAACACAGCCTGCCTGAAGCATGCAGGGGCGGCCAGGCATGGCAGCTCGGGCTGCTCCTTGCACAAGGTGCTGAAAAACTGCCCCCCTCTTGGTGTGGAAATGCCTTGGCATGTCTGCTTCTTGCCTAGCCTGCTCTCATGGCTGCACCTCCAGTCACCAGCAGCTGCATTTCACACAAGCATGAGGAGTGTTAGAATGAGCCTCCAAGTCTCCTGACACCACTGTCCCAAGCACCATGCTTGGTGGCATCTGGGACTGAGTGCTTGCTAAATCCAAAAGAAGCAGGGGACTAAAATCAGACATCAATCAGAGAGTTATTGAAATTGAGGACAAAAATTTGCCTGCTAATTGCATCTCCTTGTTGGCTCTAAGGCTGGAGAGTGTAGCTGGGTGACGTGCTCCAGACAATTCCAGATAGAAAGCTGGAGTTTGCTATCTTTGTGGGAAACCTTCCCAAGCTGTGAATCATCTGAGGTTTCCACCTCATCACTGGTGCTTGAGCACACAGCCTGTGCCACCTCACAGCCTGGGAGCTCGCAAAGCAACAGCCAGGGCAAGGAAAACAGAGTGAACTTTTGTTCTTCCTAACTGATAGATTTATTAGGGACAGAAGTCAACCAGCGCAGACCTTTCCTTTGGGCTTCAGCCCTGGGTTTCCATCCTGCCTGGCTGAGTGCTGCATTCTGTGTCATAATATATGTTCTGAGCTCCTCAACCCCTGACACTCAGGCTGATTAAATCGCAGGAGGTCATCAGAGCACATAGCAGGAGCTGGTAACATATGGTGCTGATAAAGATCTCGGCATCCGAGATAAGGAGCTAGGCAATGTAAGCTTAGGGAGCTCAGGTTTGGTTACCATAAAACTAGACAATGTAAAGCCTAATCCCTACACAGATTTAATTAGCTGTTAAAGGTATCAGGCTGATGAGGATCAGTGTTCTGGCTACCTAGACATCATTCACTGACTGCCACCAGTCGGTTCAGAAGAGAAGTATCTCTGCCTTGCAGCTTGTTAGGGTGACATGTGGTGGTGAAGGAGGGCTGCTCTGTGAGCTTGGGGAGGAAGGAATGGATTGGAACAGAGGTTCTAACACAATGCAGTATCACAGCATCCCAGCAGTGTGGGGCTTGGAAGGGACCTCTGGAGATCACTGAGTCCACCACCCCCTAGTCCACCCCACAGCAGCTTGCCCAGGGTCACATTGGCCAGGAGGGTTTGGAATATCTTCAGAGAGGGAGACTCCACCACCTCTCTGGGCAGCCTGCTCCAGGGCTCCAACACCTTTCCTTTACAGAAATTCCTCCTCATGCTCAGATGGAGCTGCTGATGCTCCAATTTGTGTCTCCCCTTGCAAAGACTCTTCAGCAGAGCAGAAGGGCTCTGCCTGTCAGTGCTGGAACCTCCCCACTGTTGGTGTAAGGGTGAACACACATCCATAGCCCTGTTGTAGCCTTGGGCAAGCAGGGATGGGAACATGCTGACAGTCTGTCATCAGCACTAGCATCAGACATGGACTCTGGTGCCAGGAAAAATGGCAGTGCCATGTGGTATCATAGAAGGCTCACAGGATGGTAGGAGTTGGAAGGGACCTCCAAAGATCATCCAGTCCACCCCCCCTGCCAGAGCAGGAGCATGGAATCCAACACAGGTCACACAGGAATGCATCCAGGTGGGGCTGCAAAGGCTCCAGAGAAGGAGACTCCACAGCCTTGTGTCTAATGGCCTGTGATGGATTTTCTGCTTTCTCTCTGGACCCAGTCAAACTTTTAGCATCTGTGATATCCTGCAGCAAGCACTCTGGACATACTGGAAGATTTTCAGTTGACAGCTTCAGCTGCTTTCCAGGACATCAACAAAGTATTCCACACCTGGTTTCTCCGTGTTATTTAGAATCACAGAATCCTGGAATGGCTCAGGCAGGAAGGGAGCTCAGAGCTCATCTCCTCCAAGCTCCCCACCATGCCCAGGGACACCTCTCAACGACACTCAGCTGCTCAAGGCCTCATCCAGCCTGGTCTTCAGCACCCCCAGGCAGGAGGCAGCCACAGCCTCCCTGGGCAGCCTGGGCCAGAGTCTCAGCACCCTCCTGCTGAACAACTTCTTCCTTAGCTCCACTCTAACCCTGCTCTGCTTCAGCTTCAAACCATTCCCCCTTGGCCTGTCTGCAGACAACCCGATGAGAAGTTCCTCTGCAGCCTTCCTGCAGGATCCCTTCAGCTGAGGTCCCCTCAGAGCCTTCTCTTCTCCAGGCTGAACACCCCCAGCTCCCTCAGCCTGTCCTCCAGCCCTCTGCTGGATTTTACAGACAGCTATCTGGTCCTTCCCTTTCGAGCCAGGCTCTTCCTAGCCCATGGTAAGATCTATTTGCATCTTCCCCAACCTGAAAGCAGGCTCCTGGGTGAGGAGGTGACATCTGCCTGGCACAGTTCCCGGGCAGGTCCCCAGGCTTCCGTCGGGAGGAAGGACGGTGAGGGGCAGGGAGCAGAGGACAGAGCTGTGTCAACCAACTTGCTGTGAGGGATCTGCCACAGCATTGGCAAACATCAATGTCAAGACCTGACTGTGCTGGCATCATCTCAGGGTTGCTATTTCTGGCCAGGCAGGGCTGGGCTGGTGTCCTGTGTGAGCAGCCTCGCCTTCTTCCCAGGCTCTTCGCCCTGGCTCCTGGCTGGCTGAGGGGAGGGATAAGATGCGGAGAGCAGAGGCAGTGTGGCTCCGATGCAGCACAGCCAGGGCCACTACTGCCCACCAAAAAGCAGCAGAAGAGAGTGAAAGCAGGGCCTATCTTATCAGTTACTTACTGAGTTAAGGCTCACGGGTATAAAAACCCTCCTTAAACTCCAGGTGATAGCCATAAAACAGAGCCCTCAGGAGATAACTTCACAAGTGGGACTTTTGGGGTGCACTTATTGTGTGGTTTGAACTTACAATCACAAAGACATCTTTCTGCTGGCTGATAAACCTCTGAAGCTGGCAGCATCTATTTAACAGCGCTGCTTGGTTAAGTGCTAAAGCAGCAGGCAGCGTGCAGCTGAAGTGCTGCGGTTATTAATGTGTGGCTTGGTAATGCCATCAAAACAATGGCTCCAGGCATTCCCAGCCTGCTCTCAGGCTAATGTTGCTCATTTATTGATTTTTATTTCCAGGAGGATTATTAAGCTTTATTAGCAATTTGCATCTCAGTCTAATTGTGTGGGTATGAGGGAAATCAGTGTTGGCTAATGTGGAGTCCCCTGGTGGCTACACACTTTGTGGGAGCTGTTATAGGACCAGCTTTGAACTCCTCTTAAAGAGCAATCTTTCTAATTCTGCTGGAATTGAGTTGTGTCTGATGAGGCAGATGCATAAGAGAGTGAAGAAAGGACTACAAAAATCTATCCTCAGTCTGCCAGTACCTGAAGGGGGCTACAAGAAGGGTGGAGAGAGATTGTTTGCAAAGGCCTGCAGGGACAGGACCAGGGACAATGGCTTCAAACTAGAGCAGAGCAGCTTTAGATTGGATGTGAGGAACAAGTTCTGCACCATGAAGGTGGTGGAACACTGGAACAGGTTGCCCAGGGAGGTGGTTGAGGCTCCATCCCTGGAGATATTCAAGGTGATGCTCAACAGGGCTCTGGGCAACCTGATCTAGCTGGGGATGTCCCTGCTGAGTGCAGAGGGGCTTGGGCTGTATGACCTTTGGAGGTCCTTTGCAACCCAACCCACTCTATGATTCCACATGAGCTTGTGAACAAGCTGCTTCTGAGACTCTTCTTAAGAGCCTAGTTTTCAGCAGACTCTCAAACTGCTCTGTGCTGAGCACCTCACAAGTTAGTAAAAGGAATTCTCTCAAAGTTGCTCCAAGTGGTCCTGAACTCACTGGGAAATGAGTTGTGTCCCCAAAGAGGGGGTGAAGGGCCAGACTCCACACCTCACAGGTGTGCCTGTAGTCTGACTTTGGATTAGATAGGGTTGGGTGATTGGTTGGACTTGATGACCTCGGAGATCTCTTCCAACCTGGTTACTTCTGTGGTGATGCTTCAGGGCCACCACGCTGCCTGCTGCCCAGCTCTTGTCAGCAGCTCCTTGAAGAGTCCTGCAGCCTCTGGGTGAGAGGCTTCAGACCCTGGCTGTTGGCCTTTTGGCTGCAAACAAACAGCACATTCCTGACATTTCAAGCACACAGTCAGAACATCCTCAGCTCCAGTGGGCTGCTGACAAGTTGTGCAGAGGAAATCTACTACAGGCTCAGGAACTGATGGCTTCCTACTCATTCTCAGCAGATTGACTACTGCTAAATATACACATCCTGTATTTCCACACAACCTTGCTAAAGAAGTCAAACTGTTTACTGCTTTTTTTTTTTTCTTCCCCCTTAAGACTCAGAAAAACATAAGGTGGATGTGAAGTGATTATTAGGAAAGGGAAAAAACCAAACCATGGTTTTCTTGCTGCTCCATGCTTCTAGCTTAAAGTTCATTCAGCACTACACCAGCCCATGCCCAGAGAGAGAAACCTCCTGGACATCATTGGGAAGCAGGAACTTAGAATCACAGAATTGTCAGGGTTGGAAGGGACCTCAAGGCTCAGCCAGTTCCAACCCCCCTGCCATGGCCAGGGACACCTCACACTGCAGCAGGTTGCTCACAGCCACATCCAGCCTGGTTGCAAAAACCTCCAGGGATGAGGCTTCCACCACCTCCCTGGGCAACCTGTGGCAGTCTCTCACCACCCTCCTGGGGAAGAACTTTTTCCTAACATCCAATCTGAATCTACCCATTTCTGGTTTTGCTCCATTCCCCCCAGTCCTATCTCTCCCTGAGACCCTCAAAAGTCCCTCCCCAGCTTTCCTGTAGGCCCATGAATTTCCATTTTGCCCTTTTTCATGTACCTCATTACTGGGGAAAGGCTTACAATGGAGTTTGTGAGTGATCCTCAGGGTGGGAGCTGCAGCCACCTCAGCTGTGCTGGTTCCAGGCATCGAGAGCTGAATTGTCTGCTTCCCCCTTTTACCCTGATCTCAGGTAATATTGAGACCTTCTTCTAATGAGCTTTGTTTTAAAATGCCCTTGCCTAGGAAGGGCTTAGTTTGGAGAAGCCCAGCTGTAAGCTGAGTTGCCTGCATTGCTTTCCTAGCAGAGCACTAAACATTTGTTGCAGGGGCTGCTTTGACAATGCCAATCACAGCCTGACTGTGCATCTCCATCTGCCCCTAGCACCAATTCAGGAAGGAGAAGACCAAGTTTTTATGTACAGCCTTGCTTGGCAGTCATCATCACTGGAGATGTTTAAAAAGAGCTTGGATGAGGCACTTGGTGCCATGGTTTAGTTGATTAGATGGTGTTGGGTGATAGGTTGGACTTGATGATCTCAAAGGTCTTTTCCAACCTGGTTAATTCTATCCTATCCTATCCTATCCTATCCTATCCTATCCTATCCTATCCTTCTACAGTGGGGAGAATGACCAAAATGTTAAGGTTGACACAAGAAAAAACCTGTTTGGATGCTTAACACTTAAGGACTAATCTTTTCAGGTGAAGTCTTTCCAAAGAGGGAGCAAAGGAAGTTGTTCTGAGATCTCCCAGGCCTCCAATGGACTTACAACAATATTTGCAGAAGCAGCTTGTTCACATGCTCACATCATAGAATCATAGAGTGGGGTGGGTTGGAAGGGACTTCCAAAGCTCATCCAGTCCAACCCCCTCTGCAGTCAGCAGGGACATTCTCAACTAGATCAGGTTGTCCAGAGCCCTGTCCAGCCTGACCTTGAATATCTCCAGGGATGGAGCCTCAACCACCTCCCTGGGCAACCTGTTCCAATGTTCCACCACCCTCATGGGGAAGAACTTGTTCCTAACATCCAACCTCAATCTGCTCTTCTCTAATTTCAAACCATTGTCTCTTGTCCTGTCCCTGCAGGCCTTTGCAAACAGTCCCTTGCAGCCTTCCTGCAGGATCCCTTCAGCTACTGGAAGGCAGCTCTAAGGTTGCCCCCCAGAGTCTTCTCCAGGCTGAACACCCCCAGCTCCCTCAGCCTGTGCTCACAGCAGAGCTGCTCCAGCCCTTGGAGCATCTTTGTGGCCTCCTCTGGACTCTCTCCAGCAGCTCTGTGTCCTTCTCCTGCTTGGTACACCAGAACTGGAGGCAGGATTGGAGGTGAGGTCTCAGCAGAGCAGAGCCAAGGGGCAGAATCTCCTCTCTTGCCCTCAGCACACAGCTGCCTGCTGGGCTGCATGAGGGCGCTGCTGGCTGCTGGGGAGCTGCTCAGCACCCAATTTATATCTTCAGATGCTTCCTCTACTGCTCAATGTCCACTTCAGAGAAGGATTTGTCTTTGTGATGCTTTCTCCTCTTCTGCCTTGTGACCATTTCTTTAGTTCTGGCAGGGAGTAGTTGCCCACTGCCAGCTGACTTTAATTGCTTGCTGGCTCTTCAGGCTTTGTCATGAGTCACACCACAACTCTTCCTGACATCCAATCTAAATCTGCCCTTCTCTAGTTGGAAGATTTGAGCCCAGTCAAGCTTTTCCTTGCTGCTGCCTTGCTGCAAGAGCTCACAAAGTGTGCATAGAAAAAAAAGCAAATCAGCTTTCTCTGCTCTCACAGTTTCTGAAGCCCATGGGAGAGTGTCTGCAAAGGGGAAAAAAAAACACCAACCACCCAGGGCAAATTAGACAACAATAACTCTGGCTTCTCCCTACAAAACAGCAGTCCCCTCCCAGGGCAGCTAAAGGAAGCAACAAGCCAGATGAGGAAGGTAAACTTGGGCTCTGAAAGGAAAGAGCCTCTGGTATTTACAAAAGCCAGAGGTTCACACGGAAGCTTGCTCCCAGCTCTGCTCCTCTCCTGTCTATTTCAGGACACGCTGCCCCTGTCTCAGCTACAGCCCTGGGATCCTGAGTGTTTCTCCTCCTTTTAACTCTTTGAGTGGAAAAACCTTGCACTGTTTTGGAACCATGCTGATACCTGGGATGTGTGGAGCGAGAACTGGGCCCTGGAATCCATTGCCTGGGTAAGAATAGAAGGGAAAACAAAACCATGGCTTCAGCATAGGCTCTGCAGCCAACAGAGAGACATTTGACCCCACAGTGGGCTTCTGTGCTTAACAAACCCATGGCATGGAAAAAGAGAAAAGAGAAAGGAGGACTGCCTGCAGCAAGCACTGTGCTGCTGCCTGCTGCATTCCATGCATTAATATCACAGAGTCACAGCATCACAGGATGGCACTGAACAAGTCCAAGCGCCAGGTGCTGCACTTTGGCCACAGCAACCCCATGCAGTGCTACAGGCTGGGGTCAGAGTGCCTGGAAAGCAGCCAGGCAGACAGGGACCTGGGGGTGCTGATTGACAGCCACCTAAACATGAGCCAGCAGTGTGCCCAGGTGGCCAAGAAGGCCAATGGCATCCTGGCCTGCATCAGGAGCAGTGTGGCCAGCAGGAGCAGGGAAGTCATTGTGCCCTGTGCTTAGCACTGGTTAGGCCACACCTTGAGTCCTGTGTCCAGTTCTGGGCTCCTCAGCTCAGGAAGGACATTGTGACACTTGAACCTCTTCAGAGGGGGACAATGAGGCTGGAGAGGGGTTTGGAGCACAGCCCTGTGAGGAGAGGCTGAGGGAGCTGGGGTTGCTTAGCCTGGAGAAGAGGAGGCTAAGGGGAGACCTTACTGCTGTCTACAACTCCCTGAAGGGAGGTTGTAGCCAGGTGGGGGTTAGTCTCTTCTCCCAGGCAACCAGCACCAGAACAAGAGGACACAGTCTCAAGCTGTGCCAAGGGAGCTTTAGGCTGGATGTTAGGAAGAAATTCTTCCCAGCAAGAGAGATTGGCCATTGGGATGTGCTGCCTAGGGAGGTGGTGGAGTCACCATCACTGGAGGTGGTCAAGAAAGGCTTGGATGTGGCACTTGGAGCCATAGTTTAGTTGTCAGGAGGTGTTGGGTGATAGGTGATAGGTTGGACTTGATGATCTCTGAAGTCTTTTCCAACCTGGGTGACTCTGTGATTCTATGAACTGTAGCTGACAGTTTGCTGTGTGGAGGATACCCTCCCCTGCTAACTCTGCTGAGGGCATGAAAAAGGTGCAGGCTCAAATCCAATCTGTCAGAAGGCAGAGAACTCTCTCAGCACCCTGGAGAATATTTCTGGACTGTCTGGTATTGTGCCTGGGTAATTTCAGGCAAGTAAATTCACTCCTGGTTGTATCAACAACAGAAACTCTCTACAGGGCTATCTGCATTAGCTCTGCAGAGTCAAGCAGTTGGTGCAGAGGACTCAGTGGCCACACTGTATGAGAGAAGGCATCTTGGAATGCTTTCTCAGCTGTTCTCACAGCTTGAGCACCCAGTAGTGGTTGGGACACCTCAGTTGTGCTTCTAGATCTCATCATTCTGTCCAGTGGCCACCTGAAGGGACCCCAATCTGCACACTGTGGTAGTGCCCCAATGAGACCAGAGGTGTCATCTCACCCATGGGGAGGAGGGTAAGGCTCTCTACAACTACCTGAAGGGGGGTTGTAGTGAGGTGGAGGTTGGTCTCTTCTCCCAGGCAACCAGTACCAGAACAAGAGGACACAGTCTCAGGCTGCGTCAGGGGAGGTTTAGGCTGGAGGTTAGGAGAGTGTGATTGCCCACTGGAATGGGCTGCCTGAGGAGGTGGTGGGGTCACCGTCGCTGGGGGTGTTCAGGGCGAGGCTTGACAGGATGCTTGGTTGCATGGTTTAGTTGATTAGGTGGTGTCGGATGATAGGTTGGACATGATGATCTCGAAGGTCTCTTCCAACCTGGTTAATTCTATTCTATTCTAAGATTTGTTTCCATCATGTTCCTTCAGAAAGGAACCAAAATCCTCATTTCAGTGCAGCCTGAGTTACTCACCATGGAGATAATTCTTGACTGGAGGAGTTTCTGTTAGTCACAGGATCACACAGGATCACAGGATGTTAGGGGTTGGAAGGGACCTCCAAAGATCATCCAGTCCAAACCCCACTGCCAGAGCAGCACCACAGAATCCAGCACAGGTCACACAGGAACACATCCAGATGGGGCTGGAAAGGCTCCACAGAAGGAGACTCCACAACCTCTCTGGGCAGCCTGTTCCAGGGCTCTGTGACCCTCACAGGGAAGAAGTTCCTCCTCATGTTGAGGTGGAACCTCCTGTGCTGGAGTTTCCTTCTATTGCTCCTTGTCCTATCCCAGGGTGCAAGTGAGCAGAGCCTGGCCCCTCCCTCCTGACCCCCAGACCTCAGATATTGATAGACATTGTTCAGATCCCCTCTCAGTCTTCTCCTCTCCAGACTGCACAGCCCCAGTGCTCTCAGCCTCTTCTCCCCAGGCAGTGCTGCAGTCTCTTCAGCATCCTTGCAGCCCTCCCTTGCACTCTCTGCAGCAGATCCCTGTCCCTCCTGAACTGGGGAGCCCAGAGCTGGATGCAATACTCCAGGTGAGGTCTCAGCAGGGCAGAGTAGAGGGGAAGGAGAACCTCCCTGGCTCTGCTGGCCACACTCCTCTGAATGCCCCCAGGATCCAGGCTCCTCTACTTGCCCAGACCCTCCAGAGACTTGTTAATGGAAGCCTTTAGCTTCTCTCTCAATGAACTGGTTTGAACTTTCTAACCTCAAAGGTTAAGTCTGCTGCCCAGTGAGTATCTTCTATTCCCTGCCTTTCTAAGCTGGAAGAGGGCCTGTGCCATCCTCCCAGCTGCAGATGTGTGCAGGGTTTCCAAGCTGCAGGTTCCACCTGTTTATCATCTGCCAGGGGAAAAGCAACACCAGCCTCCCTGTAGCAGCACTGTGTTTATCTGAGAGCTCAAGCTCAGGATCGTGACATGCTCAGGGGAGCACCTTTCAACTTGCTGTCCTGATTTGTGGCCTCTAATTGTTTGTTTTGAAAGCAGAGCTGTCACCAGCACCCCTTGAAAACAGAGCTCTGGGCTTGAACTGTGTCGGAGCAGTCACTTGATAGTGCCGCTAAAACGAGAGTGCATGGCAGTGGTAATTGAGGTCAGCATCAGATGTGGTTTATTGGCTTCTGATGGCCACCCTGACCACCTCCTCTCACTGCTGCTTACCTTTCCATAACCTCCTTGCTCTTCCACGAGGTGATGGATCAGTTAAATGAGACTCTTCCCGTAGTAATAAGTGGCAAATGAAAGAGGTGGAGGAGGTCACCTCCCGCTCCTTGAGGTTGGTGGAAGGGTCACCATAGCAGGCTAATAATAACACAGCAGTGCCCTCAGGATTGTAACTGCTAAAGGCAAATGAGAAAGCAAATTAAAAATTGAGTAGGACAGTAGGGGGGAGGGAAATTAAGAAGTGCTGAAGTCCTGAGTCTTAAAAGGCAGAATTCCAGAGTGCAGTGAGGGAGAGGAGAGCACATCAGCACCAGCACCTTAAGCACTCCTGGCTGCTGGCCTCATGATAAACCCTGCAAGGAACTGAGACTGACTCACAGAATGCCTCTGGTTGGAAGGGACCTCCAAGCTCATCCAGTCCAACCCTCATCCCAGCACTGCAGGCTCAACACCAAACCATGTCCCTAAGCACCAGCTCCACACTCTGCTTGAACCCCCCCAGGGATGGTGACTCCAGCACTGCCCTGGGCAGAACTTTCCAATGGCTGAGAAGAATAATCTCCTAGCATCCTGAACCTCCCCTGGGGCAGCTTGGAACCATCTCCTCTGGTCCTGTCTCTTGCCACCAAGGAGTAGAGGCTGCCCCCTGCTCACTCCAATCTCCCGTCAGGGAGCTGTAGAGAGCAATGAGGTCTCACTCAGCCTCCTATTCTCCAGCCTGAGCACCCCCAGCTCCCTCAGATGTTCCTCATAGGCCATGTGCTCCAGGCCCTATCCTGTGTCCTGGCTCAGTAACTCCATCCAGCAGCACAGGCTGGGAACAGTCTATGGAACCACACAGGACTTGCTGGATGGGAAGCTCAACACAAGCCAGCAGTGAGGGGATGCTGAGGGAGCTAGGGGTGGTTATCTTCTGGAAGCAAAGGCTTAGGTGGACTTCATTGTTATCTTCAGGTGCCTCTTGAAGCATGGAGAGAAGATAGAGATGGGCTCTTCTTGGAGGTACAGTGTGGAAGGACAAGAGACAACAGCCTGAGGTAAGAGCAAGGGAAATTTCAGATGGGTCTGGAGAGAAGCTCTTCACCATGAGCGCTGGAGCAGGCTGCACACCCTGGGGGTGCTGAAGGCCAGGCTGGACGAGGCCTTGAGCAGCTGAGTCTAGTTGAGAGGTGTCCCACAGCAGACTGAAGGTTGCCTCATTGTGTTGGCCAAGCTGAACCTTACAGCTAGGACCACCTCCTACAAAGCCTTGGGAAGAGATAAAAAAGTGTGAGAGAGAATCTTTCCTCTTCCCTTTTGGCTCTTGGCAACCTCATTTTCTTTTGCCTTCCTTGTCTTTCCCCGCGCAGCCCTAGGAGCATGAAGAACATGAAGATCATCCTGGCTGGTCAGCGCTTAACCTCCTTACGAGCAGGAACAAGTCCCAGGGGCTGAGGGGTGTGAAATGAGAGGTGCTTGGAGGAAGGAGATTTGGGACACCGAGCCGTGTCCAGGCACTTAAAGGTTAAGGGTTCACAGGGTAGCAAATTGATTCTGCCATCCCCATTTGGATGTCATTAGCGCTCACCTCATCTGCCCTGGAAGCGAGCTGCACGCTAGGAAAAGAAGAGGTTGCATTTACCTTGTTAATTAAAGGACTGGCAGCGTCCCAGCCTGGGGGAAGGGGTGCTTGGCTCACAAAAGCTTGTAATTAACGGCAAGAAACAAGGGATTCATTCACGGGAAGGCCCAGAAGAGCTGCAGAGCTTCACCCTCAAGCGAGCTGTTGAAAACCCCTTGGAAGAGGACAATCATCGCTCAGCCTTGGGGGTGAAGTTACTTCGGGGATCTTCTTTCAGAAGGAAAACAACCTGGGCTTATAAACCACTTTGGGCCGATGTTTACCCAAGGCAAAGCACGAGGACATGGCTTAGGTGTGTATAAACAGCCGATTTCATGGGGAATTAGTCTGCGTTTCAGGGATCAGCAGGGCAGCGAGGGACGAAGTGCCTCAAGCGATGTTATTCGGAGCATTTCTCTTGGTAGAAGATTTGCTGCCCGGAGAGGAGTTTAGGGAATGTGCTGCTCAGGGAGGTGGTGGAGTCACCATCCCTGGAGCTGTTTAAAAAGAGCCTGGAGCAGGCACATACTTTGACAGGCTTTCCCTTTTTGTTCTGTCAGCTAAAGGAGCAGAAGACACTCACGTTAAGAGTCTGATAGAAAGGCTCTGCTCTGTTCGGCTCTGGAACAGTAATAGTATCATAGTATCAGTCAGGGTTGGAAGGAACCACAAGGATCAGCTAGTTCCAACCCCCCTGCCATGGGCAGGGACACCCCACACTAGATCAGGCTGGCCAGAGCCTCATCCAGCCTGGGCTTAAACACCTCCAGGGACGGGGCCTCAACCACCTCCCTGGACAACCCATTCCAGGGCTTCACCACTCTCATGGGGAAGAACTTCCTCCTCACCTCCAGCCTGAATCTCCCCATCTCCAGCCTCATTCCATTCCCCCTAGTCCTGTCACTACCTGAGAGCCTGAGAAGTCCCTCCCCAGCCTTCTCGTAGGCCCCCTTCAGATACTGGAAGGCCACAATTAGGTCACCTGGGAGCCTAGTGATGGGGAATAAGAGGATGTGGCCCTGGAGCAGGCTGCCAAGAGAGGTTGTGGAGTCTCCTTCTCTGGAAACTGTCAGAGCCAACCTGGATGTGTTCCTGTGTGACCTGCCCTGGGTGATGCTGCTCTGGCAGGGGGTTGGACTGGATGAGGAGAGGCTGAGGGAGCTGGGGTTGCTTAGCCTGCAGAAGAGGAGGCTCAGGGGAGACCTTATTGCCATCTACAACTACCTGAAGGAAGGTTGTAGCCAGGTGGGGGTTGATCTCTTCTCCCAGGCAAGCAGCACCAGAACAAGAGGACACAGTCTCAAGATGAGTCTGAAGGTGAGGAAGAAATTTTCCCCAGCAAGAGAGATTGGCCATTGGAATGTGCTGCCCAGGGAGGTGGTGGAGTCACCATCCCTGGGAGTGTTTAGGAAGAGCCTGGATGAGGCACTTGGTGCCATGATTTAGTTGATTAGATGGTGTTGGGTGATAGGTTGGACTTGATGCTCTCAGAGGTCTTTTCCAACCTGGTTGATTCTGTATTCTGTAAAGTGTTTTTTTTACTTTCAACTGAGGATGGTGAGGCTCTGAAATAGGCTGCCCAGGGAGGCTGTGGCTGCCTCCTGCCTGGGGGTATTCAACACCAGGTTGGATGAGGTGTCCCTGCTCATGGCAGGCAGGTTGGAACTGGCTGATCCCTGAGGTCCCTTCCAGCGCTGACAATTCTGTGATGTGACATTTGACATGAAAAAAAAGCCCAACCCACAAGTCAACAAGACCATCAGTGTTCCTACTTCCAGGAAGCAGCCTATTTTTAATACTCCAAATGCTTTCCTGTTTTCTTTTCTCTAAGATTCCTCCGCTGCATGTGAGATTCAAGGAGGGTTTTAAAGATTTCTGGTGGGTTTCCCCCCCCTGCTCTTTGGCCATGGTGTGCAATCAGGGAGAGAGATCAACATTTGTTATTTATTTTCAAGGAAGTCTCTGCACTGTGCCAGCAGAGAGCAGGGTAACACTGAGAGGGCTTTATGGTTCACAAATGTCATCCCCCACCCTGCTCTAGGTGGAAAGCTGCTGCTGCCCCAGAGCTTGTGGGTGGCTGCTGTGGGGCTGAAGTGTGCCTGGGGTACATATTCTGAGCCTGAGCTGCATGTTCTGAGCCTGAGCTGCAATTAGATCATCCAGGGCTTTATTTTTAGTTCTTAATGAATTGGAAGCCAAGGCAGCTCAGAAAGAAACCATCAAATTGCTCCAACTGAAAGCAGGAAGAAACAGTTTTCTTTCTTCTTCTTCTTCTTCTTCTTCTTCTTCTTCTTCTTTTTTTTCCTCCCACAGACAACAAGGTAAACAACCACCCAGAGTGGCTCTGGGTGCCAGGATTGCAATGCAGCAAGAATCAGAGAATGGCTTTGGGTTGGAAGGGACCTCCAAAGTCATCCAGTCCAACTCCTCTGCAGTCAGCAGGGACATCCTCCACCACGTCAGATTGCTCAGATCCTTGTCAAGCCTGACCTTGAATATCTCCAGGGATGGAGCCTCAGCCACCTCCCTGGGCAACCTGTTCCCATGTTCCACCACCCTCCCGGTGCAGAACTTGTTCCTCACATCCAAGCTAGATCTCTTCTTTAATTTCAAACCATTGTCCCTCTTCCTGTCCCTGCAGGCCTTTGCAAACAGTCCCTCTGCAGCCTTCCTGCAGGATCCCTTCAGCTATTGGAAGGCAGCTCTAAGGTTGCCCCCCCGAGTCTTCTCTTCTCCAGGCTGAACACCCCCAGCTCCTTCAGCCTCTGCTCACAGCAGGGCTGCTCCAGCCCTTGGAGCATCTTTGTGGCCTCCTCTAGCCTCACTCCAGCAGCTCTGTGTCCTTCTCCTGCTGGGGACACCAGAACTGGAGGCAGGATTAGAGGAGAGGTCTCATCAGAGCAGAGCCAAGGGGCAGAATCCCCTCTCTTGCTCTGCTGCCCACACTCCTCTGCTGCAGCCCAGTACACATTTGCCTGCTGGGCTGCATGAGGGCACTGCTGGCTGCTGGGGAGCTGCTCAGCACCCAATTTATATCTTCAGATGCTTCCTCTACTGCTCAGTGTCCACTTCAGAGAAGGATTTGTCTTTGTGATGCTTTCTCCTCTTCTGCCTTGTGACCATTTCTTTAGTTCTGGCAGGGAGTAGTTGCCCACTGCCAGCTGACTTTAATTGCTTGCTGGCTCTTCAGGCTTTGTCATGAGTCACACCACAACTGCTGCCCCTTAGCAAGGTGCAGGGCTGGGGCTCCTGGGCTCATCATGGTCTGCCCCCATCTTCCTCACCAGCACCTGCTTCCTTCTCTGCTGCACCACCACAATACAGTAAGTAAGAGCTATGGTGAGTTCCAGAGCCATTCAGAGTCACCTGGCATCCATCCACTGACCTTGGTGCACAAGCTGAGGACCAGCTGAAAGCCTGCTGGCTGGTTCCTTGCCAGTTTATCCTGGAAATCCTTGGTAGCTTGGTGACTTTGGTGGTCCTCCAGCAGCTCAAGTAGAAGCATCCATTCTTCCCCCCAGCCCTAAGCCCCCCGCCCTTGTTTTCCTTCTCAGCTCTTTCCCTGTGTTGCTCATATTCACAGAATTGTAGGGTTTGGCTTAGAAGGGACCTTAAAGATCATCTAGTTCCAACCTCCATGCCACAGGCAGGGACACCTTCCACCAAACCAGGCTGCTCAGGACCCTGACTCCAATTTGGCCTTGAACACCTCCAGGGAGGGGCATCCACGACCTCCCTGGGCAGCCTGTGCCAGAGTCTCACC
Organism: Dryobates pubescens; assembly: GCF_014839835.1. Taxonomy (NCBI): domain Eukaryota; kingdom Metazoa; phylum Chordata; class Aves; order Piciformes; family Picidae; genus Dryobates; species Dryobates pubescens. Next base: position 31,152,124 of record NC_071612.1, read on the forward strand.
ACCCTCACTGGAAAGAATTCCTTTCTAATAGCCACTCCAAATCTGCCCTTCTCAAGCTTAAATTCATCCCCTTTGGCCCTATCACTACAAGCCCTTGTAAAAAGTCCCTTCCTGGCTGTCTTGTAGACCCTCTTCAGGTACTGGCAGGCTGCTCTAAGGTCTTCCTGGAGCTGCCTTTTCTCCAGGTTGAACAGCCCCAACTCTTCTAAGTGGTCCCCACAGGGGAGGTGTTGCAGCCCTGTTGTCTGTCTCCAAGCCTCATGCTGATGCTCTGTAGATGATGCAGGTGATCCAACCTCTCCTGCAAGGGTCTGTTCTGTGACACTTTGAGAGTCCCAGTGTTGCCACAAGGGCACTGACAGGCACTCCCCTATCTCTTAGCCTTCCAGGGGTTCACAACCAACAGAGCTCAGCAGGAGTGACATCTTCAGGAAGGACCTAGATAGGGCAGAGTGGACTCAGGGGAAATGGCTGAAGCACCAGATCCCTGTGCTGCCCTGCAGAGGGACCTGGCCAGGGCAGGCTGACAGCAACCTCAGCAAGTTCAGCAAAGGGAAATGCAGAGCGGGGAAAAATAACCCCAGGCACCAGCACACAGTCTGGAGAAGAGAAGGCTCCCAGGAGACCTAATTGTGGCCTTCCAGCATCTGAAGGGGGCTACAGGAAAGCTGGGGAGGGACTTTTGAGGGTGTCAGGAAGGGATAGGACTGAGAGGGATGGAGCAAAACTAGAAGTGGGGAGATTCAGACTGGATGTCAGGAAGAAGTTGTTCCCCATGAGGGTGGTGAGAGACTGGTGCAGGTTGCCCAGGGAGGTGGTGGAAGCCTCATCCCTGGAGGTGTTTGCAGCCAGGCTGGATGTGGCTGTGAGCAACCTGCTGTAGTGTGAGGTGTCCCTGCCCATGGCAGGGGGATTGGAACTGAATGATCCTTGAGGTCCCTTCCAACCCTGACAATTCTGTGATTCCACATGCTGGGACCAAAGGGCTGGAGAGCAGCTCTGCAGTGATGACCTTGAGGTTCCTGGTGGGAACCAAGCTGACCGTGAGCACTGCAGTTAAGCAGTTCCACAACCTCCTGCACTGCACTGGGAAGGATGCATCTAGCAAGCTGAAGGGCAGATCTCTCCCCTCTGCTCCTCACTGGTGAGGAACTCACACTGCAAATTAACCCAGTGGCTCTGGAGCCCATTCCAAACCCTTGCCCAGCTGACTGCAGAGATTCAGGCACTGGCCACAGCTCTCCCCCGCCAGCACCTGGCATTGGCCAGCAAGTCTCTGTGGCTGACATCCTCTGCCCTGGGCAAGTAATTTCTTAGCTCCTTCACTTTCATTATCTGCAAGCAGTGATTCTTATTCTTTTTAATGATTTTTTTTTTCATTATATCTGTAAAGGTGCAGCCAAAAAGGAAAAAAAATATAAATATATATATATATAAATAAACAAATAAAGGAGTGGTATAAAACAACAACTGGCCCCTGGGCAGGAAATGAATCACCCTGGCTTTGAGTGTGCTAGCTACAGATACTGCAAAGGTACAGAGCACTTGGAAAACTTGCCAAGGACAATGCTCTGCTAAAGCTATAACCTGGATTCTGGGGACCTGGCTGTGGTAATACACAACACTTTGGAAACAAAAGAATCAGTGAAGGGAACTTGGTTTCCAGTGGGCTGACATCTACTGCTCTCCAACAGCAACCTGCGGTCACATCACAGAGTCACAGAATGCATCTGGTCGGGAGAGACCTCCAAGCTCATCCAGTCCAGCCCTCAACCCAGCACTGAAGGGTCAGCACTAAACCATGCCCCTAAGTGCCAGCTCCACACTCTGCTTGAACACCCCCAGGGATGGTGACTCCAGCACTGCCCTGGGCAGAGCATTCCAATGGCTGAGATCCCTCTCTGTGAAGAATTATCTCCTAGCATCCAGCCTGAACCTTCTCTGGTGCAGCTTGGAACCATCTCCTCTGGTCCTGTTCCTTGCCACCACGGAGTAGAAGCTGTCCCCTGCTCACTCCAACTTCCCTTCAGGGAGCTGTAGAGAGTAATGAGGTCTCCCTCAGCCTCCTCTTCTCTAGCCTGAGCACCCCCAGCTTCTCCTCATAGCCCAGGGGCTCCAGGCCCTTCTCCAGCATCATTGTCCTTCTCTGGACAGGCTCCAGCCCCTCAATGTCCTACCTGGAGTGAGGAGCACAGAGGATGGCCACCTCCTATCCCTGATGCCCACCCTGTTTCTGACCCAAGCCAGGATGCCTTTGGCTTCCTTGGCCACCTGGGCACTGCTGGCTCATGTTCAGTCAGCTATCAACCACTACCCCCAGGTCCCTCTCCAAGCTGCAGCTTTCCAACCACACATCCCCACGTCTGTAGCTTACCATGGGGTGGTTGTGACCCAGGCGCAGGTCCTGGCACTTGGCCTTGCTGAACTTCTCTGTTCTCCTTTCTAGGATGGACTCAGCAGACAACTGAGAGCCAGGTTAAGTCCTGCCAGAGTATTGTCTTTCTCACTGCACATTGATATCATCCCCAAAGGATGCTGGGGTACGATGCTGCCAGACAAGAGCTCTGTTTTGTCAGGGGGGTTGTGACTATGTTTTCCAAGAGGCAAACGGAGAGCTTCCTCCATGTCCTGCTGGGACACTTGTCATTATTCCTCTGGTCATTTGCCATCACACTGACAGTTTCCACAATGCCCCTGGCTTGATGCTTGATGCTCTCTGTTAGCTGTTGGAATATGCTGCCCAGGGAGGTGGTGGAGTCACCATCCCTGGAGGTGTTCAAGAGAGGACTGGATGTGGCACTTGGAGCCATAGTTTAGTTAGTCAGGAGGTCTTGGGTGACAGGTTGGACTTGATGATCCTTGTCTTTTCTAACCTTGTTGATTCTATGATTCTATGATTTGCTTGATGGGATCCCACTTGCTGAAGAGAGCTGAAGACATCAAAGGCTGACTTAGAAACTTTTCAAGCCTCCTCTGCTCCTACACTGGAACCAGAGCAGGATAGATGAAGAAAAGCTGCAAGCCATGGGCAAAATTCAGTCCTAACTCAAACTCATTGGTGGAGAACCCAAGCAGTTTGGATAGGATCCATTACTGCCCAACATTTCCCACCATGTCCCCGCTACAGGCCATCTTTAGTTCCCTGTATTTTTAGGTATGTGCAGAGGATCATCTAAAAATCTAACAAACTGTTGACCTTCTTTTGGAGGCTCCTTTGTTGCCACTCCTGTTTGAGCTGTCCAGAGCTGGCCTGGATAACGTGTGACTCAACCAAGAGGGGAAATGAGCAGAGGGCTGGAGCTGCTCTGCTGTGAGGAGACTGAGGGAATTGGGGCTGTTCACTCTGGAGAAGAGAAGGCTCTGAGGAGACCTAATTGTGGCCTTCCAGTATCTGAAGGGGGCTCCAAGAAAGCTGGGGAGGGACTTTTGAGGGTGTCAGGGAGTGATAGGACTGGGGGGAATGGAGCAAAACTAGAAACAGGGAGATTGAGATTGGATGTGAGGAAGAAGTTGTTTCCCATGGGGGTGGTGAGAGACTGGCACAGGTTGCCCAGGGAGGTGGTGGCAGCCTCATGCCTGGAGGTTTTTGCAGCCAGGCTGGATGTGGCTGTGAGCAACCTGCTGTAGTGTGAGGTGTCCCTGGCCATGGCAGGGGGGTTGGAACTGGCTGATCCTCGAGGTCCCTTCCAGCCCTGACAATTCTATGATTCTATGAAAACAGCCAAGCCAACAGAGTCAAATGTCTGTGGCTCATTTGGAAAACCTCCTAACACAGAGTCTGAAGTGTGAAAGTTCAGGCAGCTTTATTTGGACTGCCTAACTCCCCCCAAGCTTGCTGTGCTCCTATGGCCTGCACTTGTGGCACAGAATGAGGGTTTGTCATAGCTGTTTGGCCCTCAGCTGGGGCTGCAGCTGGGGCAGCTCTTCAGTGAAGAGGTTCTGGAAAGTGTGTTATCTAAAAAAGAACCAAAAAAGCCCAGGGAGAGAAAGGGAAAAAAACCCCACCAAACATAAAAATCAAACAGTAAGCAACAGCTGTTGCTTACTCAAAAGAAACTCTTAAACAAAGATGTTTTGGGCATGTTTCAGACAGATATATGGCAGCAAGAGCAAGGGGTAGGCAGGTTCAGCTGCTAGCCCAGGATATGGAAGAGCCTCCTTCTTCACTTGGTGAGGAGAGGGAGAGGAGAGGGAGAGGAGGGGGACTCCTGGGGCACCTCAGAACTGCCTTCCAACACCTGCAGAGGGACTTCTCATCAGGGTGTCTGGAGACAGGCCAAGGGGGAATGGTTTGAAGCTGAGGCAGAGCAGGGTTAGAGTGGAGCTGAGGAAGAAGTTCTTCAGCAGGAGGGTGATGAGACTCTGGCCCAGGCTGCCCAGGGGGGCTGTGGCTGCCTCCTCCCTGGGGGTGCTGATGGCCAGGCTGGATGAAGCCTTGAGCAGCTGAGTGTAGCTGAGAGTTGTCCCTGGGCATGGTGGGGAGGTTGGAGGAGAGGAGCTCTGAGCTCCCTTCCAGCCTGAGCCATTCTGTGACTCTGATTAAGCCAGTAGTTGAAACTCACTTTGCTTTGCACTTCAACTGGCTGAAGTTTCCTGCACACCCAGCAGGGCAATGCCTGCTTTGAGGCACAGACTGCATCCAACAGCCTCCACCAGAACCTTCTCAGGGCTGTTGAGCTGCATGAAGCACAGGCAATCAAAATACCTAGGTGCAATTAAAGCCTTTGGTCTAGGAGAGGAATTGTACAGCTGCAGGTTGTCTCCTCTTTACTAAAGACAGGCTGGAAACCTTCTCATCACCTTTGCTACTCGTGTTTTCCCCAGGAGAAGCAAGCCTGCCCAGCAAGATGCTCTTTCCTCGGGGCTGCAGAGCCACCTGCTGTCGGCAGTGCTTCCCACGCAGCATTGCTTACCGTGCACTCATTTCCCCATCCCAGGCTTGGGAAGCTTTCAGCACGTTTCCTCAGGCTTCTCTTCGTTCTTCAACCCTCCCCCCCCCCTTTTCTTTTCAGTCCTTACACATCTTCGGGACAGCTTGGCCACGGTGACTGCCCCATACTCGTCCATAGAGGATGGAAAGCTCAGCTTTCTGCATTGGTTTCTTTCCTTAGGGTAGAAAACACAGGGATGGAGGTGAGGAACAGTCCTTCTATTAATCTAACCCTCTGCACTTACACCTAGATTAGCTCTAAGAGATGCTGGCCTAGCCTGGGCCTTAGGCTCGAGATCAGGAGAAACTTCTTCCCAGAAGGAGTAATTGGCCACTGGAATGTGCTGCCCAGGGAGGTGGTGGAGTCCCTGGAGGTGTTCAAAAAGGGATTGGATGTGACACTTGGAGCCATGGTTTAGTGGTCAGGTGTTGGGTGACAGGTTGGACTTGATGATCTAGGTCTTTTCCAACCTTATTGATTCTATGATTCTAAAACCCACCCAGAACTTGCCCATTCCAAAAGCAGGAATTTCATCTTGTCTCTGCCCAGCCTTTTCCCTGGGGAGCAGCCAGGAGACCTCCACACCCAGCAGCACCAGCAGCTCCTGGCTTGCTGCTCTCATCATGTGAAGCTTGGGAGCTCTTGAGGTATTCAGAGCAGCAGACGAAACAAGTGCAGTGGGCTGACAGTGTGGGTTGTGGTCACTACTCTGCCCTGAATGGGTGGTGCAGGCACCAGTGGCACACAGGAGCTGTGGTGGAGCCACTGCTGACTAGTCCTGAGTTCCATCTTACCCAAGGCCAGTCCTGAGCTCTTGGTGGCACTGGGAGTGGCCTTCCCAAGCTGCTGGAATGTGCAGCTGCTAATTAAAAGCCAACCCTTGATGAACCCTTCTAGTGACTGTCCTGTTGGTCCCAGTGGCCTGTGCTTCATCTTGCCTTCAGCAAGCTCCTCAGGCAGGTCACAGTTCTCTCCTACTTTGCATGTCTTGTGTGGCACCATGTCAAATCAAATCACAGCAGAGGAAATCTGCTGGGAAAGTCATCTCTCTTGTCAGAAGAAGACACTGTGCTGCTGTGCTGCTGCCTGCTGAGCTCTCAGTGAGCACACTCTGCTTTCCCCCATGGCTGTAACTCACCCTTTACCCCTTGAATCCTCTTCACTGGGTGCCTTTTGGGGTGACTCTCTCACCAGTCATCATCCCTCTTTGTGAAGAGTGAGGTTCTTGAGCTGGGACAGCTTGTGAGTGTTCCTCAGTAAGTAGCAGCACCTTTGGTCATCAAGGAGTTAATTAATCACAGCCTGATATGCTGGGGTTGCACCAAGAAGCCTTCCTGCCACTGCTGGCTGGACTAACTTATCCATTTCTGTGCCTTAAAGAAGTGTGTGCAGATGTTTTTCTGTTCTGCAACAGCAGCTGGATGAAAAGAAGGATAAAATGGAGGTGGTAGAGTCCCCAAGCCTGGCTGTGTTTGAAAGTGGTTTGGATGTGGTACTTGGGGCTATGGTTTAGGGGTGAGCCTTGTAGAGTAGGGTTGATGGTTGGACTTGGTGATCCTGAGGGTCTGTTCCAACCTGAGTGTTTGATTCTGTGAAATGGCTTTTATTCAGAAGTTATCAATGAAGTTAACAGTCAAAACATGAGCAGAAGAAGGGATCTGCTGGAGAGAGTCCAAGGGAGAGCCATGAGGATTCTTAGGGGACTTGAGCATCTCCCCTGTGAAGAGAGACTGAGAGCCCTGGGGCTGTTTAGTGTGGAGAAGAGAAGGCTGAGAGGGATCTGATCAATGTCTATCAATAGCTGTGGGGTGGGGGGCAAGTGGAGGGGGCCAAGCTCTTTTGGGTGATTCACACAAATAGGACAAGGAACAACAGGGTCAAGCTGGAACAGAGAAGGTTTCAGCTCAACATGAGGAGAAACTTCTTTACAGTGAGGGTGCCAGAGCCCTGGAGCAGGCTGCCCAGAGAGGTTGTGGAGTCTCCTTCTCTGGAGCCTTTCCAAACCCCCCTGGATGCATTCCTGTGTGGATTACCCTGGATGATGCTATTCTGTCGGGGGGGTTGGACTGGATGATCTCTGGAGGCCCCTTCCAACCTCCAAGGCACAGTGGTGCTGTGAGACAGTGCAAGCTGAAGTTTCTTGGTGAGCTTTGCACTGCCCTTCAGCATTTTGAAGCTGTTCTCAAGCACTTACCCAGACCTCAGAAAACACAGCAGGCCAGAAGCTCTGAGTTTAAAACGTTTGGGTCAGCAATCAGGTGACTCCTATGTGCAGCAAAGCAATAAGAAAGTGATGACTCTCACCTGCCTTACAGTGCCTCTGAGGCACAGCCACATTCCTACCTTGGAAATGAAGCAGAGTCAGCAGATGTAAGGAAACAGAGAGAGGAATTATTCTTGCCTACAGCAATTGACCAGATTTGGCCAGGTGGATTATGAGATCTCAGCAGGCAGGATGGGCACCCAGTTTGGAAGCAGGCAGCTGCCACTATGGTTGAAGTCTGATGTGAGGAAAGAGAAACTTGGTCTGGTCCCTCCTGAAGGCCGAGTTGTTACAAGGACAATGAGGAAGATGCTCTTTAGCAACAATCAGTACAGTGCCAAAGCAAAAGGCTTTCAAAGGAGCCAATTTCCCCACTGCTTACTGGCAGGAAGAGGCATCAGAGAGCTAAACAACAAAACTCCTGAAGGGCTTAAACAGAAGAAGCTCAAGGACTCGCCTGAGCAGCAGTGCTCAATTATTTATAAAGCACTGAGAAAATGCCTCTCCAGCAGCACTCACACTGTGCCTTCACTTCACAGCTAGCGCAGGGTGATTGACAACTTATCAGCATCTCCCCAGAGGAAAGCCGGCTCTGAGTTGTAGTGCCACCCTGGGGAGGCTCACGCTGGGCTGAGAACCATTTCCTCCACCTCCCTGGGCTTCCAGCAGTCTGTCACTGCAGGAGGAGGTGAGCAGGAGCTGGGAAAGGAAGGGGAAGGCAGCCGGTGCTTGGGAAGCAGCACCTGCAGCCTCAGTGCAGGGCCGTGGGTCCGTGGGTTGGGTGAAGAAGATGCTGCCCACTGCCGAGCCCAGAGAGGTCATCCAGCATTTGGTGCTTCCCAAAACACCTCTGGTGTTCCCAGGACCAGCTACAGCAATGTGCAGAATCCTCATTCAGAGGAAAGAGCACTTCTCTCTTCATAGGGTTGTACCTCTCTCGGTTGCTTACTAACTGAAGTTCAGCCTTGCTTTCCTGCACCTTCCACAGGACTTTCAAGCACCAGCAGGATCCCCTTTTGCCCTTTCTCAGCAATCCCCTTCTTTTCCTTTCTGTCTCTATAAATGTGATTCAGTAAGAGTGGGCAGGCATTGGAATATGCTGCCCAGGGACCTAGGGGTGCTGATGGACAAGCAGTGTGCCCAGGTGGCCAAGAAAGCCAAAGGCATCCTGGCTGGGAGCAGCAATGCTGTGGCCAGCAGCAGCAGGGAGGGGATTGTCCCCTGGCACTCAGCTCTGCTCAGGCCACACCTGGAGTGCTGTGTCCAGTTCTGGGCACCTCAACACAAGAAAGATGTGGAGGTGCTGGAGCCAGGGCAGAGGAGGGCAAGGAAGCTGTGAAGGGCCTGGAGAAGAAATCTGAAGAGCAACTGAAGGAGCTGGGGATGGTTAGTGTGAAACAGAGGAGGCTGAGGGGAGACCTCCTGGCTGTCTACGGCTACCTGAAAGGACCTTGTGGAGAGGCTGCTGCTGGTCTCTTCTCACAGAGTGACAGAACAAGAGGGAATGGCCTCAAGCTGTGACTGGGTAGGTTTAGACTGGACAGTAGGAAACATTTTTTCAGGGCAAGAGTGGTCAGGGATTGGAATGTGCTGGGCAGGGAGGTGGTGGAGTCCCCAAACCTGGATGGGTTTGAAGGTGGTTTGGATGTGGTGCTTGGGACTCTGGTTTAGGGGTGAGCCTTGCAGAGTAAGGTTCATGGTTGGACTTGGTGACCCTGAGAGTGTTTTCCAACCTGAATGTTTCTGTGATTGTGTGAATGATAGCACATGCATGGAACATGAAATAGAGACAAAACATGGTCACAGAGCTGAAGACAAGGCTGCTTCTTCAAATTGAACTGGTTTGGGGGTGGATTTGTTAGATATTTGTTATCTGTGCTCTGCTTTAAAGAAAAAAATCAAACCACCACCCCCCAAACAAATTGAACTAATCAAGGAGCAGAATTTATACATGTGTATATGTATAAGAGAGATAAATGAAAGAGACTTTGAAATAGGAAGTCCAGTTCTGGGCTCCCCAGTTCAGGAGGGACAGGGATCTGCTGGAGAGAGTCCAACAGAAGGCTGCAAGGATGCTGAAGAGACTGTAGCACTGCCTGGAGAGGAGAAGAGGGGATTTAATAACTGTTTATAAATATCTGAGGGCTGGGGGTCAGGAGGGACAGGGACAGGCTCTGCTCAGTTGCTCCCTGGGATAGGACAAGGAGCAATGGATGGAAGCTGCAGCACAGGAGGTTCCACCTCAACGTGAGGAGGAACTTCTTCCCTGTGAGGCTCACAGAGCACCGGAACAGACTGCACAGAGAGGTTGTGGAGTGTCCTTCTCTGGAGCCTCTCCAGCCCCATCTGGATGTGTTCCTGTGTGACCTGTGCTGGATTCTATGGTGCTGCTCTGGCAGTGGGGTTGGACTGGATGATCTCCTGAGGTCCCCTCCAACCCCTAACATCCTGTGAGCCTATGAAGAAACAACTCAATTGCAAGACTAACTGAAGCTCTATGTCAGTTTTGAGTGTCCCCCATGGGTAAAGGATGCTGGCAAACTGAAGTGAAATTCTATGTGCTAAAAGGAAAGGGCAAAAGCTGATAGGCAACACCACTGCCATAGAATCAGATTTGTCAGGGTTGGAAGGGACCTCGAGGATCAGCCAGTTCGAACCCCCCTGCCATGGGCAGGGACACCTCACACTACAGCAGGTTGCTCACAGCCACATCCAGCCTGGCCTTAAAAGCCTCCAGGCATGAGGCTTCCACCACTTCCCTGGGCAACCTGTGCCAGTCTCTCACCACCCTCCTGGGGCAGAACTTGATCATAAGGTCATCAAATTGAAGAACTCTTTTATAGGAAAGTGAAAAAGCTAACCTGTCACTGGGTGAATATTGTTTGCAGTGTCTAAATAGTTTTGCACAGGGCAGTGGAACCTTAAAATAACTGTCAGTTCAGAGGTTTTTATGATGAAAAGAGCCCAGCAATGCCCTTGCAGGTCCCGCAGGCTGCAGGCAGGGGGATTTCTGCACAGCCTCCTCGCTTGCGAGCTCTCGCCACAGAGAGGCAGCCTCCGCCAGCAAGACGGAAAAGGGAAACAGAGCAGTGAATGGGAAAGAGCTTTTAAAGGAGGGATAGTCCAGCTGGGATGTGAGGCTGTGGCTGCTCCACTCCCGGCGTGGCGCCGCGCTGTACCGCGGGTGGAAGCAGCACCTCAGCCAGGTGCTTGGCGTGCAGTGAGGAGAAGTTTTCCTGACCTGTGAAGATAGAAGCAGCTGTACCTGGTGTGAAATGCCAGAGAGGCCTTTTCAGCAGCTGGCTCTCAGCGCTGGGGCTGCAGTGGTACCTGTGCAGTGCTCCACAGGGCTAGGGAGGTTCTTCCCATCTGCTCTGCCCTGCTCAGACCACAGCTGCAATCCTGTGTCCAGCTCTGGGCTCCCCAGTTCAAGAGAGACAGAGACCTGCTGGAGAGAGTCCAAGGGAGAGCCAGGAGGATGCTTAGGGGACTTGAGCGTCTCCCCTGGGAAGAGAGACTGAGAGCCCTGGGGCTGTTTAGTGTGGAGAACAGAAGGCTGAGAGGGGATCTGATCAATGTCTATCAATAGCTGAGGGGTGGGGGGCAAGTGGAGGGGGCCAAGCTCTTTTCAGTGGTGCACAGGAATAAGTCAAGGACCAATGGATACAAACTTGAACACAGAAGATTTCACCTCAGCATGAGGAGAAACTTCTTTAGAGTGAGGGTGCCAGAGCCCTGGAGCAGGCTGCCCAGAGAGGTTGTGGAGTCTCCTTCTCTGGAGCCTTTCCAGCCCCATCTGGATGCATTCCTGTGCAGACTGCCCTGGGTGATGCTGCTCTGGCAGCGGGGTTGGACTGGATGCTCTCTGGAGGTCCCTTCCAACCTCTTATGTTCCGTGATTCTCTGGTTTCTATGTCCTCACTGAACGGCTCAGAGGGTTCCTGAGTCCACCTGCTGCACCCAAAGGACCTAGGCCAGCACATGGGGCAGGCTAGAAAGCAGCAGCAGCAGCGAGGGCTGCTTTTGGGGCTTTTTTGCTGTTGCTTCTTGGAGTTTTGGTTCTTTTGGTGTTTTGTTTGGGGTTGGGGGTTTTCTTGTTTGGTTTTGGGAGGGGGGGTTGTTTGTTGGGGGGGATTTTTGTTTGGGCTTTTCATGATTTTTGTTTGTTCTTTGGGGATTTTGGTTGGGGGGGATTTTTGTTTGGGTTTTTGGGGGGCGATTTTTGTTTAGGTGTTTTTTGGTTTTTTGCTTGTTTTGGGGGGTTTTTCTTTGGGTGTTTGGGGGGATTTTTGTTTGGTTTGGGGGGGTTGTTTGGTGGGTTTTTTGTTTGTGGTGTTTGTTTTTCCGGTGGGTTATTTTGGGTGGTCTTTTTGTTTGGGTCTTTTTGTGGTTTATTTGTTTGGTTGGTTTTATTTTGTAGTTGTTGTTTGGGGCTTTTTATTTGGGGGCTTTTTGTTGTTCTTTCTGGTTTTTTGTTAGGGTTTTTTTTTTAATGATTTTTTGGGGTGGGGGGTGGAGGGTGTTTGGTTTATTTATTCATTTATTTTGTTTCACAGTATCACCAAGGTTGGAAGAGACCTCGAGGATCATCGAGTCCAACCTGTCACCACAGACCTCATGACTAGATCATGGCATCAAGTGCCACGTCCAATCCCCTCTTGAACACCTCCAGGGATGGTGACTCCACCACCTCCCTGGGCAGCACATTCCAATGACGAATGACTCGCTCGGTGAAGAACTTTCTCCTCACCTCCAGCCTAAACTTCCCCTGGCACAGCTTGAGACTGTGTCCTCTTGTTCTGGTGCTGGTTGCCTGGGAGAAGACACCAACCCCTTCCTATCTACAACCTCCTTTCAGGTAGTTGTAGAGAGCAATGAGGTCACCCCTGAGCCTCCTCTTCTCCAGGCTAAACAATCCCAGCTCCCTCAGCCTCTCCTCACAGGGCTGTGCTCAAGGCCTCTCCCCAGCCTTGTTGCCCTTCTCTGGACACCTTCAAGTGTCTCGATGTCCTTCTTAAACTGAGGGGCCCAGAACTGGACACAGGACTCAAGGTGTGGCCTAACCAATGCAGAGTACAGGGGCACAATGACCTCCCTGCTCCTGCTGCCCACACTGTTCCTAATGCAGCCCAGGATGCCATTGGCCTTCTTGGCCACCTGGGCACACTGCTGGCTCATGTTTAGGTGGCTGTCAATCAGCACCCCCAGGTCCCTCTCTGTCTGGCAGCTCTCCAGCCACTCTGACCCCAGCCTGTAGCTCTGCATGGGGTTGCTGTGGCCAAAGTGCAGCACCTGGCACTTGGATTTGTTAAATGCCATCCCATTGGACTCTGCCCATCTGTCCAGTCGGTCAAGGTCCCTCTGCAGAGCCTTTCAACCCTCTAACTGACCAACATCTGCTCCTAACTTGGTGTCATTTGCAAAGTTGCTGATGACTGACTCAATCCCCTCATCCATATCATCAATGAAGATGTTAAAGAGGATGGGGCCCAGCACTGATCCCTGGGGGACGCCACTGGTGACTGGCCGCCAGCCGGATGTGGCACCATTCACCACCACTCTCTGGGCTCAGCCTCCAGCCAGTTCCTAACCCAGCACAGAGAGCTGCTGTCCAAACCATGAGCTGACAGCTTAGCCAGCAGTTTACTGTGGGGGATGGTGTCAAAGGCCTTGCTGAAGTCCAGATAGACTACATCCACAGGCCTCCCCACATCCACCAGATGGGTCACCTGATCATAGAAGGAGATCAGGTTGGAGAGGCAGGACCTGCCCTTCCTAAATCCATGTTGGCTGGACCTGAGCCCTTGGCCATCCCTCAGGTGCGCAGTTATTGCCGCCAGGATAATCTGCTCCATCACTTTCCCTGGCACTGAGGTCAGGCTGACTGGCCTGGAATTTCCAGGTTCCTCCATCCGTCCCTTGTTGTGGATGGGGACCACAGTGGCCAGTTTCCAGTCATCTGGGACCTCTCCAGTGAGCCAGGACTGGAGGAAAATGATGGAGAGTGGCTTGGCTGCTCATCTGCCAGCTCTCTCAGCACCCTAGGATGGGTGGTTTTTGTTTGGTTGTGTTTTTTGCTTGGGGTTTTTCGGTTGTTTGGGGGTTTTGGTGGGGGGGGTGAAGGTTTTTTATTTGTTTGGGGGGGGTGAAGTTTTTTTTGGGGGGGGTTGTGTGTGTTGGGCTTTTTTGTTTGGTGTTTTATGTTGTTTGTTTATTGTTTGCTTGTGATTTCTTTTTGTTTGGGGCTTTTTAGGTAGGTTTTGGGGGGTTTGCTGTTGTTGTTTGTTTGTTTGTTTGCTTGTTATTTTATTTCCCTAACTGCATCTGTGGAGCTTAGTTCCTTATTCTGTATTTTCATCACAGGGAACCCTGTGACATCAGCATTCCTGAGGACAAAAGTCAGCCACCTTTCCACCTGCAAGGCAAGGATGTTTTTACTATTAGCATCTTAATTGTATCAATGAGGTTTATTCATTGTTCCAAAGCTGCTAGCAACAATTAGCACCCTGATGGTCACTGATTAAGAGAAGGACATACACACACACACACACACACACAAATCAAAAAAGAGAGAAAAAAATATATAAAAAGGCAAAAAAAAAAAGAGCTCTAAGGTAAATAAATCAACTTTAAAACCATCCCCTTCTGCAAACAACAGCTGCACAGGAAAAGGAAGGCTGTTAGCCATCTTTCACTGATGCACTGGGCTGAGCCAGTAGATGTGCTTCAAGCACTCTGTGGCTGTAAGTTAATATATCCTACACTGCACAGGAAAGAACCATGCAGGAAAACACACACACAGAAGGGGAAAAAAAAAAAGAGTATTAAATAGAGGCAGAACAATGGTGTGAACTGAATGCCTCAGCTTATACTGAAAACAGCTGGGCCTCTGAAGGTTTCATTCATTCATCTGCTGCGCTCCCTGCCGCAGCTGCCCAAGCTGGGGCAGATCCTCTGGGCTGATAGTGGTTGACAGCAGCTGAACATGAGCCAGGTGGCCAAGAACGCCAGTGGCATCCTGGCCTGCATCAGGAACGGTGTGGCCAGCAGGAGCAGGGAAGTCATTCTGCCCTGTACTCAGCACTGGTTAGGCCACACCTTGAGTCTTGCGTCCAGTTCTGGGCTCCTCAGTTTAAGAATCACAGTGGAGATGCTGGAAGGTGTCCAGAGAAAGGCAATGAGGCTGGGGAGGGGTCTGGAGCACAGCCCTGTGAGGAGAGGCTGAGGGAGCTGGGGTTGCTTAGCCTGCAGAAGAGGAGGCTCAGGGGAGACCTTCTTGCTCTCTACAACTCCCTGAAGGGAGGTTGTAGCCAGGTGGGGGTTGGTGTCTTCTCCCAGGCAAGCAGCACCAGAACAAGAGGACACAGTCTCAAGCTGCACCAAGGGAAGTTTAGGCTGGAGGTGAGGAGAAAGTTCTTCACTGAGAGAGTCATTCGTCATTGGAATGTGCTGCCCAGGGAGGTGGTAGAGTCCCCAAGCCCGGATGTGTTTGAAGGTGGTTTGGATGTGGTGCTTGGGGCTCTGGTTTAGGGGTGAGCCTTGTAGAGTAGGGTTCATAGTTGGACTTGGTGATCCTGAGGGTCTTTTCCAACCTGAGTGTTTCTGTGATTCACTCCCTCCTTCCTGTTATCTCACACAGTGGTCAAAACAGATGCCCGTGGCAAGGCCAGAGGAGAGAGAAGTTGCAAAGAGAAGCAACAGGAGAAGAAAAGAGAGAGAAATGTTTGTGCCTCTTCTCTCTATCCCATTAGCAATCCAGTCATTTATATAGACCTCAGCATTATTTTTCTTTTTTATCCATTGCTAATTTATTGTACTTTCAGTCTCTGCAGTCAGGGATTAGGCTAAAGTTCCCCCTTTAAACTGCACCATCTCCTCTTAAAGCAGGTTCACCTAGATCAGGTTGCCCAGGATGTTGAATCTCTCCAGAGGAGGGGATTCCAATCCTCCTCTAGGCAGCCTGCTCCAGTGCTCCATCATCCTCAGAGTGAATATGTTGTGATGGAAATTCCTTTGCTCCACTTCATGCCTATTGCCCCTTATCCTATCACTGGGCACCACTGGACAGAGTCAGACCCCATCCTCTTGATATTTGCCCTTAGATATTCAGAAACATTGATAAAATCCCTTCCCACTCTTGTCTGCTCCAGGATAAACAGGCCTGGGTGTCTCAGCCTCTCCTCATAAGAGAGAGGCTGAGGTCCCCTCATCAGCTTTGTAGCACTCTGGGCTGGACTTTCTCCAGCAGATCCTTGTCTCTCTTTAACCGGGGAGCTCAGAACTAGGCACAATGGTCCACATATGGCAAAGTAGAGAGGGGGAGAATAGACTAGAATAGAATAGAATTAGTCAGGTTCCAACCTATCCAACTTATCACCCAACACTGATCAACTAGACCATGGCTCCAAGTGCCATATCCAAGCCTTTTTTGAACACCTCCAGGGACAGAGACTCCACCACCTCCCTGGGCAGCACATCCCAATAGCCAATTTCTCTTTCTATGAAGACTTCTTCCTAACATCCAGCCTGAACCTCCCCTGGCACAGCTTGAGACTGTGTCCTCTTGTTCTGGTGGTGGTTGCCTGGGAGAAGAGACCAACCCCCACCTGGCTACAACCTCCCTTCAGGGAGTTATAGAGAGCAGTAAGGGAGAACCTCCCATGACCTGCCCATTGGCCTTCTTGGCCACAAGGGCACATTGCAGGCTCATGGTGCAAGGCCTCAGCTCAGCACAAGGTACAGGAATGGTGGAGAAAAAGACTGCAGGGGTGAAAGAAACAAACAGAGGCTCAAATGGATGTAATGGATAGAAACTCCAGCACAGGAGGTTCCACCCCAGCATGAGGAGGAACTTCTTCCCTGTGAGGCTCACAGAGCCCTGGAGCAGGTTGCCCAGAGAAGTTGTGGAGTCTCCTTCTCTGGAGCCTCTCCAGCCCTATCTGGATGTGTTCCTGTGTGACCTGTGGATTCTATGGTCCTGCTCTGGCAGGGGGGTTGGACTGGATGATCTTTGGAGGTCCCTTCCAACCCCTAACATCCTGTGAAATGCAGGCTCAGAAAGTCTGGGATGATTTTGGCACCAAGCCAGAGATCCAGGATTTTACCAGCCAGGATGTCACAGCTCCTGGCAACTTCTGCCAAACTCAGCCGTGCGACTCTGCTCCAGCACTGAGAAGCATCCTGGAAAGGGTTAAGTGACGAAAGAGCAACTGCTGCCTTGTACTGGAGGGAGCACAACAAAGCCTGGAAATGCAAATGCCTTCGGTGGGGTGGGGGGAAGGCAAGGCTTTGAACGTTTTTTGTTGTTGTTGGGTTTTGTTGTTGTTTTGGGTTTGGGTTTTAGCCCTCACTATTTATCGTGGAGTGTTTATGAGCAGGGACAGGAACAGCTGAGGAGTTTACACAAAGCATTCCGGATCTGAACATTCTTCCCCTCGTGGTACTTTTCCTTTTCTACTGTTTCATCTTTACAGAAGAAAGGGACTGAAGGGATGCCTTTTGCCTCACTTTTCATCTTTTTTTTCCCCCCTGTGGCAATTTAACCCTTGGCCAACAAATGACAAGGAACAGAGTGCAGCTATGCATAGAATTGAATCACAGAATTGTCAGGGTTGGAAGGGACCTCAAGAATCAGCCAGTCCCAACCCCCCTGCCATGGCCAGGGACACCTCACACTACAGCAGGTTGCTCACAGCCACATCCAGCCTGGCTGCAAAAACCTCCAGGCATGAGGCTGCCACCACCTCCCTGGGCAACCTGTGCCAGTCTCTCACCACCCTCATGGGGAACAACTTCTTCCTAACATCCAAGTGGGGACTTCTAGTTTTGTTCCATTCCCCCCAGCCCTATCACTCCTTGACACTCTCAGAAGTCCCTTCCCAGCTTTCTTGTAGCCCCCTGCAGATACTGGAAGGCCACAATTAGGTCTCCTCCAGACTGAACAATCCCAACTCCCTCAGTCTGTCCTCCTAGGAGAGGTGCTCTAGCCCTCTATACAGAAATTAACTTGACATCCCCTGAACACTAGAGCCTGCTGCTCACTGGATAGGGTTTTAATAGAGAGAGACGGAGAGCTGGGTGCAGGCAAACCTTATGAAGTTCAAGAAGGCCAAGTGCAGGGTTCTGCATCTGGGGAGGAATAACAGCAGGCACCAGGACAGGTTAGGAGATGTCCTGCTGGAAAAGACTTTGGAGTGGTGGTGCACAGCAAGTTCCCCATGGGACAGCAATGTGCTCTGGTGGCCAAGAGAGCCAGTGGGATCCTGGGGTGCAGCAAGAAAAGTGTGGCCAGGAGGGCCAGGGAGATTCTTCTCCCCCTCTGCTCTGCCCTGCTCAGACCACAGCTGCAATCCTGTGCCCAGTTCTGGGCTCCCCAGTTCAAGAGAGACAGAGACCTGCTGGAGAGAGTCCAAGGGAGAGCCATGAGGATGCTTAGGGGACTTGAGCATCGCCCCTGTGGAGAGAGACTGAGAGCCCTGGGGCTGTTTAGCATGGAGAAGAGAAGGCTGAGAGGGGATCTGATCAATGTCTATCAATAACTGAGGGTTTGGGGGCAAGTGGAGGGGGCCAAGCTCTTTTGGGTGGTGCACAGCAATAAGCCAAGGAAGAACAGGTTTCAGCTCAGCATGAGGAGAAACTTCTTTAGAGTGAGGATGCCAGAGCCCTGGAGCAGGCTGCCCAGAGAGGTTGTGGAGTCTCCTTCTCTGGAGCCTTTCCAATCCCCCCTGGATGCTTTCCTGTGCAGACTGCCCTGGGTGATGCTGCTCTGGCAGGGGGGTTGGACTGGATGCTCTCCGGAGGTCCCTTCCAACCCATAGCATTCTGTGTTTCTGTGAATGGCTTGATGTATGAACAAATGTGCCCCAGCAACACAGTCACATTCTCTTTGGAAGGGATCCCCCTGTATGTACCTGTATGCAGTATGGGGACTCCATATGTAGCCATTTACTTGATGAGGAAGTGGATATAGAAAAGAAATGTACAAGCTGTAGGCCAGCCAGTGAGCATCAGGAGTGTGTCCAGGCCAGGAAGGAAACCAGCTATTTTTAAAGCAGGGATTTATAAATACAGGCAGATGTAAGGCATGCTCCAAGCAGGACAAGCAGGAATTGAAGGTGATCAGAATCAGAGAATATCAGGGCTGGAAGGCACCTCCAGAGACACAGAATACAGAATTAACCAGGTTGGAAAAGACCTCTGAGAGCATCAAGTCCAACCTATCACCGAATATCATCTAATCAACTCAACTATGGCACCAAGTGCCTCATCCAGGCTCTTCCTAAACACCTCCAGTGATGGTGACTCCACCACCTCCCTGGGCATCACAGTCCAATGGCCAATCTCTCTTGCTGGGAAGAATTTCTTCCTCACATTCAGCCTAAACCTCCCCTGGCACAGCTTGAGACTGTGTCCTCTTGTTCTGGTGCTGCTTGCCTGGGAGAAGAGACCAACCCCCACCTGGCTACAACCTTCCTTCAGGTAGTTGTAGATGGCAATAAGGTCTCCCCTGAGCCTCCTCTTCTGCAGGCTAAGCAACCTCAGCTCCCTCAGCCTCTCCTCATCCAGTCCAACCCCCTGCCAGAGCAGCATCACCCAGGGCAGGTCACACAGGAACACATCCAGGTTGGCTCTGAAAGGCTCCAGAGAAGGAGGCTTCACAACCTCTCTTGGCAGCCTGCTCCAGGGCCACATCCTCTTACTCCCCATCACTATTACTGTGCCAAACAGAGCAGAGCCTTTCTAACAGACTTGTAACGTGAGTGTCTCTTGCTCCTTTAGCTGACAGAACAAAGAGGAAAAGCCTGTCAAAGCATGCAGGACACTGCCGTGTGCACCTCTGTGAGCCTCTGCTGCAGGTTTATGACTCACAAGCAGGGCAGGGGATGAGAGTGTTCTGATGTCTGCCTCTCACTGTCATGCATAAATGTTGGGCTTTAAGAGCATCTCTCCCCCTTTTTTCTCTCACACCCAGGTGGGTTAAATTGTCTTGGTGAACTGCAAGCACCTGTGTTGTACAACCCAGCCAACCTTCTTAAACCTCTGTGGAGGTTTAAGAATCCTCTTTTCTTTGGAGGATTCTGCCATGCAGCTACTGGAAGCAGGAGTCCCTCCAGGGAGGTGTGTGAGCAGTCTCCTTGCATGAGGTTCTTTGAGACTCAGGTAGCTGAGAAACTGAGTGCCTGGGCAAGTCTCTATTCCTGTTCTAAGGCATGGGGATGTAAAGCTGGTCTTGAGGTCTTGTGTTTAACATGTGTGATCTCAGCAGAGGTGGAGAGGAGGATGCCATGAGGAACTTATGGCCAGGGGAGGTTTAGGCTGGATGTTAGGAAGAAATTCTTCCCAGCAAGAGAGATTGGCCATTGGAATGTGCTGCCCAGGGAGGTGGTGGAGTCACCATCCCTGGAGGTGTTTAGGAAGAGCCTGGATGAGGCACTCGGTGCCATGGTTTAGTTGATGAGATGGTGTTGGGTGATAGGTTGGACTTGATGATCTCAAAAGGCTTTTCCAACCTGGTTAATTCTATTCTATTCTGACTCAGCAGTGCCCATTACAACTTCTCTTTGAAAGGTTCTCAGCACTGTTCTGTGTGGTATTTGCAGAGCTGTAAACTCATTTAAATGTGCCCTGAAATATTTATCGAGATGCTGCCTCTCTCTTGGCTCCCTGCTCTTTGAGCTGACTTGGAACTGTTAGCTCAGCTTTGAGGGGATTGTGTACAACACAAACAAGCCCAGAGGCTGCATTTTGTGCAGCACTGCTCTGCAAAGCTCTGGCTGCAAGCTGTGCTCCAGCAGAAAGTGAGGCTGAAATGTGGCAAGATATTGCTGGTTTAATGTCCCTACTTACTCCAGGCATCCACCACCATGAGCAATGCAAAATAATTTAGTTCCATTGTGAGTCTCCTAACATGTGGATTAAATTTTCTGACTTCTTTTCTTGGAGCTGGGGGGGGGGGGGGAAGACTTGGAAAGATGTTTTGGGACCATGAAAATATTTCTGGGCTGATAGAACAGGACACAGATTCTGGTTTCTGCTGGCATGTCCTGCTTTCATAGAATCACAGAACTGTCAGGGCTGGAAGGGACCTCAAGGCTCAGCCAGTTCCAACCCCCCTGCCATGGGCAGGGACACCTCACACTACAGCAGGTTGCTCACAGCCACATCCAGCCTGGCTGCAAAAACCTCCAGGGATGAGGCTGCCACCACCTCCCTGGGCAACCTGTGCCAGTCTCTCACCACCCTCATGGGGAACAACTTCTTCCTCACATCCAACCTGAATCTACCCATCTCTAGTTTTGCTCCATCCCCCCCAGTCCTGTCACTCCCTGACACCCTCAAAAGTCCCTCCCCAGCTTTCTTGGAGCCCCCTTCAGATACTGGAAGGCCACAATTAGGTCTCCTCAGAGCCTTCTCCTCTCCAGACTGAACAGCCCCAACTCCCTCAGTCTGTCCTCACAGCAGAGCAGCTCCAGCCCTCTGCTCATCCTCGTGGCCCTTCTCTGGACACCTTCCAGCACCTCCAGATCCTTCTTGCAACAGAGGCTGCAGAACTGGACACAGAGCTCCAGGTGTGGTCTCAGCAGAGTGGAGTACAGGGGGAGAATCCCTTCCCTTGCCCTGCTGGTCACACTTCTCTTGCTGCAGCCCAGGCTCTGCTTGGCTCTCTGGGCTGCAAGTGCTCACTGCTGGCTCCTGTTGAGCTTCTCTTCCACCAGCACCCCCAGGTCATTCTTATGATCCCTCAGCTTTTATTAGTGAATTCAGACATCAGTGAATTTTTGAGTTTCCCAGTCCCACCTACACTGGCTAGATGCCATCATTAGCAACTGGCAAGATGTTTATGTTTTTAAATGATTTTTTTCCCACTCTTCCTAAATTTCAAGGCTTGATTTTTATTCTCTAAATGACAGCTAGAGGACCCCAGCAGGAGCTTTAACTGTGGCTGCTTTAAGAATTGTGGTCTTAATATCTGGTTTTAGTGACTTAAAAGGCCAGAAGAGATCCTGCAGGAAGGCTGCAGATGGACTTTGCATCTGGGTGTCTGGAGACAGACCAAGGGGGAATGGTTTGAAGCTGAGGAAGAGCAGGGTTAGAGTGAAGCCGAGGAAGAAGTTCTGCCCAGGGAGGCTGTGGCTGCCCCCTGCCTGGGGGTGTTTCAGGCCAGGCTGGATGAAGCCTTGAGCAGCCAAACCTAGTTCAGAAGTGTCCCTGTCCATGGTGGGGAGGTTGGAGCAGATGAGCTCTGAGCTCCCTTCCAACCTGAGCATCCACAACCTCCCTGGGCAACCTGTGCCAGTGTCTCACCACCCGCACAGGAAAGAATGTCTTCCTAATCGCCAGTCTGAATCTGCCCTTCCCAAGCTTCGATCCATTCTCTCTTATCTCAACAAGCCCTTGCAAACAGTCCCTCCCCAGCTCTCCTGTAGCTACCTGGAAGGCTGCTCTGAGGTCTCCCTAGAGTCTTCTCTTCTCCAGCCCCAACTCCTGCAGTCTATTTGAGCTCAACTGCTGCACCATGCTAAGAGCAGAACAGTAGAAACTAGGTGAGAAGGAAGAGCTGAAATCATCTGTAACTCTTGTAAAAATCTCATCTGAAGATTTATTCCTCAAGGGGGGGGGGGGGGGGGGGAACCCACCCCAGTGTGACTGTGGCTCACACCATCTTGAGGGGACGAATGAGCAGGAGATGAGGAGCTGCTGAGCAGGACAGCTTGATGCCAAGAGCAAGCAGGGAGCTGATGTGCCACCAGCTTCATCTGAATATTCAGGCAAGTTAGTTAAATGGTGCCACCTTGTCCTGGCACATGTCCCTATCCTCTCTCCTGTAAAACAAACCCTGGCACACAGCACTCTTCGTGTCACTTGCCTTCTCCTCTTGGAGGAAGGGGGGAGGGGGGGGAAATCTGGGAGACATCTGCATTTGAAAGCCATGATAGCAGGGAATGGAGATGGCTGTACCCTTCACAAGGTAAATGCCAGGGCATCTTTCCCTGGAATCCTTTGTGCTCTGCCCCCACTAGACCAGGGAGTCTGAAGAGAACATGGATTAGGGCAGGAGCATTGCATAGGCTGAAGCTATCCACCAGGTTCCTGGAGGTGACTGAGATGGCAGAGATTCAGGAATGCTGCTCATGACCTGGAGGAAATGCTTTCTAGGACCAGGCTGGTGTGTGGCAGTTGGCAGCTCACACTTGCCAAAGAATCAGGAGGTGGGGGGGAGCCGCGTGGAAGCAGAATGCATTTGGGAAGCCATGAGGAGGGGATAGAAGGCAGGGTAAGAGCAGCAAAATGGACAAAGGAGTGGGCTGTGCCAGGCTGGGCAGGGGCACAGGGATGCACGCAGAGGAGCCAGGCTGCTTTTCAGACCTAACTCTGAGGTGCAGATCTCAGTGGGGCAAAGCCTGTGGGAAGAGTGGCAGCTTTGGAGGAGCTCAGCCAGGGCTGAGTCTGCCTTCCCTCCTGCCCACTGCTTTCACTTGCAGACCTGGACAGTGCTTGGCACTGCTGTTTTCCCCCTGGGAAGAGCCTGGGCAGTGGCTACTGAAACACCTCCTGTAAACCCTCCATGCACAGCCCTCAGCTCTACTGAGGCTGCCTGGGTGGTGAGTGTCCCAGGACAGTCACAGAGCAGCAGCTGGAGCCTGTCAGCTCCGTGGCAGTGGCTCCCAACCTGGGGTAGCTACCACTAGCAAACAAGTCTGACCTCAGGAGCAGAGGCTGAGTTTTCCATGGAGAATATGCGGCACTTAGTGGTTTGCCTCCCAGGTGAGAGTGTTGGTCATAGTAGCAGGGACTGTGTTAGATGGCATCAAATACAAGGCTCACCTTGTCAATGACAGATTGGATCAGAAAAGGTGATCAGGAAGAAAAACACTGGGTTGGACTGGATGATCTTCAACTGGATGATCTTCAGAGGTCCCTTCCAAACCCCTAACATCCTGTGAGCCTCTGTAATGTTCCAAGCACTGCAAGGTTCCTGTCTAACTGCATGGCCAAGCCAACCCACAAGATATAGCTTAGTTCTAAATGCAGGGCTATTTAAAATCAATATTCAGCATATCCTTTGTTAATGATCTTTTGCAGTACTCTCTGGGAAAACCTTGCAGATCATGTCCTTGGGTTGATAGAGAGCAAGGTTCTTCTCTAGTAGTAGGTAACTCTTGCTCTGTGGAGCATAGGTTGTGTGAAACATCACCAAACACTATCAGAAACCACAGAAGGCTAAACCCTCAAACCTTACAGAAGATAAACTGAGCTCAGGCTTCCAGAGCCTGAAGGGATCCTGCAGGAAGGCTGCAGAGGGCCTTTGCATCAGGGTGTCTGGAGACTGGCCAAGGGGGAATTAATAGAATAGAATAAACCAGGTTGGAAGAGACCTTCAAGATCATCACGTCCAACTTAACATCCAACACCACCTAATCAACTAAACCATGCAATCAAGCACCCCATCAAGTCTCCTTCTAAACACCTCCAATGATGATTTGAAGCTGAGGCAGAGCAGGGTTAGAGTGGAGCTGGGGAAGTTCTTCAGCAGGAGGGTGGTGAGACTCTGGAACAGACTGCCCAGGGAGGCTGTACCTGCCTCCAGCCTGGGGGTGTTTCAGGCCAGGCTGGATGAGGCCTTGAGCAGCTGAGTCTAGCTGAGAGTTGTCCCTGGGCATGGTGGGGAGGTTGGAGGAGATGAGCTCTGAGCTCCCTTCCAGCTTGAGCCCTTCTGTGAGTCTCCTAGAAGCTTGCCCCTCTGGGTCTTTAGCCAGGCCATGCCCAGGCTGAGGAAGTGCCCACATGAATCCCCTGAAGAGGCAGGATCACAGCAAACCTCTCCTGACAGCAGCTGACCTTGCCAGGAAGCCTCTCTCACAACGGCAGAGGCTTGACATCGATGCCTGCGTCTGGAAAGCATTTGTCGCCGTGCTGGGACAGGAGTTCAGAGCACCCTTGGGACCCCCAAACTTTGCTGTCTAATTGCTCTTCAACCTGAAAAGCAGTCTGTGCAGAAGAATTATTCAAGGGAATGTTTTGCAGCATTTATTTCCAAACCCCTGAGCTGACTTGGGGAAAGCAGAAGGGTTTGGGGTTTTTTTTTCCCTTTATCACCACAGCAGCCACTTCTCAGTGGACACAGAAGGGAATTGCTCCTGAGGTAAGGAAAGAATTGTTTTCAGCTGGCTAATGATGAAAAGAAATTGCCTGTGAGAGTTGGGATTGTCAAATCCTCCCTTTAAATGTAGAGAGAGGTGGTTTGCAGAGCATGGCTCCACGGTGGGACAGTGATGCTAGCATCATCCCTGTGCCCCTTCTACTACAGCTCATCTACCAACTGCTGATTACAGGGCTCCCCTTGGAGCATCCATCTCACCCTCCTTAGTCCTCTGCCCCAGAAATGCTGTTGACAATCGTGGTGGGTTGAAAATTCCCCTGCCCCCAACAATAAATTTGCCTGCCCAGCTCAGCTGGAAGCAAATGAAGCTGTATTCACCAGCAAAACTGCAATCTACAATGGAGTGCAAGGAATGGGTACAAAATAGACAATATTGACAATATTGACAGGGATTCACAATTGATGAACAGCACAAGAACCCCCCTGGACAAAACCAGGGCAGCTACCAACAGCTTCTCCACTCCCTGCCCCCTACTCCCTTGGATATGGGACAAGAGAAAGAGCAGGGAGTTAAGATGCTCAGCCACAACAAAGAGCACAGCCAAAGGCAGCAAAGCCAAGCAGGAGCGCAAGTCAGTGCCTCCCAGAGTGAGGAAGCTGACAAAGAGAGAAGTTGGTTTACACTAGAATCAGAGAATTGTCAGGGTTAGAAGGGACCTCAAGGCTCAGCCAGTTCCACCACTCTGCCATAGGCAGGGACACCTCACACTACAGCAGGTTGCTCACAGCCACATCCAGCCTGGCTGCAAAAACCTCTGGGGTGAGGCTGCCACCACCTCCCTGGGCAACCTGTGCCAGTCTCTCACCACCCTCATGGGGAACAACTTCTTCCTCACATCCCATCTGAATCTACCCACTTCTAGCTTTGCTCCATTCCCCCCAGTCCTATCGCTCCCTGACACCCTCAAAAGTCCCTCCCCAGCTTTCTTGGAGCCCCCTTCAGATACTGGAAGGCCACAATTAAGTCTCCTGGGAGCCTTCTCTTCTCCAGCCAGCACAACCCCAACTCCCTCAGCCTGTGCTCACAGGAGAGGTGGACAGCTTATGTTTATTAGCTCCCCAGTGGGACTGGTTAGAACTTACCATTATTTTCCTTTCTCCGTTCGAGATCTGTGGCAAATTTTCTAGGCACAGCCTGAAGCTACCTCAGCAATTAAATGCAGTCCTTGAAGGCACAGAGGCCAGCTCTGCTGGTCAGCAGCGGGCAGCAGCAGTGCAAGGGGAGCTTCTCTTTATTTGCTCAGTCTCCCAGCAAGCCAGGAGTGTGTGTTTACATTTAGGATTTCCAAGTATCATCCTCCTCCTGCCTGCCTGATTTTTAATGATCTTCTGAATTATTCATTCTAAAAGCCTCTTTATTTTCTTCTCTCCAGTTTAATTAACCTCTTGGTGCAGCTGGCAGGATTTCACCATCACAGCATAATGCATTTTGCATTAGTGGGTAAAACTCAGGCTGGAAGAACCTGAGGGCAGCCACCAAAGGGTTAATAGGAGGTTCTGACTTCATCCCACTTTATCATAGATGATGAATAATGACAGAACATTTGCTTTCTGTGTCTGAGCTATGTCTTAGTATCCCCAGGAGGGAGTAGTCATCCTTGCCAGTGTCACTGGCCAAACCTTGGCACAGGGCTCCCTGGCACTGGGGCAAGGGCAGCATCCTCCACTGGTTTTCTGTGGGGTTCTCCCTTCCCAAAAGGCTGAAGAAGTTGCCCAAAGGTGTGCTGGTCCTTTGCCACAGCCTCAGGTGACAGGTTCCCCTCCACTTCTACTCTGCCCTGGTGAGTCCACATCTGGAATGCTGTGTCCAGTTCTGGTCCCCTCAGGTCAGGAAGGACCACAGGGAACTGCTTGAGAGAGTCCAGCACAGAGCCACAAAGATGCTGAAGGCAGTGGAAGATCTTCCTCATGAGGAGAGCCTGAGGGAGCTGAGGGCTCTGGAGCTTGGAGAGGAGGAGCCTGAGAGGTGACTTCACTCATGTTGATGAAGATGTGTAGGGTGAAAGCCCAGAGGCTGGAGCCAGGCTCTGCTGGGTAATGCCCAATGCCAGCACAAGGGGCAGTGGTGGAAGCTGAGGCAGAGGAAGTTCCATGGAAACAGGAGGAAAAGTTTTTTCCCCTGTGAGGGTGACAGAGCCCTGGAGCAGGCTGCCCAGGGGGGTTGTGGAGTCTCCTTCTCTGGAGATATTCAGACCCACCTGGATGTGTTTCTGTGTGATCTGCCCTAGGTGCTCCTGCTCTGGCAGGAAGGTTGGAGTGGATGATCTCTGGAGGTCCCATCCAGCCCCTCACATTCTGTGATTCTGGAACAAAAATGCTGGAGGATGCAATTGCAGCTTCAAAAGGCTCCTGACTGATAGGTGCTCTTGGGTTCCCAGGTAGAGCCTTTTACAGATTCACAGGTTGCATTGGGTTGGAAGGGACCCTCAAAGGGCATCTTGTCTAGCCCCCTGCAGTTAGCAGGGACACCTCCAACTCAATCAGGCTGCCCAGGGCCACATCAAGTCTGATCTCAAATGTCTCCAGGAATGGGGCAGCCTATTCCAGTATTTCACCACCCTCATGGTGCAGAGCTTCCTCCTGATTTCCAACCTAAATCTCCCCTGCTCCAGTTTCAAACCATTGCCCCTCATCCTGTCCTCACAGGCCCTTCTAAACAGTCCCTCCCCAGCCTTCCTGTAGGTCCCCTTCAGATATCAAAATGAAGATCTAAGGTCTCCATGGAGCCTCCTCTTCTCCAGGCTAAGCAGCCCCAATTCCTTCAGCCTGTCTTCATTGCAGAGGTGCTGTAGCAGTCTGTTCATCTTTGTGACCCTCCTCTGGGCCAGTCCTAGGAGGTCTATGGCCCTCTTGTCTTGGGGGTCCCATAGCTGGACACGATACTCCAGGTGAGGTCTCACCCCATCCCTGGGCAGATTTGTCTGTCTCTTCCTTGGTACAGAGTTGTGCCTGACCAAGCCATACTTGGATCCCCTTAGTGCAATACATTGACAGTGGAGCAGCTGAGCATCACTTTGGTCCTGTGGTAAGGGATGTCCACATCAAGCTGTCCTGAGCAAGGATGTGCCAGAGGTCACAAGCAGCAAGGAACTGTGGGGCTTTTTTTTCCCCTGGGTCTGTGAAAGGTCATCATTAGATAAAAGCACATCCCTGAGGGTCAGACAATGACTTCTACAACAGGCAAATGGTCCAGCCCCAGTTGGTTTGGTCTGGACTAATTACCTCCTGGCTCTCGACAACTATCTGAAAGGACCTTGTGGAGAGGATACTGCTGGTGTCTCCTCCCAGCCTCCCAGGTAATTAGTGAGAGAACAAGAGGGAATGGCCTCAAGCTGTGACTGGGTAGGTTTAGACTGGACAGTAGGAAACATTTTTTCCCATCAAGAGTGGTCAGGGATTGGAATGTGCTGGGCAGGGAGGTGGTGGAGTCCCCAAGCCTGGCTGTGTTTGAAGGTGGTTTGGATGTGGTGCTTGGGGCTATGGTTTAGGGGTGAGCCTTGTAGAGTAGGGTTCATGGTTGGACTTGGTGATCCTGAGGGGCTTTTCCAACCTGAGTGTTTCTGTGATTCTGTGAATTAAAGCCAAGTTTTCAGCCGGCAAAAGCAACAGGGGCTTGAGATCAACCCTGCACCATTTCAGGAAGCAGATTCTCCCCTGCTGGGTTTGCTCTTTTCTGTTTTTTTAACTCTCCCTTGTAACTTTCTCCCGGGTCCGGGCTGTCAGAAGGCGGCCGCGGCGGTTGCCGGCTGTTAATCATTCGATCCTTTGCTAAGCCCCTCTTGTGCAACTGCCGGGTTGTGCAATGGCAGAGCGGCAGCTCGCCCCGCGCCGCGCAGGCTCTCCGAGGAAGCCGGCGGGAGCCCAGATAAGCGGCGGGGGTTGGTGCGGCGGCGGGGCCGGGGGGCCGCGGGGCCGGGGGCGCCGCTCGGGCGGCGCTTCGTACGCAGAAGCCGCACCAGCGCCTCGGCTTCCTGAGCATCTGCGGCCCGCAGGACGGGCGGCTCTCCCGCTCAGGCCTTTGGCTTCCTTCCCGCTGCGATGAAAATATCATAAACCACCTACGTTTTGCAACGGGGCTGAACTGAAACCTCCTGGGTTGGGGGTGGTGGTGGTGGGGGGGTTGCTCTTCTCTCTGTCTCCCTGTGGAGCCAGGCTGGCAGGCACTCAATTAAATACACCCCCAGCACTGCAGCCTTGTAGCGGTTTCCTCAGCGGCAGCCCAGTCCCTACCTTACTTTCCACAGGATTCCCAGTTTGCAATTTCCAAGAGGCGGCCCAGGCCCTACCTTCTTTTTCACAGGAATCTCAGTTTGGAATCCTTTGCAATTTTGAGAAGAGGCAGCCCAGGCCCTACCTTCTTTTTTTCACAGCGATTCCCAGTTTGAAATCCTTTGCAGTTTCCAGAGGAGGCAGCCCAGTCCCTGCCTTATTTTTCAGTGTTCTCAGTTTACATAGAATACATAGAATAAACCAGCTTGGAAGAGACCTTCAAGATCATCGCGTCCAACCCATCAGCCAATCCAACACCACCTAAACAACTAACCCATGGCACCAAGCAAGTTTGAAATCCTTTGCAATTTCCAAGGGGCAGCTTAGTCCCTGCCTTCTTTTTTTCACAGAGATTCCCAGTTTAAAATCCTTTGCAGTTTCCAGAGGAGGCAGCCCAGTCCCACAAGTGTGACTTTTCAAAGGGGGGGAAAAAAGTCCCTCAGACAGCTTCAGGTGGTGAAGAGTAAGTTTTCCTTGAGCAAGGCACTGGTGCCAGCAGGTACACCTCCCACGTGGGGATTTAAAAGGTTTCCTGCTGGCCCCAGCTTGAACCTGCCTGTGGAATTTTCTAGCTGGGGCTCAGCCTTCCAAAAATCTCTACCTACTTCATGTGTCTATTTATGGGGTAGCACTGCAGTGTTGCAAGAAGCCTCCGCTGAGGAGCACAAAACTTGATACTCTGATACCATCAATTGCATCAGAAAGCCGAATTGCCCAGGGGAAACCCCCCCCCCACCTCTCTGTGTCTGTCAAACTGGGCTGATAACGATGCTTACCTACATCACAAGGGGGTGTTTAGGATGAATTAGCCCTCCCCATGCCAAGGATGAATTTATCCCCTGGCAGTTTGGGACTGCCACTCATTAGTGATCATTTGTATAGCTAATTACTGTGTGGACTGCCTGCCAATGTTTACACACACACATGCACAGCAGACTTTCTGGCAGGAGCAGAAGTTCAGGGCAGGTTTTGCCCAGCTTGGTCTTGCTCAGGTTTTCTTCTGAAGTTTCCCTCTAAAGCAATCTTGACTGATGGGACCCCAAGCAGTCTGAGCTAGCTGTCTGTTTGTATCTGGAATGTTGTGTCCAGTTCTGAGCCCCTCAGCTCAAGAAGGCCCTCAGGGAACTGTTTGAAAGAGTCCAGCACAGAGCCACAGAGCTGCTGCAGGCAGTGGAACATCTCCCTGTGAGCACAGGCTTAGGGAGCTGGGGCTTGGAGCTTGGAGCAGAGGAGCCTGAGGGCTGCCCTCAGTGCTGGGGATAAAGATGTGCAGGGTGAGTGCCAAAGGTTGTGAATCAGATGATCTTCAAGGTCCCTTCCAACCTCAACCATTCCATGAATCCAATTATTTCCTAATGATACTTGAGGATCTGTTTTCAAGCATCCTCTAAGAAGGAAGTAGAGCAGAGTAGGACACAGAGAGATCCTGCCCCCAAACCAGGCTTGCAAACGTGTCTTCCAGCTGGTGGCTCAACCGGAAGCCTGTGTGCAGCTTGGTCAGGTCAGGTCTGAGGTAGCACTCACTTCCCCAAACTAATTGGGAACCTAACTTCCATTTCCAGAAGTCATTTGCAAACTGTCTGAAACTGTTAATGGTTCACCTCCCACAGCCTCAGCAGTGCCAGTGCTGGCTTTAGAGGCTTGTGCCAAGGCATGTGAAGCAGTTTCTTCTGCAGGGAGCCAAAATGAACTGAAATTAGTCCCACTCCAAGGTGCTTTTGAAGATGGAGATTAGTTTGTGAAGCCACAAGAGCCCAGGAGATCAATGGCCAGCGAGCACCTCGCTTGGGCTCCTTTCCCAGTTCCCAAAGCACTCTCTATGCATCACATGAAACTCTGGTGGTCAGTGAAAAATGCCTCCCTGCTTTGCCTCTCTGAGCTTGTGAATGAAACCTCCTGTGCATAGCACAGTGCTCTATACTGTTTGCACTCAGCAAATCCCTTTCCACTGGAAAATTGGCTCCCTGGCTTGGGATATGCATGACACACAGGAAGGATGTCTGTAATCACTTGCACAAATGGCCATGGCCTTCTCTTCTTCCGGCTCCCTCCTTGTTGTCTCTCATGCTCCAAGGAGACCTAATTGTGGCCTTGCAGTATCTGAAAGAGCCTAGAGGAAAGCTGGGGAGGGACTTTTTAGGGTGTCAGGCAGTGGTAGGACTGGGGAGAATGGAGCAAAACCAGATGTGGGTAGATTCAGCTTGGATGTTAGGAAGAAGCTCTTCCCCATGAGGGTGGTGAGACACTGGGACAGGTTGCCCAGGGAGGTGGTGGGAATTGGTGATGGGAATTACTGTGAAGCTTCTCCTGTGAGGACAGGCTGAGAGAGTTGGGGACAGCCTGGAGAGAAGGCTCCCAGGAGACCTAATTGTGGCCTTCCAGTAGCTGAAGGGGGATACAGGAAAGCTGGGGAGGGACTTTTGAGGGTGTCAGGGAGTGATAGGACTGCGGGGATTCAAATTGGATGTCAGGAAGAAGTTGTTCCCCATGAGGGTGGCGAGAGACTAGCACAGGTTGCCCAGGGAGGTGGTGGAACATCCCTGGAGGTTTTTGCAGCCGGGCTGGAGGTGGCTGTGAGCAACCTGCTGTAGTGTGAGGTGTCCCTGGCCATGGCAGGGGGGTTGGAACTGGCTGAGCCTTGAGGTCCCTTCCAACCCTGACAGTTCTGTGATTCTATGCTCAGCCTCACTGCATCTTAGAAGTGGGAAACAACAAGCTGGGAAATACTGTTCTCTCAGTTGGAATTAACGTTTGGGGCTTGAGTATCATAAAAGCCAGGGGGAAAAAAAGAACAACAAAAAAACCCACCAAACCCTGCATTTACTAAAACCCTTTTCTCTGAAAATGTATTAATAATGTATGCTGACACTTTGCAGATAATGCAATAATTGCTTGCTGGGTTCTGTAGCCAAAACCAAATCATTTTAGAGAGGTTTGACTTCTGCTCGGTGACTGCGTTCGGATATCGGTTTCAGGGCAACAGATGCTGGGCTGCTTCTAGGGGTTGAAACAACAGCTCTGAATTGGAAATGAATTACTGTAAACCTTCCACAGGCAGCCTAAATGCTCTGATGCTCAGGAGGGGGGAAAAATCCACACACAAAGTCCGGGTTGAGAGGACTCAGCAGGCTGCAATTAGCATCACCAAGGTCCCACACCCAGAGGATGCTGTGCTTGTTCACACACACAGCTGCAAATCCTCTTGTCTTTCAGGCTTCTAAATGTTGGTTATGCTTCTGTCCCCTAGCAGGAAAGAGTTTCATGTAAGGTTTTAAAGAACATGGCTCTTTCAATAAGTAAATGGAATCCTAGGATGGCTCAGGCTGGAAGGGACCTCAGAGATCCTCTACTCCAACCTCCCTGCCATGACCAGGGACACCTCTCAGCTAGACTCAGCTGTTCAAGGACTCATCCATCCTGGCTTTGAACACCCCCAGGCAGGAGGCAGCCACAGCCTCCCTGGGCAGCTTATTCCAGAATCTTACCATCCTCCTACTGAAGAACTTCTTCCTAAGATCCAATCAGGGACACCTCTCAGTGAGATTCAGCTGCTCAAGGCCTCATCCAACCTGGCCTTCAACATCTCTTGGTGTAGACAAGGGCATTTTTGAGTTGTAATCTCCTTTATTCACGGTTTGGTTTGGTTTGGTGTGGTTTGGTTTGTTCCCCACAGTGGCCAGACTTGAAGTGGGAGGCAATTTAAGGCTTGAAAAGAGAGTTGTGGCAATCAGATGCAGCTGGCAGTGTAAATGCACTCCCTTCTCCTCAGCTCCCCCTTACTAGATCCTCATTCAGGGTGTTGCAATTAGATGAAGTAATGTCTGAGACTAAAAGAGGGAGAATGACCTTATTCTATCTCTCTTCTTGTTGTTTGTTTGGGTTTTTTTGGTAAATAAGACATGAAAATGAAAAGAAGGCAATGTTGCACTGGAGAGGAAAGTGGGAGGGAGAAGTGGTCACTTTGGTTGGTGAGAGGCTGCTGGAAATCTCTTTCTAAACAAGAACTTGGGGTGGGAAAGGAGAAGAAAACAGCCCCAAAGTTAGGGTTGGCCATGGCATGCAGGCTGAAGATAAGAGCATTAAAAGGAGAATCTGTGCAGGAGGAGGAGGAAGAGATCTGTGCTCAGAAGTGACCTCGTGCACTTCAAGTGGGAGATGAAGAGGAGTCACTCTTACCCCTGCTTCTGTGAGCTCCTCTCCCATCCTGGCTGCACCATAGAGGGTCCTCCTTCTGCTGCTTCTGCCTGGTTCTCTGAGCCCAGGGGAAATGTGTCAATAAAACTGCTAAATGCTGGGAGACAAGAAAAAGAAATGAGGGAAACAGAAGAGGCAAAGCATGCAGCTGTTAACCACCTGGCTGCAGAGACTGGCTTTTTGCAGTCATTACCTACCTGATTTCAAACCTCAGGATAGAATGAAAGGTGGCTCAAAGGTGCTTCAAAGTGATCTTTGCCCTTCTGTCACAGGCACAGGCTGCTGATCCCAGAGCAGAACCATAGAATCCAGCACAGGTCACACAGGAACACATCCAGACAGGACTGCAAAGGTTCCAGAGAAGGAGAGTCCACAACCTCTCTGGACAGCCTGTTCCAGGACTCTGGGACCCTCACAGGGAAGAAGTCCCTCCTCATGTTGAGGTGGAAACACCAGCACAGCAGGTTCCTATCCATTGCTCCTTGTCCTATCCCAGGGTGCTACTGAGCAGAGCCTGTCTCCTTCCTCTTGACCCCCAGATCTCAGCTATTGATAGACATTGATCAGATTTCCTCTCAGCCTTCTCCTCTCCAGACTGAACAGCCCCAGGGCTCTCAGCCTCTCCTCCCCAGGCAGTGCTCCAGTGCCTTCACCATCCTTGCAGCCCTCCCTTGGACTCTCCAGCAGATCCCTGTCCCTTCTGAACTGGGGAGCCCAGAACTGGATGCGATACTCCAGGTGAGGTCTCAGCAGGGCAGAGCAGAGGGGGAGGAGAACCTCCCTGGATCTGCTGGACACACTCCTCTGCATACAGCCCAGGACCCCATTGGCCTTCGTGGCCCCCAGGGCACATTGCTGTCCCATGCAGAACTTGCTGCCCACCAGCACTCCCAGGTCCTTCTCCTGAGCTGTGCTACTTCTTCATTCCAGCTGGCTCCTCACATCCAGCAGCACCAGCTCCTGCCTGCTGAAGGACCAGATGGTAGCTTGTGTGTGTGTGTGCCCCAGGGTTGCCTCCTGACTTGAAACCTTCTTTAAACAAATGCAGTGGGAACTACCTCTGCTTCAGTAGGGCCCTTAATGGAACTGCAGAGGCATCACTGCTAGGCCTGGTTTTATTTAATGTATTTCATTATTCATGATCCAGAATTTTACAAAGCAGTCAATTAATTATGGCTGCAGGGGGGAAAAAAACATCAAACCAAACCAAAACTGGAAGGTACAATGCTATGCTGCTGCCAGCAGTTCAACTCCACTACTGCTTTGCCAGAAGGAATTGTAATGTTTCCTTCCTTCCTTCCAGCCAAAATTAGCAGTGCAATTACCCCAGATTGCTCCCTTTGTCCCCAGAGCTGCTCCTTCAGGCAGTGGAGCTGGGTGGCCTCAGCCCCTCAGGGGTTGTATGTCTGCTGGTGATGCCTGTGCTAGGCTGTCTCAGGAGCTTGGTGAGTATGCCTTGAATCTGCTTGTTCAGACTGTGCAGAACATTTCAGACTCCATGGCTTCCAAGCCCTCAGCACCTCCAGCCTCTCCACTTTTATCCTTTCTAGATACTTTTCCCCACATTCCTCGGGGGCAGGGATGGATGGAGGAGAAGGGCAGCAGATGTACAAGGGCTACAGGCTGGTGCTGGACAGCTCTGGTGGGGATGTACTGAAGAAGATGCTTTGGCAGCAGCCATCCCAGCAATGGTGCAGATGACAGCTCAGAGGCAAGCAGTGAGTATAGCAATCTGCATCCGTGGGCAGCTGATAGAACAGTTCTTTTGCTGGACCTCTCAGGAGATCAGAAGTCAGAATTAACCAGGTTGGAAAAGACCTTTGAGATCACTGAGTCCAACCTATCACCCAGCACCATCTTATCAACTGAACCATGGCACCAAGTGCCTCATCCAGGCTCTTCCTAAACACCTCCAAGGATGGTGACTCCACCACCTCCCTGGGCAGCACATTCCAATGGCCAATCTCTCTTGCTGGGAAGAACTTCTTCCTCACATCCAGCCCGAACCTCCCCTGGCACAGCTTGAGACTGTGTCCTCTTGTTCTGGTGCTGGTTGCTTGGGAGAAGTGACCAACCCCCACCTGGCTACAACCACCTCTCTGTCTTGCATGACAAAAGGCCTCTGGACAGCAGGATGAAAAAGAACTGCACAGTGGTGGAAGGAGAATAAATCTGATGAGGAGAGACTGAAGGAGCTGGGGATGGTTAGTGTGAAACAGAGGAGGCTGAGGGGAGACCTCCTGGCTCTCTACAGCTACCTGAAAGGAGGTTGTGGAGAGGCTGCTGCTGGTCTCTTCTCACAGGTAGTGACAGAACAAGAGGGAATTGCCTCAAGCTGTGACTGGGTAGGTTTAGACTGGACAGTAGGAAGAAGTTTTTCCCAGCAAGAGTGGTCAGGCATTGGAGTGTTCTGGGCAGGGAGGTGGTGGAGTCCTCCAGCTTGGATGTGCTTAAAGGTGGTTTGGATGTGGTGCTTGGGACTCTGGTTTAGGGGTGAGCCTTGCAGAGCAGGGTTCATGGTTGGACTTGGTGATCCTGAGGGTCTGTGCCAACCTGAGTGTTGCTGTGATTCTGTGAAACCTGAAGTCTTTCTTCTTCTTCTTGTAAAGTCTCCACACTGTCTGTCATGCATAGTCATGGCATAATATGCATAATATGCATAAGTCATCATGCACAGGCTTCTAGCTGGCTGTCATCTCAGCCCTCTACAGCCCACTTGCTACACCTGGGGTAAGAATTCTCTGGAGTGTGTGTGCTGGGAAGTGCTAGACTGATGTTCAGGAATGGCCTTTTGAAGTTGAGCACAGACGTAGCCGGGAGACTGGAGCAGGCAAAATGAACCATCCTCATCTGCTGTTTATACAATACACTTGCTGGCTCTCTCTTCCCACTGCAGCAGATGGTACCCAAAATAAGAAATGACCTGGAACCTCATTACCAACTGCACCAAGCCTGCACAGAGCTGCTCAGGGAAGCAGGGGAATATTATTTGCCTTGTTTTCTTGTTGCCTGCTTTTTAGTCTCTTAGAAAAAAACCCACCACATTAATTTTCCTGGAAGATATACATCCAAACCCCAATACAATTATTGATCATGACATTGGGCAGGGTGGAAAGGCTGAAGGAGTGCCCAGCCTGGTGCTCCAGGGTAGCAAGCATCAGTCACTGCTTTGGGTTAAGAAGGCACATCCCTGCCATCAGGCAGCTACTCCCAAGGTGCACGTGTTGGCTGACTTGCTTCCAGCCTCCCCTGAAGCAGCTGGTGGGACTGCTGCCCAAGCCTGCAATCCTAAATGCCAGCATTCATTTCCTAGGGAAGAGCTGGAGCTTTGGATGTGGCTGGATAAGTGTCCTGCTGCCATCCCAGGTGAAGTTCAAGGACAAGTGCAGCGTCATGCATATGGGGAGGAAGGACAGAAGGCACCAGGACAGGTTAGGAGCTGCCCTGCTGGAAAGCAGCTCCATGGAGAAAGGCCTTGGAGTGCTGGTGGGCAGCAAGTTCCCCATGGGACAGCAATGTGCCCTTGTGGCTAAGAGAGCCAATGGCATCCTAAGCTGCAGCAAGAAAAGTGTGGCCTACAGGGCTGGGGAGGTTCTTCTCCCCCTCTGCTGTGCCCTGCTCAGACCACAGCTGCAATCCTGTGTCCAGTTCTGGGCTCCCCAGTTCAAGAGAGACAGAGACCTGCTGGAGAGAGCCCAACAGAGAGCCAGGAAGATGATTTGGGGACTTCTGTTCTGTGAAGAGAGACTGAGAGACCAGGGGTGATCTTGCTTTTGGAAGGAGGGGTGGACTTGATGATCTCTGATGGTCCCTTCCAAGCTCTAACATTCTGTGTCTCTGTGACCATGCCTCCTGCCCAGCCACCAGGGCTCCCGAGGGATGCAGCTCAGGGCAATCATCCAAAGATCCAGCATTACAGAGGGTGCCCATCTCTAACCCTCCTCCTGGCTGTCTACAACTACCTGAAAGGACCTTGTGGAGAGGCTGCTGCTGGTCTCTTCTCACAGGTAATTAGTGACAGAACAAGAATGGCCTCGAGCTGCAGCTGGGTAGGTTTAGGCTGAACCTTAGGAAGAAGTTTTCTCCCAGCAAGAGTGGTCAGGGATTGGAATGTGCTGCCCAGGGAGGTGGTGGAGTCCCCAAGCCTGGATGTGTTTAAAGGCAAAGTTTGGCTTTCCTCCTTTCTCTTCTTCCCACTTCTTGATGCATTGCCTGATCTTCTAGTTTGATACAAACTGGAGCCTAGGCAAACGTGTGCCAGGGCAGGCCTGTGTCATCTGCCACCAGGCAGATCACTCATTTTCATTTAAAAGAGCCTCCCACCTGATGGCTGAGCTCTTTACAAGGTGCAACTGGGGAGGGAGCCAGTCCCAGGGAATGAATAAGGCTTCACTGTAGGAGAGCTGCTCTTTATCTGGTTCCTAAAGCTTCCACTGAGCCCCAGAGGCTGTTATGTTGTCACAGGGGAGACACAAACCAGTATTTGTTCAAGCTCTTTGTGCAGAGGAGCAGAGACATTTCCTTATCTCTGATATGCTGGAGATCAGCTGTAGCACATCTGCAGGTACTGCTGTGGCTGGGCTTGTACCTAGCCACAGCTGATAACTGGGGGTGTGCCGAGCAACCCAGGGAGCTCAGCATCTGACTGCAGCCCTCTCATGGTGCTTCACAGCAGGGGTTGTGGCTCTCTGTGCCATCTCCTGCCTCTGGGCAGGAGGGGACTGGCTTGAGAGCAGCCCTGAAGAAAAGGACTTGGGGGTGCTGGAGGATGAGAAGCTCAACAGGAGCCAGCAGTGAGCGCTTGCAGCCCAGAGAGCCAAGCAGAGCCTGGGCTGCAGCAAGAGAAGTGTGGCCAGCAGGGCCAGGGAGGGGATTCTGCCCCTGTGCTCCACTCTGCTCAGACCACAACTAGAGCTCTGTGTCCAGTTCTGGAACCTCTGTTCCAGGAAGGATCTGGAGGTGCTGCAAGGTGTCCAGAGAAGGGCCACGAGGATGAGCAGAAGGCTGGAGCTGCTCTGCTATGGAGACAGACTGAGGGAGTTGGGGTTGTGCAGTTTGGAGAAGAGAAGGCTCTGAGGAGACCTAATTGTGGCCTTCCAGTGTCTGAAGAGGGCTACAGGAAAGCTGGGGAGGGACTTCTTTGGGTATCAGGGAGTGATGGGAATGGCTCTGAGCTACAGGAGGGGAGATTTAGGTCAGACATTAGGGAGAAGTTCTTCCCCATGAAGGTGATGAGACACTGGCACAGGTTGCCCAGGGAGGTGGTGGCAGCCTCATGCCTGGAGGTTTTTGCAGCCAGGCTGGATGTGGCTGTGAGCAACCTGCTGTAGTGTGGGGTGTCCCTGCCCATGGCAGGGGGACTGGAAATGGCTGATTCTTGAGGTCCTTTCCAGCCCTGACAGTTCTGTGATTCTATGATCTCCTCTGCTTCCATGTGGCCACAGCCAGGCACCAAAATGGCAACCTCTTCATTGGAAGGAGAAGGCTTTGGTGGGCAAGCAAAGGTGTGCTGATACCCTTCCACAGTCCTCATCTGTGCCTAGCAGTGGCCTTGGGTGGAAATTAGGCTGTGCTCCAAGAGAGACTTTCAGCATCAGAAGAAGAAATCATCTTGGAGAGACCAGGAGCATGGATGTGATTATCTCTGGGCTGGTGGCAGTGGCTGTGTGTTGCTCTGCAAGGCTTGCAGGCAGCAGGCCAGGAAACTTCCTTCTTGATAGCGTGGTGATATTGCTGAGGAGATTTCTCTTGTCATAGAAGTGGCTTAAGATGTCTCTCATGCAATCTAAGTGGCTCTTAGGACTATCTAGACATTAGATGATAAATAGAGGGGGTTGAATTTCTTTCTTTCTTTCCTTCCAGCTGTGTAGCAGATATTTTCTTAATTGTTTGTAATTACATTGCTAATGGCCCTGCACTGATAAGGTGAAATACTTGGAGCTTCTCTAAGGATCCTCATTTTGATCTCCTCAGCTCTAAGCTAGAAAGCCAGAATGCCTTTCAATCATTTCCTGCCATGAAAAACATGACCAAGCATAGTTCTCTTCCAGCCTTCTCCTCCTTACCTTCAGCCTGGAGGAGACTTAGAGGGGAGGAGACTTAGAGGGGACCTTATCACTCTCTGCATCTACTTAAAAGGAAGCTGCAGTCAGGTGGGGGTCAGGCTCCTCTCCCAGGCAACTTGTGACAGGACAAGAGGGCATGGCCTGAAGCTGCACCAGGGGAGGTTTAGGTTGGGTATTAGGAAGCACTTCCTCACAGCAAAGCTGATTAGGCACTGGGATGGACTGCCCAGGGAGGTGGTGGAGTCCCCATCCCTGGAGGTGTTTAAGAAAAGCTTGGATGTGGCACTTGGTGGCAATGGTTTAGCTGAGGTGGGGGTGTTGGGTCACAGGCTGGACTGGATGATCTCAGAGGGCTTTCCCAGCCTCAATAATTGTGTGATGGTTCTGTGGTTCTGTAACTGATGTTTTGAATGCCTGTTGCCTGGAACAGATGACAAAAGCAGCTCCAAACCACCATCACATGGTCCTTGGCATGGGGTCCCTTGGGGCAGAGGCACGAGTGCTGGGCTTGCTCCTGAGTAGGTAGATCCATGCCTGCCTCGTGCTGGAGTGGTGCTGGGGACTCATGACCATCACAAGGCCTGGTCATCCTGCGTCATTGCAACGAGGGTGAGCAGCAGGAGATCTGTTCCTCAAGCTCTGGGAAGAGGACACAGAGTGGGGCTGTAGGACAGGGCCTTCTGCAGCTGCCCTCTGCTAACTAATGCACACTCACAGCCCAGGGAGGGGGACCAGAGCCTCCTGCTGCTAGAGAGAGCCTTGTGCAGGGGATTTTAGATCATAGAATCATAGAATTGTCAGGGCTGGAAGGGACCTCAAGGATCAGCCAGTTCCAACCCCCCTGCCATGGCCAGGGACACCTCACACTACAGCAGGTTGCTCACAGCCACATCCAGCCTGGCTGCAAACACCTCCAGGCATGAGGCTGCCACCACCTCCCTGGGCAACCTGTGCCAGTCTCTCACCACCCTCATGGGGAACAACTTCTTCCTCACATCCAGTCTGGAATCTCCCCACTTCTAGTTTTACTCCATCCCCCCCAGTCCTATCACTCCCTGACACCCTCAAAAGTCCCTCCCCAGCTTTCTTGTAGCACTCTGCAGATCCTGGAAGGCCACAATTAGGTCTCCTCAGAGCCTTCTCTTCTCCAGACTGAACAGCCCCAGCTCTCTCAGTCTGTCTCCATAGCAGAGCAGCTCCAGCCCTCTGCTCACCTTCGTGGCCCTTCTCTGCACACCTTCCAGCCCCTCCAGATCCTTCCTGGAACAGAGGTTCCAGAACTGGACACAGAGCTCCAGCCGTGGTCTGAGCAGAGGGGGAGAATCCCCTCCCTGGCCCTGCTGGCCACACTTCTCTCGCTGCAGCCCAGGCTCTGCTTGGCTCTCTGGGCTGCAAGTGCTCACTGCTGGCTCCTGTTGAGCTTCTCCTCCACCAGCACCCCAAGGTCCTTTTCTTCAGGGCTGCTCTCAAGCCAGTCCCTGCCCAGCCTGTATCAGTGCCTGGGATTGCCCTGACCCAGCTGCAGGATGCCAGAAGCTCTTAGAGTAAAGAAAGGCAACTTGCAGAATGAGTTAGGTAACTAAGTGTGGTGAAGCAGCTTGGCTTTATCTGATTTAATTAGTTGCATCAAGAGAGTTCAAAGGCTGCCACCAAACATTCTCTACAAACCTTTAATTCTCTTATTAAAGAGAGAAGGTGTTTTAAAACACACTTAATTCCCCTCCCCCTTTTTAGTGGCTGGCTGCTCTCAGATTGACTAGGGGGAAAGAAAAAAAGGAGAGAGAAATGCAAACAGCTTTTGCATGGGAAATAAATGAAGGGAGAAACACTAAACGTTTTTCATCTCACAAATGACTTTGAATTGTTTTGCTAATTTAGCTGAAAAGCCCCAAAGCAGCATCTGGGAGGTCATTGGTGCCCTTTAAA
Source organism: Dryobates pubescens (assembly GCF_014839835.1). Lineage (NCBI taxonomy): Eukaryota > Metazoa > Chordata > Aves > Piciformes > Picidae > Dryobates > Dryobates pubescens. The sequence goes on from NC_071612.1 coordinate 31,192,933, forward strand.
AAGTGGATTTCAATGCACTGAAGGGGCCAGAGGCATGGGGAATGTCTTTCAATCCTTTCTTCCCCAACCCAGCAGTGTGCCCAGGTGGCCAAGGTCTCTTCCAACCTTAGTGATACAGTGATACTGTAACCCACCAGGCAGCTAGACCCAGACCCAGGTCAGCTGCCCTGCTCAGCAGTTCTCTTACAACACTAAGCAGACAAAGCAGATGTCAGGATTCTCACTCACCCAAAGGGAGTGCTCACCTCTGCCACTGCTTTTGATGACCAAGGGGCAATGACTATAAGCTGCAGCACAGGAGGTTCCACCTCAACATGAGGAAGAACCTCTTCCCTGTGAGGGTCCCAGAGCACTGGAGCAGGCTGCCCAGAGAGGTTGTGGAGTCTCCTTCTCTGGAGCCTTTCCAGCCCTGTCTGGATGTGTTCCTGTGTGACCTGTGCTGGATTCTCTGGTCCTGCTCTGGCAGGGGGGGTTGGACTGGATGATCTTTGGAGGTCCCTTCCAAACCCTAACATCCTGTGAGCCTGTGATGACTACACCAAGCCCAACCAAAACCAAATACTAAGACCTTATTGCTGTCTACAGTTATCTGAAGGGAGGTTGTAGCCAGGTGGGGGTTGGTCTCTTCTCCCAGGCAAGCAGCACCAGAACAAGAGGACACAGTCTCAAGCTGTGCCAGGGGAGGTTTAGGCATGATCTTAGAAGTTTTTCACAGCAAGAGAGATTGGCCATTGGAATGTGCTGCCCAGGGAGGTGGTGGAGTCACCATCACTGGAGGTGTTTAGGAAGAGCCTGGATGAGGCACTCGGTGCCATGGTTTAGTTGATTAGATGGTGTTGGGTGATAGGTTGGACTTGATGATGATTCTGTGTAAGAGCAAGGCCCCCTGCCCAGTGATGGTGCTTGGAGCAGCCAAAGCCTCCTGCAGTGTATCTCAGGGGAGTGCAGTCAACCCCAGGCACTGGCCCTTCTCAAAAGCCACTAGTCTGGAGGGCAGCCAAAGGTCATTTTGCACTTTGTGCAGCTAGGGAAGCTACTGGAGGTAACTTGCAGACTGCTGTGTGCTGATCTAGAGGGGAAGCTGGAGGCTGTGCCTTCCCCTGTGTTAAACCTGCTGTCTGAAGCCTTATCTGATGCTGCTGCTGTTGCTTTGCTTATCGAGGAGCCCACACTCAAAGAGGTCGTTTGGGGTCGGCTGCTTGCTGCTGCCTGTCACAACTGAAACGATTTCCATGGCACAAGCAGAAAAATCATGTCCCTGGAGCTGTGGCTGCCAGTAAATCACCTCTGCTGCCCAGCTGGCAGCTGACAGATAATAGCTACTGCCACCAAGAGTGACGGAGAGTCGATACCTGCAGCATGGACCAGCTTCCAGAGAACAGAGCCTCAGGGAAGTTCTTGGGCATAAACTTCTGAGCTGCAGAGTAATCTTCTAAGAAATTAGTGATCAGGAAACTTAGTGCTTGAAGGTCTTCTGTAACCAGCAGCCACAGTTGCAGAAGGTTCTGGAAACTATTGGGGAGCTGCAGAGTAGGTTTGGGTGGCTTCGTTAGAGCTTCAGGTCTAAATGCAGGGGGGGAGGGCAAAGGTCTATGCAAGTGCTCCTTGTCCTCTGCTGACACTCAGACCTCCTCCAGGACAAGCAGGAAGCTTCCTAATTTGTGAAGAGGAAGTGGGAAGTGTTTCACAGGCTCACAGGATGTTAGGGTTTGGAAGGGACCTCCAAAGATCATCCAGTCCAACCCCCCTGCCAGAGCAGGACCAGAGAATCCAGCACAGGTCACACAGGAACACATCCAGATGGGGCTGGAAAGGCTCCAGAGAAGGAGACTCCACAACCTCTCTGGGCAGCCTGCTCCAGGGCTCTGGGACCCTCACAGGGAAGAAGTCCTTCCTCCTGTTGAGGTGGAACCTCCTGTGCTGCAATTTCTATCCATTGTCCCTTGTCCTATCCCAGGGTGCAACTGAGCAGAGCCTGTCCCCTCCCTCCTGACCCCCAGCCCTCAGCTATTGATAGACATTGATCAGATCCCTCCCAGTCTTCTCTTCTCCACACTAAACATCCCCAGGCTCTCAGCATCTTCTCACAGGGCAGTGCTGCAGTCCCTTCAGCATCCTGGTTCACTCTCTTGGTTCCAGCCTAGCAGGCAGCCCAGTTCAGGAGCTGGCATCCAGCCTCTCCAAGCAGTCACTGTGATTTGTGTCTGGGGTGTGAGTGCTGGGGACTCACAGCCACCTACAGCCAACTGCCCAGGACCATGCCCTGATCTTTTTGTAGGGACTCCACAACCTCTCTTGGCTGCCTGATGTCCAGAGGGAGCCTTCCAGCTTTCAGTTTGTCACTGGGCACCACTGAAAAGAGCTTTTCTCAGTCTGCTCTACAACCTACCTTCAGGTAGCCCTGTGAGCAGAGGCTGAGGGAGCTGGGGTTGCTTAGCCTGGAGAAGAGGAGGCTCAGGGGAGACCTTCTTGCTGTCTCCAGCTCCCTGAAGGTTGTAGCCAGGTGGGGGTTGGTCTCTTCTCCCAGGCAACCAGCACCAGAGCAAGAGGACACAGTTTCAGGCTGTGCCAAGGGAGGTTCAGGCTGAATGTTAGGAAGAAACTCTTCCCAGACAGAGAGATTGGCCATTGGAATGTGCTGCCCAGGGAGGTGGTGGAGTCACCATCCCTGGAGGTGTTTAGGAAGAGCCTGGATGAGGCACTTGGAGCCAGGGTTTAATTAGTCATGAGGTGTTGGGTGATAGGTTGGACTTGATGATCTCTGAGGTCTTTTCCAACCTGTTTAATTCTGTGTTCTGTATCTGGTCCATGCTGGTGCCAGTGGTCCGTGCTGGTAACCATAGTGGTGGTTTCTCTTTGGGTTCAATAATGCTTCAAAGGACAACTAAAATACATATGAAACACCTTCCTGAGGTCCTTTTCCATGTAAGCTCTTGCTTTGAACTGGCATTAGGAAATAATCCAGGGGGAAATGGTCCATGACACCATGAACAGGAACAGAGGCAGCAATTGCTGCAAGCCTGGTAGTAAGGAAATAGGAGAGAAGCCAGCAGAGCTGTTGTACTCTAGGCTGCTTCTGAAGCAGAAACATTACAGGAACATAAAATTAATGATGTGCTACCCAAATAAATACAGCAAATAGCTCCTTTGGCGATGCTAAATGAGAACTCACTCATTATTTGTAGCAGTTCAGATGCTGGGATGCCTCAGCATGAAGCCTGTTTTGCTTGAAATGGGGGTGTGGGGTGTGGAGTGGGGTGGTGGAGTTGGGTAAAAAAACTGCTTCAAAATCAGTCACTATCTTGGGTATCTTCTGAAGCATCATCAGAAACCAATGACAATGCAGTTGTGACAAAGCTTAGACACCCCACCCCCCCCCACCCCCCCAGCTCCAGACAAAAATGAGGTTTTAATTTCCTTAATTAGTGTAAACCAACAGAGCCAAGACCTGGGAGGAAGCAAAAAAAACCCACCAACCCAGAGGCAGCTGCAAGAGAGAAATGCACCGAGGAACAGGAATGCCAGCACAGGAATGTTTAAGGACCAAAGCACTGGAGGGCTGTGTCTCACAGGAGCTAGCAGGGGGATTTTGGTGGGGAAGTTCTAGAAAGCTCTGCTTGTGTAAGCTCAGTGCTTACTGTTAAACCCTGCACCAATCCTGCTGGTGCAAAGCCTGAAGCAGAAAAGGTGAGGCACAGATGTCCAACCTGGAGCAGTTAGAGCAGAAGGTCTCCTCCTCACTTGTGGGACACCTGCTCAGCAAGGGAGGGAACTGCATTTGCTCTTTATGACCTCCCCCACAACCCAGGCAGTGCAAAGTGCCTCCCCTGTAATGCTGCTTTTGGCCAGCCCAGCACTACAATAGAATAGAATAGAATAGACCAGGTTGGAAGAGACCTTCAAGATCATCGTGTCCAACCTAACATCCAACACCACCTAATCAACTAAACCATGGCACCAAGCACCCTATGAAGTCTCCTCCTGAACACCTCTAGTGATGGTGACTCCACCACCTCCCTGGGCAGCACATTCCAATGGCCAATCACTCTCTCTAACATCCAGTCTGAACCTCTTCTGGTGCAGCTTCAGACTGTGTCCTCTTGTTCTGGCACTGGTTGCCTGGGAGAAGAGCTGGGGAGTGATCAATGAGCTCCAAGTCTAGATGGAGATGGGTGACAAGTGGTGTCCTTCAGGGGTCTGCACTTTAGACTGGACATTAGGAACAATTTTTTTCAGGGCAAGAGTGGTCAGGGAATGGAAAGTGCTGCCCAGGGAGGTGGTGGAGTCCCCAAGCCTGGATGTGTTTGAAGGTGGTTTGGATGTGGTGCTTGTGGCTCTGGTTTAGGGGTGAGCCTTGCAGAGTAGGGTTGATGGTTGGCCTTGGTGATCCTGAGGGGCTTTTCCAACCTGCATGTTGTGGTGATTCAGTACTGGGACCTGTGCTGTTTAATGTCTTTATCAATGCTAGAGACAGTTGGCTTGAGTGCAGCATCAGCAAGTGTGCAATGACACCAAGCTGTGTGGTGCTGTTGATAGCCCAGAGGGGCAGGACGGCATCCAGAGGGACCTGGACAGGCTGGAGAGTGAATCTCATGAGGTTCAGTAATACCTAGTGCAGGGTCCTGCACCTGGATCAGAACAATCTTCATTATCAATACAAGGAAGCAGCCCTGGGGAAAAGGACTTGGGGGTGCTGGTGGATGAGAGGCTGGACCAGAGCAGGCAGGGTGAGACTTCAGCACAGAAGACCAAGGGCAGGCTGGAGGCTTCTCTTCTCCAGGCTGCACACCCCCAGCTCCCTCAGCCTGGCCTCATAGCAGAGCTGCTCCAACCCCCTGCTCATTTTTGTGGCCCTCCTCTGGACCCTCTCATCAGGTCCATGTCCTGCCTGGAGAAGCTGGTTTTAAATTCCCCTTTCCTGTTTGCTGAGACTGCTGTTTAGCACAACCTGTGTGCTCTGCCCAAGCACAGCATTGTAGGCATGCAGAGACACCAAAAAAACCCCAAACCTTTTCTGGTTCACATTTGCAAAACAAAATCAATCATCATTCAGAATGGCAAAATTGACCTCTGCAGGGCCTGACACTGAGCTTTTGCTTCAAGCCCAAGAATAGATTCAGACTTGGCATGAAGGGCCACGAGGATGAGCAGAGGGCTGGAGCTGCTCTCCTGTGAGGACAGACTAAGGGAGTTTGGGCTGTTCAGTCTGGAGAAGAGAAGGCTCCCAGGAGACCTTCTTGTGGCCTTCCAGTATCTGAAGGGGGCTGCAAGAAAGCTGGGGAGGGACTTTTGAGGGTGTCAGGGAGGGATAAGACTGGGGGGATGGAGCAAAAGGAAATGTCCCAGTGTTGCCACAAGGGCACTGGCAGGCATTCCTCTCTCTCTTAACCTTCCAGGGATTCACAATGATAGGGTTGATAGGTTGGACTTGATGATCTCTGAGGTCTTTTCCGACCTTATTGATTCTACAGAGCTCAGCAGGAGTGACATCTTCAGGAAGGACCCAGATGGGGCAGAGTGGACTCAGGAGGGATGGCTGAAGCACCAGATCCCTGTGCTGCCCTGCAGAGGGACCTGGCCAGGGCAGGCTGACAGCAACCTCAGCAAGTTCAGCAAAGGGAAATGCAGAGTGGGGAAAAATAACCCCAGGCACCAGCACACAGTCTGGAGAAGAGAATGGTGTCAGGCAGTGATAGGACTGGGGAGAATGGAGCAAAACTAGATGTGGGTAGATTCAACTTGGATGTTAGGAAGAAGCTCTTCCCCATGAGGGTGGTGAGAGACTGGCACAGGTTGCCCAGGGAGGTGGTGGGTATTGCTGATGGGAATTACTGTGAAGCTCCTCCTATGAGGACAGCCTGAGAGAGTTGGGGCTATTCAGTCTGGAGAAGAGAAGGCTCCCAGGAGACCTAATTGTGGCCTTCCAGGATCTGCAGGGGGCTCCAAGAAAGCTGGGGAGGGACTTTTGAGGGTATCAGGGACTGATAGGACTGGGGGGAATGGAGCAAAACTAGAAATGGGTAGGTTGAGATTGGATGTTAGGAAGAAGTTGTTCCCCACGAGGGTGGTGAGAGACTGGCACAGGTTGCCCAGGGAGGTGGTGGCAGCCTCATGCCTGGAGGTTTTTGCAGCCAGGCTGAATGTGGCTGTGAGCAACCTGCTGTAGTGTGAGGTGTCCCTGCCCATGGCAGGGGGGGTGGTGTTGGACCTGGCTGATCCCTTCCAGCCCTAACAATTCTATGATTCTATGAAAAAAACAACCACATTCCACCTTCACCAGAGTGCACAGCAGCAGCATTTGGTTTTGTTGATTTATTTTTTCATACATATTTACAGCTTTATTTGAACTTTTCTCAACTGCAATTCTACAACCAAGCAACATATCCAGAAGTGTTGATTCATAAACTTCCAAACACTTACATATTTATACAGAGAGGGGCTGGGGATGGGGGAGGGGGGGGAGGGATGGGGGATTGGTTTTGGTATTATTATTTTAATTATTTTTACTTTCTGGTTTTTTTTGCATATATATATGTATATATAAAAAAATAGTTTTGAGACTCAAGGACTTGAGAAGAGTCAAAAGGACATTATTGCTACATTTCCATATTTACAACAACAACAACAAAAAAGAGAGGGGGCAAAAAAAAAAAGCAGGAACCCATTCAAAACACTAAGCCATTGCTAAAGGAATGTTAACAACACTCCCACCCCACCCCAAACCCTTTAAAATGATAACAAATATATATTTCAGGACCCAAAAAAAGCTCAAAAAACTCATCAACAAAACAAAACTCAAACCCAAACAAAAAGCAGACAACAAAAAAACCCCACAACCCCACACCACATAAAAGAAAGGAACCAAAAAACCCCACAAGAGCTAATGAAATAAAAACCCAAACCATCAACAAAACAAAACTCAAACCCAAACAAAAAGCAAACAAACCCCACCCCCACCACATAAAAGAAAGGAACAAAAAAACCCCCACAAGAGCTAAAGAAATAAAAACCCAAGCAAGAAAAACCAACCAAAAATCCCCAACCAACAAAATACCACCAAAAAAAAGCCAACCAAAAAGCAAACAGACAAAAAAACCCAAACCCACACCACATAAAAGAAAGGAACAAAAACCCCCCCACAAGAGCTAAAGAAATAAAAACCCAAGCAAAGAAAAAGCAACCAAAAATCCCCAACCAACCAAGTACCACAAAAAACCCAAACAAAAAACAAAGCCAAAAAAGCAAAGAAAAAAAACACAAGCAAAAAACCAAGCAAAAAAAACCCTAAAAGAACAAAAAAAAAATCAAGCTAAAAGAACAAAAAACCAAACACCAAACAAAAAACAAGTAAAAAAGCCAAAGAAAAATCAAACATAAAGAACAAACAAAAAACCTAAACAAAAATCAACCCCCCCCAAAAAAGCCCAAACCAAGAATCCCCCAAAAAAAAAATCTAACAAAAAGAAAGAAATCAAACAAAAGCTCAACCAATGAAAAAGCAAACAAAACAAATCAATTAAAAGGAACTAAAAAAGCCAAAGGAACAAAAAAAACCAACCCACCCAAATAAACAACAAAAAAAGCCCCAAACAAAATAAACAACAAAAGCAAACACAAAATCAAACACAAAACCAACAAAAAAAATCAAACAAAACCCCAAACAAACAAAAAAAACCCACACAAAAAAGTTCAAAACCAAACAAAAGCCAAAAGTCAAACAAAATACCAAACAAAAATCCCCCAAACCACAAATGAACCAAAAAAAAAAGCCCCAAGCAAAAAAAAATCCCGAACAGGAACAACAAAAAAGCCCAAACAATAATAAATCAAACAAAAAAAGCAAACAAAACCCCAACAGAAAAAAAAAATCAAGCAAAAACACAGCAAAAAAAAAAAAGCAGTCAAAAAACCAAAGCAAACAAAAAAACCCCAAACAAAACACAAACAAAACCCCAAAGAACAACGTAACAAAACAAACAAACAAAAGAAACAGAAAGCAAAGAGAGAGGGGAGAGAGAAGGGAGAGGGAAGGGAGAGGGAAGGGAGAGGGAGGGGAAGAGAGAGGGGAAGAGAGAGGGGAAGAGAGAGGGGAAGAGAGAGGGGAAGAGAGAGGGGAAGAGAGAGGGGAAGAGAGAGGGGAAGAGAGAGGGGAAGAGAGAGGGGAAGAGAGAGGGGAAGAGAGAGGGGAAGAGAGAGGGGAAGAGAGAGGGGAAGAGAGGAGAGAGAGGGGAGAGAGAGGGGGAGAGGGAAGGGGGAGAGGGAAGGGGGAGAGAGAGGGGGGAGAGAGAGGGGGGGAGAGAGAGGGGGGAGAGAGAGGGGGGGGGTGGGGGGGGAGAGAGGGGGGGGGGAGGGAGGGGGGAGAGGGAGGGGGGAGAGGGGGGAGAGAGAGGGGAGAGAGAGGGGAGAGAGAGGGGAGAGAGAGCAAAGAGGGGAGAGAGAGCAAACAAAGAGCAAAGTGCAAACAAAAAGCAAACAAAGAGCCCAACCAAGCAACAAACCAAACAAAAAGTCCAACCAAAAAACAAACAAAAAAATCAGTTAAAAAAGGAACAAAAAAACCAAAGAAAGAAAAAAAACACCCAAATAAACCTCAAAAAGAGCCCCAAACAAACAACAAAAACAAACACAAAATATAAAACAACAAAAAAACCCAAAACCTCCCCCCCAAAAAACACCACAAAAATGTAGACACCAAACAAAAAAACCTAAAACCCCCAAATGAACCAAGAAAAAACCAAGCCAAAAAACCAACCAACAACAAAAAAATCAACCAAAAAAGCAAAACTCAACAAAACCCAATAAAAAACTTAATCAACCAATGAGACAGACCAAAAAAAACCCCAAAAAACAATCAAAAAACCCAAACCCACAACCCCCCCAACAAACAAAACCCAAACAAAAGCCCCCAAGAACAACAATGAAACAGACAAACAAAAGCAAACAAAAGCAAGCAAAAAGCAAGCAAAGAGCAAACATAAAGCAAAGAGCAAAGAGCAAACAAAGAGCAAAGAGCAAACAAAGAGCAAAGAGCAAACAAAGAGCAAAGAGCCCAACCAAAAAGTCCAACCAAAAACAAACAAATCAATTAAAAAAACCACACACAAAAGCCAAAGAAACAAAAAAAAAACAAATAAACCCAAAAAAGCCCCAAACAAAACCCCCAAAGAACAACAACAAAACAAACAAACAAAAGCAAGCAAAAAGCCCAACCAAAACCAAACTACAAGCCCAACCAACCAACAAACCAAAGCAAACAAGCCCAACCAACCAACCAAGAATCAAACAAACCCCAAGCAAACAAAAAGACAGACCAACAGAACCCCCCCAAGCAAACCAAAGCAACAAGAGAAAAAACCCAACCAAGCAGAAAAGAATCCAAAGGCAAAACCCCCAACCCCAACCCAAAGCCCCCAAAGCCTTTCAGCTGGGTGTGTGTGAGTGAAGTACCGAGACATCCACGAAGGGTCAGAAGTCTGCTGCCTACAGCTGCTCTGGAAGCCAACACAGTTACAAAAGAGCTTTTTCTATAGCATCCAAAGTGAAAAACCAAACCACCAAACCAAACCAACCCAACCCAACCCCATGCTCCGCCACGGGGATGCGGCAAGAGGGCCTCCAAACAACTGGCTGGCTGGGGAAAGGTGCAACAGCCCCAGGGGAAGTTCAGTGCAAATGGCTGATTTGGGGCTTCCAAGGATGAGATTCCTGGGACAAGAAACCAAATGCACAGTCACAGGAGGAGAGGGCGTTCAGCACGATCCCCAGACACTCCTAGGAGAAGAGGGGTATCCAACACAACCCCTAAACACTCCTAGGAGGAGAGGGGTATCCAACACAACCCTCAAATACTCCTAGGAGGAGAGGGGTATCCAACACAACCCCTAAACACTCCTAGGAGGAGAGGGGTATCCAACACAACCCCTAAACACTCCTAGGAGGAGAGGGGTATCCAACACAACCCCTAAACACTCCTAGGAGGAGAGGGGTATCCAACACAACCCCTAAACACTCCTAGGAGGAGAGGGGTATCCAACACAAGCCCTAAATACTCCTAGGAGGAGAGGGGTATCCAACACAACCCCTAAACACTCCTAGGAGGAGAGGGGTATCCAACACAACCCCTAAATACTCCTAGGAGGAGAGTGGTATCCAACAAAACCCTCAAATATTCCTAGGAGGAGAATATTATCTAACACAACCCCCCAGTGTGCTACCACTGTGTGTATTTCCCAACCAATCCTTGCACTTGGGCAGCTGGTTCCACATTTCAATCTCTTGTAAACTCAACCAAAACCCTGCTGAAGCAGAAGTTAACAGAGTGCTGAAGTGCATTGCAAAATAAATAGGTACTCAGCTAGTACTCTGCCTCTGATAAATGCTTCTCTCAAGGCCCTAGGTGCTGGAAACAAAAGGAGCAAAGAACTAAGCAGCGTCTCTGAAGCTGCTGGAGCACAACCCTAGGCTCAGCAAACACTGACCCCAAAGCCTGGGGTCTGTCAAACAAGACTGAAGGGATACTTCCTTTCATCCCATTGATACACTCAGGGTTTCCCAGTGAGGCTCTCCTTTTGTTATCATCCCTGGCCTACTACAGAAAGATGAAACAGCCCTGGGTGGAAGAAGCAAAAGCCCTTTGCAGTTTGCAATATCCAGAGCCTGCCTGTGGGAAAGATTCACCTGGGTAGGACAAGATAAAGAAAGGGCCCCCAGGAAGGACTGTTTCGCCTCTGCTGCGGCTTAGATAAGGTGAGTGGTTAAACAGCCTCCCCTCCAGACACATGGCTCAGTGGCAGCAGCCCTCAGGTTGTATTTTGAGGAGGCTGGCAGGGCTCACCTGGCTTTGGGGAGCACCTTGGGACAGAACTATTGAGAGAAAAAAGCATCAAAGCCTTCGGTGCCCCAGGCAGGGCAGGGGTGAGAGTGGTTCAGGTTCTGTGGTGGGGTAAGACCCAGCAAAGGGCAGCTCTGACCCTGGTGAGGGATGGGCCATAGCCACAAGAAACCTAGCCAGAGCATGAGTGGGACATGAAGACAAAGATCTATGCTCTCTTCTCCCCTCCTCTGGTCCAAAGTCCAGCACTACTGGGAGGCTTTGCTGCTCTGCAGATCAGCTTTGCATGGGTCTCAGAACCTTCACCTCTCTTGCCCAGGTGCATCCAGCCCTCTTGCTGGCCTCCAACCTATGACACCTGCCTGGGGAAGCTTCTCAGGCTCAGCTGGACATGGAAAGGGCTTTGCAAAGCCATCAGCTTCATATTCATTCATTTATTAAACTCAGCAAAACAAGGTCAAGCAGGAAACCACTCTGCACCTTCCAGGCCCAGAGCCACGGCAGGGCCACTGCAGATTTGCCTTGCTCTGCAGTCAGCTCATTCCACACCCTGGCTCAGGACTTCTCTTTGCTGTTGTTTTGGGGTCTTTTTCTTCGAGCTCTGGCTCTCTACTGCAAATACAGACAACACAGCAAACTATATACAGCTTCAGTTAAGCCTGCAAGGCCGCCTGGAACCGCGCTCAGCAGATTAAGTTCCCGTGTGAGGGTGTGTGGTAAAGGACAGTGTTACAACAATGCTTCAGCTCCACAGTGGTAGTAGTGAGTCAAAAAAAAACCCAACCCAAACAAAAAAGGAAGAGAAATTACTGCAGTGGTCCCTCTCTCACCCCCTGCACAACACAAACAGCCACAGCACATCTGGGCTCCTCTTCTTGCCGGCGGCCGCTCAAACATCTTCACGTACCAGGAGAGGCTGAGTAGAGGAAGCGCTGCTGCCCACAGAGTTAATCCTCACCGAGTGGTCAGGGGCATTGCCTTGGCTGGGAGCTGGAGTGGAGAAGTTTGCATACACCTGCAGAAGCCAAGGACCACAGTCAGCACCCTGCAGAACACTCCCTTGGAGGGGTCTCCTTTCCTAAGCCTTCTCCCACTCTGTGCTTACACGCGGCCACCGAAGGGTTCCAGCTCGAGGGCTTCACAGAACCATAGAATCAGCCAGGTTGGAAGAGACCTCCAAGCTCAGCCAGTCCAACCTATCACCCAGCCCTATCCAATCAACCAGACCATGGCACTAAGTGCCTCATCTTTAGTAGTCATGAGGTCTTGGGTGACAGGTTGGACTTGATGATCTTTGAGGTCTCTTCCAACCTTATTGATTCTATGATTCTATGATGCAGGCTCTTCTTGAAGATAGAATGGGCTGGGTTAGAAGGGACCTCAAAAGGTCATCTAGGCCAACTCCCCCTGCAGCCAGCAGGGAGACATCCCCAACTAGATCAGGCTGCCCAGAGCCCTGTTGGGCATCACCTTGAATATACCCAAGGACAGAGCCCCAGCTACCTCCCTGGGTAACCTGTTCCAGTGTTCCACCACCCTCATGGTGCAGAACTTGTTCCTCACATCCAATCTAAAGCTGCTCTGCTCTCATTTCAAACCATTGCCCCTGGTCCAGTCCCTGCAGGCCTTTGCAAACAGTCCCTTTGTAGCCTTTTTGTAGCCCACTTCAGGTACTGGCAGGCTGCTATTAGGTCTCACCTGAGCCTTCTGTTCTCCAGGCTGAACACCCCCAGCTCCCTCAGCCTGGCCTCCTGGGAGTGGAGTTTGTCATGGTTTAAGCTCAGCAGCACCACTAACACCAAGACTGTGGTGCCAGCCCTGTTCTGAGTGAGGAACATCAACCATGCAAAGCATCTTCTCCACCTTGTACCCTTTTCAGGCATGGGCTTAGACAGCTACTGTCTAAAGGCACAACACAGCAGGAGTGAGCAGCTCAGGCATCATTCCCACCACCGAAAATCACAGTGCAGAGCTACAGAAACAATATTGGGGATTGAATGAAGCATCCTGTGTCATTGATCCTCAGGGCTCTGGCTCTTGAAACCACTTTGAACCCCAAAAAACTGATGACCCCAAAAACTAGATGCCCTTTGGAGGTCCCTTCCAACCCAGACCATTCTATGATTCTGTGATCCACAACTCACCCTTGGGACATTATCTGCAAGCTGCTGCTCTATCAGCTGTACAATTTGCTTGAAGGTGGGTCTCTGCAAAGGGTCAGCATCCCAGCAGCTCTTCATGATGTCATACCTGCAAAGATGGGACAGAAAAATCAGCTACAGCTCCTTGCAGCTCTCAGCACACCTCTACCATTATCTGAAAGTGGGACCCCAGTCCCACCTTCTGTAAGTGACTCCTGAGAACAGAAATAGTGCTGCTAACCCCTGTGCTTGTGGCAGCAAAGGACCCAGCACTGCTGGGAGCCTCTGGGCAGAGTTTTCTTTGACAGCTTAGAATCACAGAAGGGTCTGTGTTGGAAGGGACCTCCAGAGGTCACCCAGTCCAACCCCCTCTGCACTCAGCAGGGACATTCTCAGCTGGATCAGGTGGCCCAGAGCCCTGTCCAGCCTTACCTTGAGTATTTCCAGGGATGGGGGGCCCAACCACCTCCCTGGGCAACCTGTTCCCGTGTTCAACCACCCTCATGGTGCAGAACCTGTTCCTAACATCCAATCTAAACCTGCTCTGCTCTAGTCTGAAGCCATTGCCCCCGGTCCTGTCCCTGCAGGCCTTTGCAAACAGTCTCTCTGCACCCAGCTTGCTAAGTCCCAGCTCATTTCTAGAACAGTGAATTGGGGATGCCTCAAGAAGATCAGGAGCCACACTTCTTCCAGTGGGATCTGTTCCAGGTGGTCCTGCTCTGGCAGGGGGGTTGGACTGGATGATCTTTCCAGGTCCCTTCCAGCCCCTAACACTGATTCTGTGATTCCTGCTGTCAGGAAGTGCAGCACAGATGCAGATGGTCTTCAGTCTAGTGAGAAATCTCCCTGACTGCTTTACCTCCATCTAAAAGGTTTAATTATGTTCTGTGATCTGTCAATAATGTATTGACAGGGAGCAGATGCCATGACAAAGTGATCAGATGGTACAAGGCATGAGTGTGTTTCACTGCTTGTAACAAGACAGGCATGTGCTCCACTTGCTGAAGTAGAGGAATGATTCAAACCACTAAAAGAGCTTAAACAACTCCCAGAAGAGCCACTGGGGCAGTGGAATGAGCCCTCGTGGGAGAAGGGAAGCTTCTCCTTCTTTGCATCATTGCTGATCACAGAATCACAGAATGTTAGGGGTTGGAAGGGTCCTCCAGAGACCATCCAGTCCAACCCCCCAGCCAGAGCAGGAGCACCCAGGGCAGGTCACACAGAACAGATCCAGGGGGGTTGGAAAGGCTCCAGAGAAGGAGACTCCACAACCTCTCTGGGCAGCCTGCTCCAGGGCTCTGGCACTCTCGCTGTAAAGAAGTTTCTCCTCATGGTGAGCTGAAATCTTCTATGTTCAAGTTTGTATCCACTTGCCCCCCAGGCCTCAGCTATTGATAGACATTGATCAGATCCCCCTCAGCCTTCTCTTCTCCAAACTAGGGCTCTCAGTCTCTCTTCATAGCACAGATGTTCAAGTCTCCCAATCAACCTCATAGGTCTCCACTCTCCACTGGACTCTCTCCAGCTGGTCTCTCTCTGGGAGAGCCCAAAACTGGACATTGTATTCCAGGTGTGGTCTCTCCAGGGCAGAGAAGAAGGGCAGCAGAACCTCCCTGGGCCTGCTGACCTCACTTTTCTCAATGCACCCCAGGATGCCATTGGCCCTCTTGTCCCCAAGGGCACACTGCTGTCCCCTGGCTGCTCACTTACATTTCAGGTGGTGCACACTCAGGGCTGAACATCCTGTAGCCCTCCTTGATCATTTTATAGAACTTGGAGTCCACAGGCATCCCTGGGTATGGGCTGCTTCCTGTGGAGACAGCACAGTGAACAACATGATTCCTGCACCTGCAGTACCACCAAGATGAAACAGGAAAGCTCTGGAAGGCTTCTGTCTACTTGAAAAGGCCAATTTCAGAAGCACAGTGAAGTGATTAACTCCAGTGAAGGGCCTCCAGACTGCTACCTGATGAACCACTGGTTAAGAGGCTTCTGCAGCTGGCACAGATAGGACATGCAAAGACTCTCTCAGCTCAGAGGTAAACTCTCCCTACTTCCAGAAGCTGAATTCCCCAGCTTGTTAACACAGGACATATCTGTCAGCCTTTATTGCTGCTGCTTTCTTGCTGTGCTTTGTCTCAGTGGAGCAGGCTGCCCAGGGAGGTTGTGGAGTCTCCTTCTCTGGAGCCTTTCCAACCCCCCCGGATGTGTTCCTGCGTGACCTGCCCTGGGTGACGCTGCTCTGGCAGAGGGCTGGACTTGATGTTCTCTGGAGGTCCCTTCCAACTCCTAACATCCTGTGAGTTGTGTTGCTTCTTTTCGTGTGCCCACCTGATCCAGTTAAAGATCACAGTATCACAGTCTCACAGAAGATGAGAGGTTGGAAGGAACCTCCAGAGATCATCCAGTCCAACCCCTGCCAGAGCATCACCCAGGGCAGGTCACACAGGAACACATCCAGGTGGGGTTGGAAAGGCTCCAGAGAAGGAGACTCCACAACCATCTGGGCAGCCTGCTCCAGGGCTCTGGCACCCTCAGTGTAGAGGTTTTTCCTCATGTTGAGCTGAAACCTTCTATGTTCAAGCTGGAACCTGTTGTTCCTTGGCTTATTGCTGTGCACCACTGTAAAGAGCTTGGCCCCCTCCACTTGCCCCCCACCCCTCAGCTATTGATAGACATTGATCAGATCCCTCTCAGCCTTCTCTTCTCCAGACTAAACAGCCCCAGGGCTCTCAGCCTCTCTTCACAGGGGAGATGCTCAAGTCCCCTAAGCATCCTTGTGAGGAAGAGAGCTTGAAGGGTCCCTTCCAACCTGATGCATTCAGTGATTCTGTCAGGTCTTGGAAGGAGCTTACCTAAAGAAAAGAGCTCCCACAGCAGTATCCCATAGGACCAGACATCACTCTCAAAGGTGTAGACACAATTGAAAATGCTTTCAGGAGCCATCCACTTGACAGGGAGCCGAGCCTGGCCAGGAAGAAGGGAGGGAATGAAGACAAAGGACGTGAGTATTGCAAAGTAAAATGAACCTAAAACACTTGCTGAATCAATAAACAGAAGTATCCAGCCAAAAATGAAGATCTCAGCACTTTAGAGTCTACAAATGCTGCATGCTGTCTGATCCTTCCATCTGTGGGTTCCTTGCAGGAGCAGGGAGGGGATTGTCCCCTGGCACTCAGCTCTGCTCAGTCCACACCTTGAGTGCTGTGTCCAGTTCTGGGCAGCTCAACACAAGAGAGATGTGGAGGTGCTGGAGCCAGGGCAGAGGAGGGCAAGGAAGCTGGGAAGGGCCTGGAGAATAAATCTGATGGAGAGCAACTGAAGGAGCTGGGGATGGTTAGTGTGAAACAGAGGAGGCTGAGGGGAGACCTCCTGGCTGTCTACAACTGCCTGAAAGGAGGTTGTGGAGAGGCTGCTGCTGGTCTCTTCTCACAGGTAGTGAGTGATAGAACAAGGAGGAACAGCCTCAAGCAAAAGGGTAGGTTTAGAGTGGATATTAGGAAACATTTTTTCCCATCAAGAGTGGCCAGGGATTGGAATGTGCTGGGCAGGGAGGTGGTGGAGTCCCCAAGCCTGGCTGTGTTTGAAGGCGGTTTGGATGTGGTGCTTGGGGCTCTGGTTTAGGGGTGAGCCTTGTAGAGTAGGGTTCATGGTTGGACTTGGTGACCCTGAGGGTCTGTTCCAAGCTGTTTCTGTGACACTGTGGCTCCTTATGCAAGTCTGCTTCTGTGGACTGGCTCCCACAGGCACACAGACAAGCTTCACATAGTCAAGATGCTTCAAGGCTTTCATCAAGAGTTACAGACATCTGGCTTTAGCTCCTCAATGCATCAGCAAAAGCAAAGACATTTCTACATGAAAGAAATCTACATGGACACATGTATTTTGGGCAGAAATGTTGATCTGCCTGAGGGGAGGAAGGCTCTGCAGTGGGATTTGGACAGGCCAGATTGATGGGCCAAGGTTGAATGAGGTTGAGCGGGGACAAGGGCCAGGTTCTGCACTTGGATCACAACAACCCCAAGCAATGCTACAGTCTTGAGGAAGAGAGGCTGGAAAGCTGCCTGGTGGAAAAGAACCTGGGAGTGCTGGTCAACAGCCAGCTGAGTATGAGCCAGCAGTGTGCTCAGGTGGCCAAGAAGACCAACAGCGTCCTGGCCTGGATCAGGAATAGTGTGACCAGCAGGAACAAGAAGTGATCATGCCCCAGGATGTGAGGCCACACTTCAAGTACTGGCCCCTCTCTACAAGTAGAACATTGAAGTGCTGGAGTGTGTCCAAAGAAGAGCAACACACCTGGAGACAAGTCCAGGGCAGAAGTCTTAAAGAGGAGTAGTTGAGGAACCATTGTTTCTTACCTGGAGAAAAAGAGGCTGAAGGGAGACCTAATCATCTTCTACAACCACCTGAAAGGAGGTCGTAGAGAGGTGGGGGGTCAGTCTCCTCTCCCAGGTAACAAGTGAGAGGACACAAAGAAATGGCCTCAAGTTGCACCAGGGGAGGTGTAAATTGGGTATTAGACAATTTTCTTCAGCAAGAGGGTTGTGAGGCAGTGGAAGAGGCTGCCCAGGGAAGCCACCATGCCTGGAGGTATTTAAAGGATGTGTAGCTGTGGTGCTGAGGGCCATGGTTTGCTGGTGGAGTTGGCAGTGCTAGGTTAGCAGTTGAACTTGATGATCTTAGAAGCTCTTTTCCCACCTAAAGGATTCTATGACTGTGATTTGTCATGTCTGTGTGGGGACACACATCCCTTGGGAATGCTAACTGGAGCAAGGGAAAGGGCACAGAAAGCCTTTGGATTTGCTTCCACCTCCCTTCCTCTGCCCTTGTCTTGTCTCACTGTAGGAGGCAACCAGGCTTCTGTCCTGCTGTGGGAGAAAGCAGCCCTCTTGCTTTGAAGGGGTCATGCAACAATGCCTCCAAAGACACATTTCAAGCAGGCTGCAGAGCAGAGCCTTGATGCCTTCTGTGGAAAGGAGACCCCAGGGCAAAGGAGGCAAATGGGAAGGGACAGAAAGGAGGTGGAGGGAAAGCAGCACTTGCCACGGGCTGGCTCAGCAGAGAGGCAACTGCAGTTGTTGATTTCCTGAAGGACACAGACAGCAAACACTCTTCCTGGCCAGGCCAAGCCCCCAGCTGCTGTCAGCAGCACTGCCTCCCAGCAAAGCCCCCAGCCAGCCATGCCCCTACCCTCCTAATCTGCTTTAAGATCACACCAGATGCAGCTAGGTGCCTCCTGCAGCCACTGCTTCCTCTCTCCCCAGGCAGCTGCAGCCTATCCTCCCCTGAACCCTTTCTGGCTACACGAAATCCTCTTCTCAGGCAACTCAGGAAATTTAAGGGTAGTCTAGACAAGTAAAACTCAATTACTTAACTGCCCACTTCCCTCCCAAGCTGCTGGCCTGCACTACCCACTCCCAGGAGCTTGGACTGATCAAGCAGCTCCTGAGATGATCCTGAGCCTGAAAGCAGCTTTCTTAGACTAAATGCCACTCAAGACTTTGCCAGGGCAACCATCCCTGAAATTATTTTAGCTCCTATCATTCCCTAACCTCAGCCCCTAGGCACCCAGGGGCTGGTACCAGCACTGGTTTTGAAGATAACCAATAAAGTCATCTCTCCCATAAGCCACAACAGGGATGCTGTAGGTACCTGGGATATCAGGGACTGCTGAGGAACATCCAATTCTGGGGTCCCCAGCAGAAGGAGGACACAGAGCTGTTGGGAATGAGTCTAGAGGAGGACACAAAGATGATCCGAGGGCTGCAGCACCTCTGCTCTGTGCACAGGCTGAGGGAGCTGGGGGTGTTCAGCCTGGAGGAGAGAAGACTCTGGGGGGACCTCAGAGCTGCTTAGAGCAGAGGGGATCCTGCAGGAAGGCTGCAGAGGGACTTCTCATCAGGGTGTCTGGAGACAGGCCAAGGGGGAATGGTTTGAAGCTGAGGCAGAGCAGGGTTAGAGTGGAGCTGAGGAAGAAGCTCTTCAGCAGGAGGGTGAAGCCTCTGGCACAGGCTGCCCAGGGAGGCTGTGGCTGCCTCCTGCCTGGGGGTGTTTCAGCCCAGGCTGGATAAGGCCTTCAGCAGCTGAGTCTAGCTGAGAGGTGTCCCTGGGCATGGTGGGGAGGTTGGAGGTGATGAGCTCTGAGCTCCCTTCCAACCTAAGGCCTTCTAGGATGCTATGATCTCCACAACAAGACCCCTTTGGGTACCAGTGTACACAGCAAGGCTTTCCAGCAGCACACATTGTCCCTCCTCATGCTCCTGATCAGCAGGGATATTGATCACAGCTGGGAAAGCCAGATTCCTGCCACACACTTTTCTTCCCAAGCCAAGACAGCAGGGACTCTTCTAGCCCATAGCACATCAAGCATACTTACATTCCCTTTGACCACATAGTTGGAGTCATTCCTTATGTCTCTTGCCAGGCCAAAGTCACAGATTTTGGTGATCCGACCGTGAGTGAGGAGAATGTTTCTGGCAGCCAGGTCTCTGTGGATGCACTGAAGGACAAACAAGCAAAGCTATTTTAGAGCCACCTTTAACCAGGCTGCTGCTTGCTTACCTCTTTCCTTAGCTGCAACTTACTGCTTCATGCATTTTATGGCAAGCTGGAAGGTCATAATCAAGCCAGGTGTTAATGAGCTTCCTCAAGACCATTCTGGTGTAGGATCTTTACTATCATGCCACAGATCCACGAGGCTAAGGCTGTCCATGCTCTTACTTCAGACCACTTGCTGTTACTTTGAAGTTTTCTGCTGTTTCACATTTGCAGCTGAAGCTTAATGAACCTTTTTCTCTTGACTTTTTAAGCAACAATAAATCACTCACTTGTTTCCTAACACTGGGGGGAAAACAACCTGTGGCTTGTTCCTAAAAGAGTTCCAACCTTTTATTTATTAGCTACTGGGGGTGAGGGGAAAGTGCAGGAAAGCTGAATACAGGGAATATTATAGTAACAAATTCATAGAATCATAGAATTGTTAGGATTGGAAGGGACCTCAAGGATCAGCCAGTCCCAACCCCCCTGCCATGGACAGGGACACCTCACACTACAGCAGGTTGCTCACAGCCACATCCAGCCTGGCTGCAAAAACCTCCAGGCATGAGGCTGCCACCACCTCCCTGGGCAACCTGTGCCAGTCTCTCACCACCCTCATGGGAAACAACTTCTTCCTCACATCCAGTCTGAATCTACACATTTCTAGTTTTGTTCCCATCTCCCCAAGTCCTATCACTCCCTGACACCCTCAAAAGTCCCTCCCCAGCTTTCTTGGAGCCCTATTAAGATATTGGAAGGCCACAATTAGGTCACCTTAGAGCCTTCTCTTCTCCAGACTGAACAACCCCAACTCCCTCAGTCTGTCTCCATAGCAGAGCAGCTCCAGCCCTCTGCTCATCCTCGTGGCCCTTCTCTGGACACCTTCCAGCACCTCCAGATCCTTCCTGGAACAGAGGCTCCAGAACTGGACACAGAGCTCCAGGTGGGGTCTCACCAGAGTGGAGCAGTGGTGCAGTTGGGTCTCTGTACACTGACTGCCTTAGCTCCAGCTGGGAAGTGCAGAGCAGAGTGAGCTTGATGGTTAGGATGCTTCAGATGGCCTCATGCAAGGAGGATCCACACAAGTCAGCAGTGCAAAGCACCCAGCTGCTTTTCAGGCTCAGAGGCATAAAAGCTGCTCTGTGCCGAAGTCAGGACAGGAGCCTGAGCTGGGGGGATGGTTCCTTTATCAAGCACACTGTGCCTTAATCACAAGACTTCCCCCATCAGACAAAGCCTTTATTCAGTGCAGGCTGCACTACCTCTGCAGGAACAAGCCACAGACATGCTGCTTGCCTGAGCATTCCTTCACTTTGCTGCTTCAGTGCACTCATTTTCATCTTCCAAGTGAGGAAGGTGTTGGATGGGGAGGTAAAGGAGAGTCCCCTCATTAAAAACAGTCCCGGATGCAAGCATGCAAAGGGACAGAGGTGAAGTTGCTTGTGCAACCTGCAGCTAGCAGGTTCTGAGCATGATTTGCATCACTCTTCACATTTTATGTCTTTTTTAAAGACTCAAAGACTCCTCCTTTGTTGGAAGGAGGAACAGTGAAGGGGAAAGAAAACACAAGTGCAAAAGCAAAGTGCTGTGGACTTTGCTGGGGCAGAGCCAGAGCTCCCACTGCTGACACAGGATCACCTCATCTCCCTTAATTGCACAGGAGTGGGTCTGCTCTTCATCCAAGGTGCACCTGCTCTAGCCTGGGTCTCTGCTGCTTCTCACATTTACAAGTTAAATGGCATTTGTCCAACAATATCTAAGAGCAACCATGGGAAGATCACCTCAAACTCTAGAAAGCCCTTTCTGTTGTGTGACACCTCCCCTGCAAAAACCCAGAGCAATCTTTTGTGCTCAGGCGAGCCAGGGAAGATTCTTTGTGGCTCTAGGCTGATTTTTGCTGACCACACCAACCTGTGTGGTGCAGCAGACAGCTGGAGGGAAGGGATCCATCCACAGAGACCTGGACAGGCTGCAGAGCTGGGCCCATGACAACCTCATGAGGTTCAACAAGACCAAGGGCAAGGTCCTGCAGCTGGGTCAGGGCAATCCCAGGCACTGATACAGGCTGGGCAGGGACTGGCTTGAGAGCAGCCCTGAAGAAAAGGCCATGGGGGTGCTGGAGGATGAGAAGCTCAACAGGAGCCAGCAGTGAGCACTTGCAGCCCAGAGAGCCAAGCAGAGCCTGGGCTGCAGCAAGAGAAGTGTGGCCAGCAGGGCCAGGGAGGGGATTCTCCCCCTCTGCTCCACTCTGCTGAGACCCCACCTGGAGCTCTGGGTCCAGTTCTGGAGCCTCTGTGCCAGGAAGGATCTGGAGGAGCTGGAAGGTGTCCAGAGCAGGGCCACGAGGATGAGCAGAGGGCTGGAGCTGTTCTGCTATGAGGACAGACTGAGGGAGTTGGGGCTGTTCAGTCTGGAGAAGAGAAGGCTCTGAGGAGACCTAATTGTGGCCTTCCAGTATCTGCAGGGGGCTCCAAGAAAGCTGGGGAGGGACTTTTGAGGGTGTCAGGGAGTGATAGGACGGGGGGGGGATGGAGCAAAAGCAGAAATGGGTAGATTGAGATTGGCTGTGAGGAAGAAGTTGTTCCCCATGTGGGTGGTGAGAGACTGGCACAGGTTGCCCAGGGAGGTGGTGGCAGCCTCATCTCTGGAGGTTTTTGCAGCCAGGCTGGATGTGGCTGTGAGCAACCTGCTGTAGTGTGAGGTGTCCCTGCCCATGGCAGGGGGGTTGGAACTGGCTGCTCCTTGAGGTCCCTTCCAACCCTGACAATTCTGTGATTCTATGATTTTATCTCTCCAGGAAATTATCCTGGATTAAGCCACATCCTGTGAAACCCAACCCCGGCTGATGTTTAAGGCAGTGTGCTGCAGGAGAGGAGCAGCAAGTGAAATGTTGTTTAAACCTCATGCAAACAGAGAGCTTTGCAGCTGTCTTCAAACTGCTCTGGAGAGTTTGTAAACTCCCCAGCAGAGCCACAGAGAATAAATCTTCAGCTCTGGAGGTGTAATTATATTTGAAGGCATCCACATGTTTCTGGTTCTCTCCTGAATTCCATTTCATTCCCACAGCCCAGAGAAAACTGAAGGAGAGAACTTCTCAGAGTTCCTATGGGGTTTGCTGCCTTCAAGGCTATCAGAGGTTCTCATGGAACTAACAGTTTGCTCCAGGAAACAAAGGGAGGGCTGAAGATCCAACCCTAAGAGGCACCACCCCAGCCAGGCAGGGTTCAGCTGCACCTGACATCTCCCAACACATCATCCCATCATTCATCAATGCAGCCTCAGGGTGCAGCAGGCATATTTTACAGGGTGACCTCAGAGCTGCCTGCCAGGACCTGAAGGGATCCTGCAGGAAGGCTGCAGAGGGACTTCTCATCAGGGTGTCTGGAGACAGGCCAAGGGAGAATGGTTTGAAGCTGAGGCAGAGCAGGGTTAGAGTGGAGCTGAGGAAGAAGTTCTGCCCAGGGAGGCTGTGGCTGCCTCCTGCCTGGGGGTGTTTCAAGCCAGGCTGGATGAGGCCCTGAGCAGCTGAGTCCAGCTGAGAGTTGTCCCTGGGCATGGTGGGGAGGTTGGAGGAGATGAGCTCTGAGCTCCCTTCCAGCCTGAGCCACTCTGTGATTCATTGCAATTCCTCTCCCCTGTCTCTACACATTGCTATGCCTAGTTTCTGCTGATGAGCAAGGCCACTGGTCACAGAATCAGCCAGCTTGGAAAAGACCTCCAACATCATCAAGTCCAACCAATCACCCAAATCTATCTAATCAACCAGACCTTGGCACTAAGTGCCTCATCCAGGCTTTGCTTAAACACCTCCAGGGACAAGCAGCCTGAACAGTGGATTTGCAACAGCACTGATTCATGTTGACTATACCCTGTTTGACCTGATGTGAAACAACACTTCTGCCCAATGAGCACAGCAGGGAACTCTTAACATTAGCCAAAGCTTCAGGTTCAAGAATCACAGAATTGTCAGGGTTGGAAGGGACCTCAAGGATCAGCCAGTTCCAACCCCCCTGCCATGGCCAGGGACACCTCACACTACAGCAGGTTGCTCACAGCCACATCCAGCCTGGTCTTCAAAACCTCCAGGGATGAGGCCTCCACCACCTCCCTGGGCAACCTGTGCCAGTGTCTCATCACCCTCATGGGGAAGAACTTCTTCCTGACATCCAATCTGAATCTACCCATTTCTAGTTTTGCTCCATTCCCCCCAGTCTTATCACTCCCTGACACCCTCAAAAGTCCCTCCCCAGCTTTCCTGTAGCCCCCTTCAGATACTGGAAGGCCACAATTAGGTCTCCTCAGAGCCTTCTCCTCTCCAGACTGAACAGCCCCAACTCCCTCAGTCTGAAGGCTCTTACCAGTTTGCAGTGCTGAAAAGAACACACAAAGACTCAGCACTGGCCATGGATCACATTAAAACACCCTGCAAAATGATCTCCAAATCCACTGATTCCATCCAGCTTTGAACAAAAAAATCTCTTAACTTACATTTTTGGAGGCAAGGAAACTCATGCCCCTTGCCACCTGGTAGGAAAAGCTTAGCAGGTCCTCGACATCTAGAGCAAGTTCATCATCTTCTGGCATAGAGGTGGTAACATCCTGATCAGTGTAGGACCCTGCACAAGAGAAACCAACAGCTTTGGAGTGGGGCAAGGGGTATCACCTAGAAACAGAGCTGTCTTGACATTAAACACATCAGGGATGGGAGTAAAACACCAGGCAGCCAGGCAAGCAGCAGGAAGAGGAAGAGGAAGAGGATTAACCAGGTTGGGAAAGACCTCAGAGATCATCCAGTCCAACCTATCACCCAACACCATCTAATCAACTAAACCATGGCACCAAGCACCCCATCCAGTCTCTTCCTAAACACCTCCAGGGATGGTGACTCCACCACCTCCCTGGGCAGCACATCCCAATGGCCAATCTCTCTTTCTATAAAGAACTTCTTCTTAATACCCAACCTAAACCTCCCCTGGCACAGCTTGAGACTGTGTCCTCTTGTTCTGGTGCTGGGTGCCTGGGAGAAGAGATCAACCCCCACCTGGCTACAACCTCCCTTCAGGTAGTTGTAGAGAGCAATAAGGTCTCCCCTGAGCCTCCTCTTCTCCAGGCTAAGCAACCCCAGCTCCCTCCGCCTCTCCTCACAGGGCTGTGCTCCAGTGGAGGAAGAGCAGACACTGTGATTGAGCAGATGGCTTTTCCTCAAGCCTTTTCAGATCAATTAATCACTTTTAATTGTCACCAGCCATAAGAGAAAAGTATGATAAAGCTGAATAAAGGTAAATCCATGAAGGCCCTCTCTCTGCACTCCCACCAACAAGCAGAATTCCTGTGTCACTGTACTCACCAGACTTCACTGGCCTCTTTTTCTCAGCTTTCGGAGGCACTGCATAGGACACTCCTGGTTTCATGTCCATGTACTCGTTGGCAGCATCCCTGTAGAGGCAGCAGATGAAGAGAAGCAGTTGAGTGAGCAAGGACTCAAAAGCCACCCCAACAAAAAAGCCAAAGTTAGATCAATCTTCTTAATGACAGAATCACAGAAACACTCAGGTTGGAACAGACCCTCAGGGTCACCAAGTCCAACCATAAGCCCTACTCCACAAGGCTCACCCCTAAACCATAGCCCCAAGCACCACATCCAAACCACCTTCAAACACATCCAGGCTTGGGGACTCCACCACCTCCCTGGGCAGCACATTCCAATCCCTGACCACTCTTGATGGGAAAAACTTCTTCCTACTGTCCAGTCTAAACCTATCCAGTCACAGCCTGAGGCCATTCCCTCTTGTTCTGTCACTAACTACCTCTGAGAAGAGACCAGCAGCAGCCTCTCCACAACCTCCTTTCAGGTAGCTGTAGACAGCCAGGAGGTCTCCCCTCAGCCTCCTCTTTTCCATACTAACCATCCCCAGCTCCTTCAGTTGCTCTTCATCAGATTTCTTCACCAGGCCCTTCACAGCTTCCTTGTCCTCCTCTGCCCTGGCTCCAGCACCTCCACATCTCTCTTGTGTTGAGCTGCCCAGAACTGGACACAGCACTCCAGGTATGGCTTGAGCAGAGCTGAGTGCCAGGGGACAATCCCCTCCCTGCTGCTGCTGGACACAGCATTGCTGATCCCAGCCAGGATGCCTTTGGCTTTCTTGGCCCCCTGGGCACACTGCTGGCTCCTATTCAGCTGTTGTCCATTAGAACCTCCAGGTCCCTTTCTGCCAGCAGCTTTCCAACCACACTGCCCTAAGCCTGTAGCATTGCTTGGGGTTGTTGTGCCCCAGGTGCAGGAGCTGGCACTTGGCCTTGTTGTAGTTTACAAATGATCAGTAGATTGGAAACTCAGGAGTGAGTGAAAGAAAGATGAGGAAATGCCTGTCCAGAAAGAGAGGTTTGAGTACAGCTAATGATGCCTCTCAAACTTTGGAGCCTGGCTCAGGTGGGACATAAAAACCCTTTCATACTTTCACTGTTCAGACAGGGCTCACTCTCTATAAATTAACATCCAGATGTTTCATGGCATCTGCCAATGCTTTCTCTTTCTGCTCACACCAGATTGTACCAGAATAATTCAGCATCTCATGTGGCAATTGAAATCCTAGACTGGCTCAGGCTGGAAGGGAGCTCAGAGCTCATCTCCTCCAACCTTCCCACCATGGGCAGGGACACCGCTCAGCTGGACTCAGCTGCTGGGGAGCAGGCTGCCCAGGGAGGTTGTGGAGTCTCCTTCTCTGGAGCCTTTCCAACCTCACCTGTATGTGTTCCTGCGTGACCTGCCCTTGGTGACCCTGCTGTGGCAAGGGAGTTGGACTGGATGATGACTGAAGGTCCCTTCCAACCTCATGATTCTGTGATTCCCCTCTTATCAGCTTTGGCACCTCCTCCTTCCCCCTCTTCTAAGCACATCAGCACGTGTCAGCAGGTCAGACTTACGCTGCAGGCTCTGCCTGATGCAAGAGGTTCTCATAAACTGCTGTCTCTGCATGCTCCTCATGTTTGGGACAAATGAATGAATCTCGTTTCCTCCTCAGGAAATTCAACAGATCCCCATAGCAGCAATATTCTGTGATGACCAGAGTGGGACCTGCAGATGTAAGGGAGGTTTAGGAAGCAGATGAGTTATCATTTTCAAAGCGGAAAACCTGACATAAAGAGAGCATCCAGCTGAGCACACAGCCTGGGCAGAGTAAAACAATTCAACCTCACACTGCTCAGCACTCTCTAGGCTTCAAAAGCTAGAGGAAAGTAACCCAGGATCTTCCCTTTCATGTATCAGCATCTATGGTCCAGCTAAAGCTGCAGTACTCCCAGTTATTCACCCTCCTCCCTCAATAGCATTAGTATGGCTCAGGCTGGAAGGGAGCTCAGAGCTCATCTCCTCCAAGCTCCCCACCATGCCCAGGGACACCTTTCAGCTAGACTCAGCTGCTCAGGGCCTCATCCAGCCTGGCCTGAAACACCCCCAGGCAGGAGGCAGCCACAGCCTCCCTGGGCAGCCTGGGCCAGAGTCTCAGCACCCTCCTGCTGAAGAACTTCTTCCTCAGCTCCACTCTAACCCTGCTCTGCCTCAGCTTCAAACCATTCCCCCTTGGCCTGTCTTCAGACACCCTGGTGGGAAGTTCCTCTGCAGCCTTCCTGCAGGATCCCTTCAGGTCCTGGCAGGCAGCTCTAAAATGCCCCTGGACTCTTCTCTTCTCCAGGCTCAACACCCCCAGCTCCTTCAGCCTATCAAATTGAAACTCAAGACTCCAGCAAGATTTGAACTCCTGATCCCTGCTTCACAAGAGCAGTGCTCTAAACATAGAAGAGAACTTCCACCTCTACAGTGCTACTGTACATTAAAAACAGGCAGTGAGGCTGCTACTAATTAATGATTCAGCTTTGCTTATCACAGTAGAGGTTGGAAGGGACCTCAAGGCTCAGCCAGTTCCAACCCCCCTGCCATGGGGAAGGGACACATCACACCACAGCAGGTTGCTCACAGCCACATCCAGCCTGGCCTTAGCTTAAAGCTCTTTGTCTCCACAGCCTATTCTTCTGCACTGTAGAAAAATTAAACAAGTCAGACCTTTTCTCTCTTCTCCCCCACTCCCCTCCCCCTCTCTTTGCTCATGTGATAATGGTTTTTTTGGCCAGCCACATCTGTGTGTTGTTTTTTTTTCTGTTCACTCACTTCCTGAGGGAAGTTATTCCTTCCAAAAGCCTTGGGAAGCAATTCAAAGCTGCTCAAACATTCCTCCTTTTGATTCACTCCTGTTTACAGGAGAGCTTCACACCCCTTCAGGAATGATGCAGAGGGCTGTATTGTGCAGCAGACTGAGGAGGGGGTGTGGAGAGGAGGAGGGCTGTGTGGAGGGAGGGAGGTGGAATCATTCAGACAGAAGAGCCTGCTGAGATCCACAACCACACTGCACAAGGCCCTCAGAGTATTAAAAGGCAATGGGCAAGGAGAATCAACTCATCTCCTGCAAGGATGTTTATAGATCAAATCTATGTTTTCTGAGTCAATGACTCCAGCTATGGCCCTTGAATATGTAATGGCACTGTGGGCTCTCTCAGCTCCCAGCTTACTCTGCACCACCCTTTCTTAACCTCCCCCAGTTTAGTTCCATTTTTGTTGGTGGGGTTCCCCCCCCCACTTCCCTCCTGCAGTTAAAAATTTATAGCTTGGGTAATAGCAAAAGCTGAAGTGTGCTGGTGGTGAGGTTGTGCTTGCAGACACACAGCTCAGACCACTGGATCTGCTTGAACCAAATGGTTTCGCCCTGGTTTGAAATCATAGAATTGTCAGGGTTGGAAGGGACCTCAAGGATCAGTCAGTTCCTACC
The DNA here is from genome assembly GCF_014839835.1 of Dryobates pubescens. NCBI lineage: Eukaryota > Metazoa > Chordata > Aves > Piciformes > Picidae > Dryobates > Dryobates pubescens. Next base: position 31,221,261 of record NC_071612.1, read on the forward strand.
CCCCTGCCATGGCTAGGGACACCTCACACTACAGCAGGTTGCTCACAGCCACATCCAGCCTGGCTGCAAAACCTCCAGGCATGAGGCTGCCACCACCTCCCTGGGCAACCTGTGCCAGTCTCTCACCACCCTCATGGGGAACAACTTCTTCCTGACATCCAGTCTGGAATCTCCCCACTTCTAGTTTTACTCCATCCCCCCCATTCCTATCACTCCCTGACACCCTCAAAAGTCCCTCCCCAGCTTTCCTGTAGCCCTCTGCAGATCCTGGAAGGCCACAATTAGGTCTCCTCAGAGCCTTCTCTTCTCCAGACTGAACAGCCCCAACTCCCTCAGTCTGTCTCCATAGCAGAGCAGCTCCAGCCCTCTGCTCATCCTCCTGGCCCTTCTCTGGACACCTTCCAGCACCTCCAGATCCTTCCTGGCACAGAGGCTCCAGAACTGGACACAGAAGTCCAGGTGTGGTCTCAGCAGAGAGGAGCAGAGAGGTAGCATCACCTCCCTGGCCCTGCTGGCCACACTTCTCTTGCTGCAGCCCAGGCTCTGGTTGGCTCTCTGGGCTGCAAGTGCTCACTGCTGGCTCCTGTTGAGCTTCTCATCCACCAGCATCCCCAGGTCCTCTTCTTCAGGGTTGCTCTCAAGCCAGTCCCTGCCCAGCCTATATCAGTGCCTGGGATTGCCCTGACCCAGCTGCAGGACCTTGCCCTTGGTCTTGATTAACCTCATGAGGTTGTCAGGGGCCCAGCTCTGCAGCCTGTCCAGGTCCCTCTGGATGGTTCCCTTCCCTCCAGCTGTCTGCTGCACCACACAGCTTGGTGTCATCAGCAACCCTTCTGAGGCTGCACTCAGTGCCACTGCCCATGGCACCAACAAAGGTGTTAACCAAGCCTGGTGCCAGTACTGATCCCTGAGGGACTCCACTTGTCCCTGGAGCCATTGACAACCACCCTTTGGGTGCAGCTCTCAGGCCAGTCCTGTATCCACTCAAATGTGAAAGTGAGAGAGGTTCTGCCACCAATTTTTACCAACTCTTTTTTTTCCCCCCCGTCTTTGGAAAAAACAAAGCAAAGAACTTAAAAGAGCAAAAGATTTGTGTAAGCAGCACCACTCTCTCAGATTAGAATGCACAGGACTCTGTCACCCTATTGACATTTCAGCTGCTTTGTAGCTTTTACAAAGGCATTCACTTAATAGCAAAGGCAAAACATTTGGGGCTGTGTAATTGTTTGTTTGGGAACTTTGTTCTGTCCTCAGCTTTCTGCTGCTTGCAGTTTGTAGCTTTCCCTATGCATGGAAACAAAGGCACTCAGTTGATATTAAAAGCAAAACATTTGGGGCTGTGTAATTGTTTGTTTGGGAACTTCTTTATTTGTCCTCAACTTTCTGCTGCTTAGAATTTGTCACTTCAAGTGGTGCCTTAAGGGATACATTCACAGTTTAAACAGAAGGCTGGGAGACTACACAAGACAGGCCTGGAGACATCACTTTGGAGGCCAACAAGGAGCCAGCTCAAGTAACTTTCCCTGGGAGAAATGGTGTGGTTGAGGGCCAGACCTGTGCTCTGCATTTAGTCATCTCACAAGAAGAAAGAACAATGAACAACCTTCTTGTTCAGCCACAGCTGCAGTGGTGCCACCAATCAGAGAATTGTCAGGGTTGGAAGGGACCTCAAGGAGCAGCCAGTTCCAACCCCCCTGCCATGGCCAGGGACACCTCACACTACAGCACGTTGCTCACAGCCACATCCAGCCTGGCTGCAAAAACCTCCAGGCATGAGGCTGCCACCACCTCCCTGGGCAACCTGTGCCAGTCTCTCACCACCCACATGGGGAACAACTTCTTCCTAGCATCCAAGCTGAATCTACCCATTTCTAGTTTTGCTCCATGCCCCCCAGTCCTATCACTCCCTGACACCCTCAGAAGCTCCTCCCCATCTTTCTTGGAATCCCCTTCAGATCCTGGAAGGCCACAATTAGGTCTCCTGAGAGCCTTATCCTCTCCAGACTGAACAGCCCCAACTCCCTCAGTCTGTCCTTGTAGCAGAGCAGCTCCAGCCCTCTGCTCATCCTCGTGGCCCTGCTCTGGATACCTTCCAGCACTTTCAGATCCTTCCTGGAATAGAGGCTCCAGAACTGGACACAGAGCTCCAACTCTTAGGATGAGCCTGAATCCTTAGCACCAGTAACTGACAGGTGATAACCATGATGAAGTGCAAGCTGCCCAGGGCAAGAAGTGTATTTAAGATAATTCTACTTGGCAGCATTGGATTCTTCTGGCCAAAGTTCCTCCTCCCCCTGGCAGTGGAAGAGGAATGGAAATAAATCGATAATCTGTCGTTAACCCCCACCTCCAACAGTGCAGGCTCCCAGCAGATTCACAATATTAATGTGGTTTCCAAGGTAACTCAGCACTTTCAGCTCTGACATCAAGGCTTCTCTTTCTGTTAAATGGGCACTTGCTGCAAGGCAAAGCAGAAACGTTCAGCACCTAACACAACGACCAAAGGCAAGGGAGGAGAAACTGCAGCCTGTGGGACAGCAACTTACTTTTCAACATCTTTACTGCCACTGTCATAGCAGCATCAGATTTGAAGAGGCCATAGGCAGTAGCTTCTACAACTTTTCCAAAGGCTCCAGCACCAAGGGTTTTGCCTGGGAGAGCAAAACAAAGTCAGAGAGCAGGCTGGGCCGGAAGGGACCTCCAAAGGTCATCCAGTCCAACCCCACTAGAGTCACCAGTGACATCCTCAACTAGATCAGGCTGCTTAGAGCCTTGTGGAGTCTGACCTTGAATGGAATTAGAATTAGAATAGAATAGAATAGAATAGAATAGAATAGAATAGAATAGAATAGAATAGAATAGAATAGAATAGAATAGAACAGGACCAGGTTGGAAAAGACCTTTGAGATCATCAAGTCCAACCTATCACCCAACACCATCTCATCAACTAAACTATGGCATCGAGTGCCTCATCCAGGCTCTTCCTAAACACCTCCAGTGATGGTGACTCCACCACCTCCCTGGGCAGCACATTCCAATGGCCTCTCTTTCTGGGAAGAACTTCTTCTGTCTCCAGGGATGGGGCCTCAACCTGTTGCAGTGCTCCACCATGCTCATAGAACCATAGAAAGATGAAATGGTCCAGGCCAGAAGGGATCTCCAAAGGCCATCCAGTCTGACCACCCTGCAGTCAGCAGGGACAACCCCAACTAGACCAAGTGCAGAACCAGACATGGTGCAGGACTTATTTCTAACATCCAATCTAAATCTCCTCTTTTATTTCAAACCATTGCCTCTTGTCCTGTCCCTGCAGGCCTTTGGAAACAATCCCTCTGCAGCCTTCCTGTATGATCCTTCCACGTATGGGAATGTCTCTATCAGGTCTCCCTGGAACCTTCTCTTCTCCAGGTTGATCCCCCCCAGCTCTCCCTCAGCCTGTCCTCACAGGAGAGATGCTCCAGCCCCCTGAACATTTTCATGCCCCTCCTCTGGACCTGCTCCATCACTCTTGAGGACACACTTACCTGAGGAGTTCAACCTTCCATGAGATCAACAAAACCTCTCTGTAGAGGCACCTGCTTTCTTTTTTGTCCCAAGGTACAGGATGAACAACTATCAGCATTAGCACTGCTGCACAACATCTTTTTGACAAACCCCTGCTGTGTTGGAGCCAAGCCTCTCTTCTGAAGTCAAAATAAGTCTAAACTCACCAAAACTCAACCTGTTTCTGGGAAACTCCCATTTGTGATCGTAAGGAAGCTGTGTTGGGTCTATGTAAACATAGTTGTTCCCATTTATTTCTTCAACAACTTTCCACTGGACTTCATATTTAGGTTTCTGGAAAAGAAGGAGAACAGCTGTCACAGAATCATGGAATGGTCCAGGCTGGAAGGGACCTCCAGAGGTCATCCAGTCCAACCCCCCTGCACTCAGCAGGGACATCCCCAACTAGATCAGGTTGCCCAGAGCCCTCTCCAGCCTCACCTTGCGTATCTCCACAGATGGAGCCTCAACCACCTCCCTGGGCAACCTGTTCCAGTGTTCCACCACCCTCATGGTGCAGAACTTCTCCCTAACATCCAATCTAAATCTGCTCTGCTCTAGTGTGAAGCCATTGCCCCAGGTCCTGTCCCTGCAGGCCTTTGCAAGCAGTCTCTCTCCATCCTTCTTGTAGCCCCCTTCAGGCACTGGCAGGCTGCTATTAGTTCTCCCCAGAGCCTTCTCTTCTCCAGGCTGAACACCCCCAGCTCCCTCAGCCTGTCCTTGTAGCAGAGCTGCTCCAGCCTCCTGATCATTTTTGTGGCCCTCCTCTGGACCCTCTCCATCAGCTCCATGTCCTTCCTATGTTGAGGGCTCTAGACCTGCACACAACACTCCAGGTGAGGTCTCACCAGAGCAAAGTGTCAGAATCACCTGTCTCTGCTGGCAACACTGCTTTGGATGCAGGCCAGGCTGTGATTCGCCTTCTGTGCGGCAGTCTCACCCTGCCTGCTCCTGTCCAGCCTCTCATCCACCAGCATCCCCAAGTCCTTTTCCTCAGGGCTACTACCTCATCCCCCAGCCTGTGCTGACAGGAAGCATTGTTCACTGTCACTGCTGAAGCTGGCAAAGGCAGCTCACATCTTTCCCTAAGTGAGGCAGGGGGGCTTCTGACTTTACCTGCAGGTAGATGTACACCAGGACCATCACTGTGATGCACATCAGCCCTGCAGCGACTCCGAAGGCGACCAGTAAAGGGGTGAAAAGCGTATGGGTACGGATTTGCTCTGGGAAGAGAGAGAAAATCCTGCTGAGGTACTCAAGAAGAACAACTGTATTCACAGAATCACAAAGCAGGGCTGGTTGGAACAGACCTCCAAGCTCATCCAGTCCAACCCTCAACCCAACACTGAAGGGTAAGCACCAAACCATGTCCCTAAGCACCACACTGTGCTTGAACACCTCCAGGGGGGTGACTCCAGCACTACCCTGGGCAGACCAATCCAATGTTTGAGGACCCTCTCTGTGAAGAAATATTTCCTGATATCCAGCCTGAACCTCCCCTGGTGTAGCCTGGAACCACTTCCTCTAATACTGCAGGTGAAGACAACTCCTTGGTTATTCCTTGTGAAACACAGCTTGGGGTTTTGACTTTCCAAGCTCTGCTCCAGGTACATCTGAATGGCTTTCCTGGGGGGTAGACAGAGCTGGAACAGAATCCATCCAGCTTGCTGCCTCAGGAATCTCAGCTTCACCAACTCACCAGGCATGGCACCAATACCAACTAGTGCAAGAGGTTTGGAAGATCTCAATCAAGTAAGTTAAAGAAAGAAGTTGGAACAGAATCCATCCAGCTTGCTGCCTCAGGAATCTCAGCTTCACCAACTCACCAGGCATGGCACCAATACCAACTAGTGCAAGAGGTTTCCAAGATGTCAGTCAAGTTACTTAAAGAAAGATTTATGGTGGTTTTTTTTTCCCCTAAAGTCTTAATTCCTTCTCTATTTTTCTCTTTTTTCTCCCCCCCAAAGACAATCTCTGCAACACAGCCTTTGCAAGGAGAGGTTATGCCGAGCAGCCAAGCAACACCATGCCAGCAAAAAAACAAATCTATCTGCCCCAATCTGGCTTATTTGCTTCTGTGTTATAATTGGGTGTAACAGAGAGGAAGAAAAAAAAAAGAAGCAGCAGAACATTTGATTTTGCAAAGAAGAGCACAGATTTACAAACACATTTTGAGTCATCTCTGTTCTGGTGCCTTTCTTTCCTCCCCCCCTCCCCTCCCCGAACTTCTAAATACTACTACAAAACTCCAAAGCCCTTCTGCAGTCTGTTGTTGTCAGTTCTCTGAACAACAGCAGGGCCCTTAGGATCCAAGCAAGTCCTGCACAGCATCTTTTTGTGAGACACTTTAAAAAAACACCTTGGAAAAATGAAGTCCTGCCTTTAAAAACAAAAGGATGGCCAACACAGGCCAAACAATGACAAGAAACAAGAAGAGCAAAAGAAGGGAGAGGAAGGGGAAGAGAAGAGGGAGGGGAAGGGGAGAGAAAGGGGAAGGGGAAGGAAAAAGAAGAAAAAAATTAAAAAGAAGAAAAAAAAGATAGACAAGAAATAGAGAAAATAAAAAAGGGAAGGGAAAGGGAAAGGGAAAGGGAAAGGGAAAGGGAAAGGGAAAGGGAAAGGGAAAGGGAAAGGGAAAGGGAAAGGGAAAGGGAAAGGGAAAGGGAAAGGGAAAGGGAAAGGGAAAGGGAAAGGGAAAGGGAAAGGGAAAAAAGAGAAAAGGGGGTGGAAAGAGAAAAGGGGGGGGGAAAGAGAAAGAAAAAAAAAAAGAAACAAAGACAGAGAAAAAGGAAAAGGAGAAAAAAAAGAAAGGAGAGAAAAGAAGAGAAAGAAGAAAAGAAACAACAAAAAAAATCAAAGGAGAAAAAAAGAAAAGGAAAAAGAAAAGAGAGACGGAGAATGTATTGTAATGCTGGAGGTGGTTTGCCCCCATGTTGCACAGACAGAAGCAAAGCAGCCACCTCCTGAGCTGCAGATCTGGAGCCATCAAAAGCTGAAACCAGACCATTCAGTGCCAACCCAAAGCAATCCTTTGCCAAGCAGCACAGAATGGTATCCAGCATAGCCCCAGCACCATCAACCTCCTCATGGCCAAGGGGAGTCCTCTCCTAGGAAGAGCTGAAGGACAGAATCACAGAATCAACCAGGTTGGAAGAGACCTCAGAGATCATCAAGTCAAACCAATCACCCAACCCTAACTAATCAACTAAACCATGGCACCAAATGCCTCATCCAGGTTCTTCTTAAACACTTCCAGGGACTGTGACTCCACCACCTCCCTGGGCAGCACATCACAATGGCCAATCTCTCCTGCTGGGAAGAACTTTCTCCTCACCTGCAGCCTGAACTTTCCCTGGCACAGCTTGAGACTGTGTCCTCTCGTTCTGGTGTTGCTTGCCTGGAAGAAGAGACCAACCCCCACCTGGCTACAACCTCCCTTCAGGTAGTTGTAGAGGGCAAGGAGGTCTCCCCTGAGCCTCCTCTTCTGCAGGCTAAGTAACCCCAGCTCCCTCAGCCTCTCCTCACAGGGCTGTGCTCTGTGTGTGGTGGCCCTTTCCTGCCCCGGTGCTGCGTGCCAGTGTGGAGTTTGGTGCTGCTGGTACCTTTAATGGCAAAGTTGAAGAAGGCAGAGCTGCGGTCGCCGTTGCTGGAGGCCTCGCAGCAGACGGTGCCGGTGCTGCGGAACACGCTGGCGTTGATGGTGCTCTCCACCAGGATCCGCTCGAAGGATGGCACTGAGGAGTTGCTGTAACTCACTCTGACATCCATGGGGGATATGGTTGGTGAATCGAAACACCTGGGAGAAACAAGGCTGACAGTTACCTGCCACGGGGCTGTTAACGTGCAGGGGATGCCAGGTGCTGCTCTTGAGGCAAGAGAGTCCCTCCCTGCCAGCCAGCAGACAGCTAAATAATCACAGTCACAGAATGTTAGGGGCTGGCAGGGACCCCCAGATATCATCCAGTCCAACCCCCCTGCCAGAGCAGAAGCACCTAGAGCAGGTCACACAGGAACACATCCAGGTGGGGTTGGAATATCTCCACAGAAGGAGACTCCACAACCCCCTTGGGCAGCCTGCTCCAGGGCTCTGTCACCCTCACAGGGAAATAATTCTTCCTCCTGTTTCCATGGAACTTCCTCTGCCTCACCTTCCACCACTGCCCCTTGTGCTGGCATTGGGCATCACCCAACAGAGCCTGGCTCCAGCCTCTGGGCATCATCCTGCACATCTTTATCAACAGCAATGCGGTCACCTCTCAGGCTCCTCCTCTCCAAAGAGCCCTCAGCTCCCTCAGGCTCTCCTCATGAGGACGATTTTCCACTGTCTTAATCATTTTCATGGCTCTGTGCTGGGCACTCTCCAGCAGTTCCCTGAGGTCCTTCTTGACCTGAGGGGCCCAGAACTGGACACAATATTCCAGATGCAGCACCACCAGGGCAGAGTAGAGAGGGAGGAGAACTTCTCTCAATCTACTAACCACAGCCCTTCTAATCCATCCCAGGATACCACTGGCCTCCTGGGTCAATGCTACTCTCCAAAGGGATCTGGCTGAAGGTATTATCCTTGGAACTCAGGCTGCTCACAACACCTCATTGCCTTCTGTGTGGAGGGTGAAATGGGCTACACACACCAAGCCTGACGCAGCTGGCCACCATGATGCTAGTATTACTTTTGGCTAGAGGTACCTACAGGTCTGCAAGTCCACTATTGGCTTTGGACCATTCCACCTGCATCTCATACTCCAGCTACAACCAAGCTGTGGTCTGTCAGCTACTTATGACAGCACTCCCCAGGCATCAGTTCATTACAGCACAGATCTCCAGATGCTGCTTCTCCTTCACATGTCACATGAGCAGACAGCCAAGATTAATAAAACCAAAAGCAACCACAAAGTGCTATTGAAGAAAAATAAAGCAGTAATGACTTCATGCCCCAAACTACACAGGGGGGACACCCATGACTTGCTGGAACGAGACCTACAGGTGGTGAAAGCAGATCTTGTGGACAGACTTCCACCATGGTAGTTCTATGATTGGAAGTCAACCAAGCCCATGTTTTACTGTGCTCCACCAATGCTCACTTCACAGTGAAGCTCTGCTGCCTCTTCAGAAAGGTGGCAACCAGACATCAGGTTTCATCCAGAACAACTCTGGAGCCGTTTACTTGTCACAGCCTTCTCATGGAAGAGAAACCCAAGGACTTTTATGTCTTGAAAAAAAACCTTCCATCATCATCACACAATCAATCAAAAGGTAACAACCATGTCCCTGAGTGATTCTGTCACTGTCATTCTGTCCAAACAGAAGATGTGCCATTTGGGGCCAGGCTGATCCAAGCCTTCCCTAGCTTTCTGCAGAGGGAGGGAAGTGTGGCTTTTTCCCTTCTGCAGCAGCAGATGTTGGCTAATCCCTCTTTCAAGTGGGCTAATGGATTGTGCCCCTGCCTCCCCTCAAACCACTGCAAAGGATGCAAGGGTTATAAACCAGTGATGCCACATTTGAACATGACTGAGTCACTTTATCCCCTTAAGTATTTTTTGTTTTTAACCATAAATTAGCTGTGTTGCATCCAGAATAACCTTTGGAGGCTCTGGGTTGCTTAACTCACCTCTGCTCAGTTCCTGGGCAGAAATACCAGTAGATGGTAGGGGCTGGGAATCCAGCTGCTACACACTGGAGGAGACCATTGCTAAGCATATCCAGAGTGAGAATCTCTGGTTTTGCTGCAAAAAAAAAAAGAAAGAGAGCGTCACACATAAGGGGAACACAGAATTTGCACTTCACCTCAGCAACCTGTGTGCATCATCACCACTAGACCAGATCTCAGGAAGCGGTCTGACTGAGGTTGCCCAGAGAGGTTATGGAATGCCCCCACCCCCTGGGGGTGTTTCAGGCCAGGCTGGATGAGGCCTTGAGCAGCTGAGTCTGGCTGAGAGGTGTCCCTGGGCATGGTGGGGAGGTTGGAGCAGACAATCTCTAGAGTCCCTTCCAATCTAATCCATTCTAGGATTCTATGAAGTCCCCAGGTGAACAAAGCTTCACATGTTCAAGGGTGCCAGTGCCTAAATTGGTGTCCTGCAAGCACCAACCTCTAGGAAGGGATCAGTTCTTCCAAGGAGTGCTTGGGATGGATTTCATCCCCATTGAGTATTTGATTTGATTAAAGAGCCTAAACCAGCTAAGCCCAGAACATAAACAACACACAGTTGAACAGCAGTGCAATTCCCATCCCTGCACAGCATGACTTCACAGCTACTACACCCTGTCCAACAGCATCTCTCCTACAGCTGCCCTGTGTGTTAAACATTACCACTGCTGCCAGAAAAGGAACTCCAGATGAAAAAGTATTTGCTGCATGTTCTCTGCACACCATTTAGAATACATAGAATAAACCATTTTGGAAGAGACCTTCAAGATCACCGCGTCCAACCCATCAACCAATCCAACACCACCCAAACAACTAACCCATGGCACCAAGCACCCCATCAAGTCTCCTTCTGAAAACCTCCAGTGATGGCGACTCCACCACCTCCCCAGGCAGCCCATTCCAATGTGCAATCACTCTTTCTGTATAGAACTTTTTCCTAACATCCAGCCTGAACCTCCCCTGGCGCAGCCTGAGACTGTGTCCTCTTGTTCTGGTACTGGCTGCCTGGGAGAAGAGAACAACATCCGTCTGTCTACAACCTCCCTTCAGGTAGTTGTAGAGAGTAATAAGGTCACCCCTGAGTCTCCTCTTCTCCAGGCTAAGCAACCCCAGCTCCCTCAGCCTCTCCTCGTAGGGCTTATGTTCCAAACCCCTCACCAACTTTGTTGCCCTTCTCTGGACTCGTTCCAGCAAGTCAACCTCCTTCCTAAACTGAGGAGCCCAGAACTGGTCACAGGATTCAAGGTGTGGCCTAACCAGTGCAGCATACAGGGGGAGAATGACCTCCCTGCTCCTGCTGGCCACACTGGTCCTGATGCAGGCCAGGATGCCATTAGCCCTCTTAGCTGCCTGGGCACACTGCAGGCTCATGTTCAGCCTACCACCAACCAGCACCCCCAGGTCCCTCTCAGCCTGACTGCTCTCCAGCCACTCTGACCCCAGCCTGTAGCTCTGCATGGGGTTGCTGTGGCCAATGTGCAGAACCCGGCACTTGGATGTGTTCAATCTCATGCCGTTGGACTCTGCCCATCTGCCCAGCCTGTCGAGGTCCCTCTGCAGAGCCTCTCTACCCTCCAGCAGATCAACTCCTGCCCCCAGCTTGGTGTCGTCAGCAAATTTACTGATGATGGACTCGATGCCCTCATCCAGATCATCAATAAAGATGTTAAAGAGCATGGGGCCCAGCACTGATCCCTGGGGCACACCACTAGTGACTGGCTGCCAGCTGGATGTGGCACCATTCACCACCACTCTCTGGGCTCAGCCTCCAGCCAGTTCCTAACCCATTGCAGTGTGCTCCCATCCAAGCCATGGGTAAACCTGAATTGTCACTTCTGCACTATTTCTGCTGGTTTTTGCTCATCCTTGCAGCATCATCTGGGTCCAAGATTTGTGCTGGAATGATGATCACAGGATCAAAGGATGTTAGTGGTTGGAAGGGACCTCCAGAGATCATCCAGTCCAATGCCCTGCCTGGCTGGAAAGGCTCCAGAGAGGGAGACTCCACAACCTCCCTGGGCAGCCTGCTCCAGTGCTCTGTGACCCTCACAGGGAAGAAGTTCCTCCTCCTGTTGAGGTGGAACCTCCTGTGCTGGAGTTTCCTGTGGCAATGCCAGCGACGAGCAGTGTGAGCAATCTGGCAGTGCAGGCGTAGAGCCTGACATGGTGGTAGGCCATGCTCAGCACAAGTGCAGAGCCAGCTAGCAGTGTACCAAACAGTGCTGTGCCTGCAGCATGTAACTAAAGCAAGGCACTGGTAGCTGTAAACACAGCAAGTTATCTTGGGACAACAGGACATGCCCCTGCATCAATAAACCTCGCGTGTCATCAGTAGTTGGACCAATAATCTATAATAGTGTGATATGTGGTCACTCACAGGGGACCAATGAGGCCATGCCAACGAGGCACTCCAAGTTCATATAAGTTGTAGAAGTTCCCTTGCTACACATTTCTGCCTTTCCTATCCCTTCTTCTTCCATGCTTTACTTTACTGTGCTATACTCGCACCATAGGACTGTGCCATAGGCCTGCAATACCGGAACAATAAAGGAACAATACTCGATCATATTGGTCAGCTGCATTGACTCCAATCTCTGTCGTCACCAAAGTTTCCATCCATTGCCCCTTGTCCTACCCCAGGATGCAAGTGAGCAGAGCCTCTCCCTGTCTCTTCCTCTTGAGCCCCATCCCCCAGCTATTGATAGACATTGATCAGATCCCTCTCAGTCTTCTCCTCTCCAGACTGCACAGCCCCAGGGCTCTCAGCCTCTCCTCACCAGGCAGTGCTCCACTCCCTTCAGCATCCTTGTAGCCTTCCCTTGGACTCTCTCCAGCAGATCCCTGTCCCTCCTGAACTGGGGAGCCCAGAACTGGATGCAATATTCCAGGTGAGGTCTCAGCAGGGCAGAGCAGAGGGGCAGGAGAGCCTCCCTGGCTCTGCTGGGGACACTCTTAATGCGGCTCCACAGAAACGCAAGATTCGCTTCTAATATTCTAGGAAACACTGAAGCTGTCCAGGCTACAGTGAGGCACTGCAGGTTTATTTCACATCAAATCCACTTTTAGAGCAGGTTTTTAATGACTATTCTGCTTGCTGATTAAATGACAGGCAATAAAGCACACATATATTGCCAATCACACAGCAGCTCCTCGTGACTCACGCTGCAGGAACCGAGTGTTCTTTCCTCTCTGATTCAGGAGTGTTGTGCTTCCCCCCCAAAATCAAACACTGCTGCAAAACCTTCAGCTCTGCTCCCAGCCTCACTCATTTGGTGAGGAACTGTTGGAGAGTGCACAGCATTGTAAAAAGCAAGAGACTAAAGTAATGGGTTTGTATTTAATAAAATGCAAAGTTGGTGTTTAAGGAAAGGTAGCAGGGAAGGCCTGGAATCTTTCACAGAATCATAGAATGGGCTGGGTTGGAAGGAACCTCCAAAGGTCACCCAGTCCAACCCCCCTGCACTCAGCAGGGACTTCAACCTAGATGAGATTGCCCAGAGCCTTGTCCAGCCTCACCTTGAATATCTCTAGGGATGGAGCCTCAACCACCTCCCTGGGCAACCTGTGCCAGTGTTCCACCACCCTCATGGTGCAGAACTTCTTCCTCACATCCAATCTAACCCTCCTCTGCTCTAGTTTGAAGCCATTGCTCCTGGTCCTGTCCCTGCAGGACTTTGCAAACAGTCTCTCTCCATCCTTCTTGTAGCCCCCTTCAGGTACTGGCAGGCTGCTATTAGGCCTCCCTGGAGCCTTTTCTTCTCCAGGCTGAACACCCCCAGCTCCCTCAGCCTGTCCTTGGAGCAGAGCTGCTCCAACCCCCTGATCATTTTCATGGCCCTCCCTCTGGACCCTATCCCTCAGGTCCATGTCTGTGCTGTATTGAAGGCTCCACAACTGGATGCAGCTTTTGCTACCCTTCCTCTCCTAGGGCTGGGATATCCATAGTTCAGGTGGACACTCAGTTAGGAGCATCCAAAACTCCCATCTAAAGGGTTGGATTGTGAAGTTGTTCATTAGCTACCCTACCAGCCACATGCAGTTTGTCTAGGTCTATACTGTGCTTCAGGCAGCATTACAATGCAAAGAAACTCGAGGAATGAGATGAATCAAACATCAAATACAAGAGAAACAGGAACTATTCCCCAGCAAGAGTGGTCAGGCATTGGAATGTGCTGCCCAGGGAGGTGGTGGAGTCTCCAAGCCTGGATGTGTTTGAAGGTGGTTTGGATGTGGTGCTTGCAGCTATGGTTTAGGGGTGATCCTTGTAGAGTAGGGTTCATGGTTGGACTTGGTGATCCTGATGGTCTGTTCCAACCTGAATGGTTCTGTGATTCTATTAAGCCCTGGAAAAAAACATTATGCCAGAGTTTAGCTGCATCTACCATCTTCTGGCTTTGAGTGAGGGCAACAGAAGCACCCCCACTAGGCAAGCTTTTCCCACTGTAAAACCCCAGTGCAGCAAAAGCCTCCCGGCACGGCGCTAACTCCACATGCACTCCTCCTGCAGCACTGGAGGGAGATGAGAGGCCACACAGGGTTAATCCCTCCACAGCAGTCCACTCCTGGTGCCATGGGAAGCTGCTGTGCAGCAGCCTCCTGAGAGCAGCTGAGAAGAGGGCAGCTCTGCCTGTGGTGTGCCTGACGAAGCGCTGCTTCCATGTGGCAATTAGCATGAGCAGCCTCTCCCCACCAGCCCAGGCAGCTCCCAAGCCTCCCAGCTCTCAGAAATTAAGGGATGTGTTTCACTTGCAATAGCCAAGAGCCTCCAGCAGCCAGTACCCAAGGGGCCCAAGAGGGCTGCCACTGCTGTGCTCCCAAGCTGGGGGCCATGCAGATTGCTCAGCACCTGCAGCGCTTTGTGGCTTCCTCACCCACCTGTGTGCAGGTCACACAGGAACTTATCCAGGTGGGGTTGGAGTATCTCCAGAGAGGGAGTCTCCACAACTCCCCTGGGCAGGCTGTTCCTGGGCTCTGTCACCCTCACAGGGAAATAATTCTTCCTCCTGTTTCTGTGGAACTTCCTCTGCCTCAGCTTCCACCACTGCCCCTTGTGCTGGCATTGGGCATCACCCAGCAGAGCCTGGCTCCAGCATCTGGGCACTCACCCCGCACTGCTTTATCAATAGCAATGAGGTCACCCTCAGGCTCTTCCTCTCCAAGCTCCAGAGCCCTCAGCTCCCTCAGGCTCTCCTCATGAGGAAGATCTTCCACTGCCTTCATCATTTTTGTATCTCTCTTCTGAGCTCTCTCAAGCAGTTCCCTCAGGTCCCTCTTGACCTGAGGGGCCCAGAACTGCACACAATATTCCAGATGTGGCCTCAGCAGGGCAGACAGACACCGTATTTCAGATGTGGCCTCACCAAGTGTCTTCTTCCTAGAAGAGATTTTTCCTCTGCTAGATTTTATGACTTCATAGCCTAATTACCCTGGCACCTCAGACAGGCTCTTAACCACCAGGCTTTGCTTATTGCTTTGGCTTTAACCCTTTCAATGTCCAAGGGTTCACCACATCACTCGGCACAGATGCAATGCTGCTTCCATCAGAGGTCTCACACTACTAATTTCACTAAGTTTATTAACTGCTTTTCAGCTTTTATTCAGCTGAATGTATCCAAGATGATTTATAAGAGAGGCCACTCCTATTTTAATGCAATGCTCTGCATAGTAACCCTGTGGGTTTCATTGCTTCCTATTACCAACATCCCTTTCTTCATCCTTAATGGAGTGATTGCCTGCAAGGTGATGCTCCATAGGCACTGTCTGTCAAATACAGAGGGTTTTCCTCCTGGAGCTATGTTTTCTGGATTAAAACAAATCTTGTTACACCACCATGATGGCATCCTGGCCTGCATCAGGAACAGTGTGGCCAGCAGGAGCAGGGAAGTCATTATGCCCTGTACTCACTGGTTAGGCCACACCTTGAGTCCCGTGTCCAGTTCTGGGCTCCTCAGTTTAGCAAAGATGTTGAGATGCTGAAAGGTGTCCAGAGTAGGGCAATGAGGCTGGGGAGGGGTCTGGAGCACAGCCCTGTGAGGAGAGGCTGAGGGAGCTGGGATTGCTTAGCCTGGAGAAGAGGAGGCTCAGAGGAGACCTTCTTGCTGTCTACAACTCCCTGAAGGGAGGTTGCAGCCAGGTGGGGGTTGGTCTCTTCTCCCAGGCAAGCAGCACCAGAACAAGAGGACACAGTCTCAAGCTATGCCAAGGGAGGTTTAGGCTGGAGGTGAGGAGAAAGTTCTTCCCAGCAAGAGTAATTGGCCACTGGAATGCGCTGCCCAGGGAGGTGGTGGAGTCACCATCCCTGGAGGTGTTCAAAAAAGGCTTGGATGTGGCACTTGTAGGCATGGTTTAGCTGTCAGGAGGTGTTAGGTATTAGGTCATAGGTTGGACTTGATGATCTCTGAGGTCTTTTCCAGCTTGGTTGATTCTGTGATTCTACGACTCAGTTGCTCACTGCATAGTCCCAATGCCAGGCAAAGCTCTGAGCTCAGCTTCCCATGGCCTGTAACACCCTGAGCAGTTTTCTCTTTCAGCACTGGATAGATAATATTTTCCTTGACTGTAATTAAGCCCAGGCATTATTTTGCACTGAAGTCAGATAGCAGCTGGAAGATTCCTTTCCTAATTGCTAGACACACTGTACCTTGCCACTCTGGAGACTTCCACAGTTCCTTAATTGTAATTCAGCTCAGCGTTGTCAAGTTGTAATTTTCTTTTTGGCTCCTAATTTCAGAGCTGCTGACTTACTTACTTACTTAATGTCACATTTACTATGAATTACTTCATTAATTTTTTTTCTTTCTTTTTTTTCCCCTTCCTTTTTATTTTTTTTCCCTTCCTAAAAGCAATTTAGTATTGTTCCAGATTAGCATAAGCAATTGCTAAAGGTGTTTCAATCCCAGGCATGGAAAGATTTCTGCACTGGGTCTTTCAGATCTTAGAATAGGACTGAATTAACCAGGTTGGAAAAGACCTCAGAGATCATCAAGTCCAACCTATCACCCAGCACCATCTAATCAACTAAACCATGGCACCAAGTGCCTCAGCCAGGCCTTTTTTGAACACCTCCAGGGATGGTGACTCCACCACCTCCCTGGGTAGCACATTCCAATGGCCAATCTCTCTTGCTGGGAAGAATTTCTTCCTAACATCCAGCCGGAACCTCCCTTGGCATAGCTTGAGACTGTGTCCTCTTGTTCTGGTGCTGCTTGCCTGGGAGAAGAGACCAACCCCCACCTGGCTACAACCTCCCTTCAGGGAGTTGTAGAGAGCAAGAAGGTCTCCCGTGAGCCTCCTCTTCTCCAGGCTAAGCAACCCCAGCTCCCTCAGCCTCTCCTCACAGGGCTGTGCTCCAGACCCCTCCCCAGGTTTGTTGCCCTTCTCTGGACACCTTCCAGCATCTCAACATCTTTCCTAAATTGAGGGGCCCAGAACTGGACACAGGACTCCAGGTGTGGCCTAACCAGTGCTGAGCACAGGGCAGGATGACTTCCCTGCTCCTGCTGGCCACACTCTTCCTGACCCAGGCCAGGACGCCATTGGCCTTCTTGGCCATCTTGCAACAACCTCTTCAGCATCAACTTCTGTTTATGGGAAGGCATTCTCCTGATTATGAATCCTGCTTTACCTGTTTGATTACTGTCTGCTGATTACCTGCTCAAGGCAGATGTGTAAACATCACAAGCTACATCTTAGCAATTTATGCAAAAGCCTTGCTGACAGCAGTGCCAGGTCAGGATTTGAGCTGGTGGTTACTGTGCTGTATCAAATATATTTGGGTTTCATACCTAAATGATGAGCTTTTGACTGAAAACTGGTTATTTATCTGCCCTGCTGAGAGCACAGCTGCAATCCTGTGTCCAGTTCTGGGCTCCCCAGTTGAAAAGAGACAGAGACCTGCTGGAGAGAGTCCAACAGAGAGCCAGGAGGATGCTAAAGGGAGTTGAGCATCTCCCCTGTGAAGAAAGACTGAGAGCCCTAGGGCTGTTTAGTCTGGAGAAGAGAAGGCTGAGAGGGATCTGATCAATGTCTATCAATAGCTGAGGGGTGGGGGTCTAGAGGAAGGTGCCAGGCTCTTTTCACTGGCACCCAGCAACAGGAAAAGGAATAATGGATATAAGCTAGACCACAGGAGGGTCCACCTCAACATGAGGAGAAACTTCTTTACAGTGAGAGTGATGGAGAACTGGAGCAGACTGCCCAGAGAGGTTGTGGAGTCTCCTCTGGAAGTCTAAACAATCCTCTGCATAAACTTATATTCAGAGGAGGACACACTGCTGCTAAAGCAGCACACAGAGCTGCATCTGCAGCACACTGACTCACTGCCTATGCAGTTCCTCCTGCTGACCTTGCAGTCACCATTGTCTGTCTTGCCCTAGCTTGTCCAGTTTGCCTGCAGTCCCCTCCTACTTCAGTTTTCCTTAACCTTAGCCTTCAGCAGCTGCCAATATTTGCTGAGGGCTTGGAATGCTCTAGCAGAATGGCTCTGCCAAGAAGGACAGGGTTTGCTGAAGGTCTCCTTGAATTAATTTTGACGTTTAGCTTCTGTCTTGCACAACGCTACTTGGAACTGAGACCAACACTCTTTTTAACAAGCCTGTCCCAGAGATGACAGCAGGCATGCCTGGAAAGCTGTGCAGATTCTGTGAGAGAATGGTGACATACAGAGAATCAGCCAGATAGGAAGAGACCTCAGAAATCATCAAGCCCAACCTATCACCTAATACCTAACACCTCCTGACAACTAAACCATGCCTACAAGTGCCACATCCAATCCCCTTTTGAACACCTCCAGGGATGGTGACTCCACCACTTCCCTGGGCAGCACATTCCAATGGCCAATCTCTCTTTCTATGAAGAATTTCTTCCTAACATCCAGCCCAAACCTCCACTGGCACAGCTTGAGACTGTGTCCTCTTGTTCTGGTGCTGCTTGCCTGGGAGAAGAGACCAACACCCACCTGGCTACAGCCTCCCTTCAGGGAGCTGGAGGAAGCAATAAGGTCTCCCCTGAGCCTCCTCTTCTCCAGGCTAAGCAACCCCAGCTCCCTCAGCCTCTCCTCACAGGGCTGTGCTCCAGACCCCTCCCCAGCCTCCTTGCCCTTCTCTGGACACATTCAAGTACCTCAATTTCCTTAAACTGAGGAGCCCACAACTGGTCACAGGACTCAAGGTATGGCCTAAGCAGTGCTGAGCACAGGGCAGAATGACTTCCCTGCTCCTGCTGGCCACACTGTTCCTGATGCAGGCCAGGATGCCATTGGCCTCCTTGGCCACCTGAGCACACTGCTGGCTCATGTTCAGCTGCTGTCATCCAGTACCCCCAGGTTCCTTTCTGCCTGGCTGCTCTCCAGGCAGATGATACAGAAGTGCTCAGGTGCCAAAAGGCACAAGTGAATAAGCCTCCTGACAGGCATTCAAACTCTACATCCAACTCAACCCAATTAAAGGCAATTAATAGCTTAACTCAGCTGCCAAAACCCCAATGATAATCCCTGTGTATCCTGCTCCACCACAAATTACCAAAGGTTTATGGTGTATGCTTATTTCTGAGATCATGTTTCCAGCTTCTAGTGGTTTTTCCCCCCTGTACAAACTACCTAGATGCCCTCTGGTAGCCTCAGGAGCATGTAAGGTCACACTGGGTAGTAGGTGGATTTGTTTCAAGTGCTCTGCACTTTGAGACCTTGGCATTTCAGGAGTGTTCCAGCACGTGCTTCCCTCCAGACAGCTGAATCACGCTGGGACATCTTCTGCATACAGCAGTGTTGTACCAAATACAGTGAGTGTGGCAATGAAATCACTTCAGGCTGTTCACTTCACTTACTTTTCACATAGACATTGAATGTTACTGAGGAGCTGGCATCAGAGTTGGACACAAAGAATGTGTAAATGCCTCCTTCTGTTCCTTTCAGCCGGGTGAGGTGAAGTTCACTTGTGTAACTGTGAAGGGAAAAAACCCAACCCATGCATTAGTGCAGCTCACAACCTGCTAAACAAGCTAAAGGAGTCAAATACTAGCACTGGCTGTGCAGACCTTGTACAACACCCTGCCCTACAACTGCCCTTGCCTTACAGCACCCAAAGGTTTCGCCACTTCTCTCAGATGTGTGTCCTGACCCCACAGAGAATCACAGAATTGTTATAGTTGGAAGGGACCTCAAGGATCAGCCAGGTCCAACCCCCCTGCCATGGGCAGGGACACCTCACACTACAGCAGGTTGCTCACAGCCACATCCAGCCTGGCTGCAAAAACCTCCAGGCACGAGGCTTCCACCACCTCCCTGGGCAACCTGTGCCAGTCTCTCACCACCCTCATGGGGAACAACTTCTTCCTGACATCCAGTCTGGAATCTCCCCACTTCTAGTTTTGCTCCATTCCCCCCAGTCCTATCACTCCCTGACACCCTCAAAAGTCCCTCCCCAGCTTTCTTGGAGCCTCCTGCAGATCCTGGAAGGCCACAATTAAGTCTCCTCAGAGCCTTCTCTTCTCCAGACTGAACAACCCCAACTCCCTCAGTCTGTCTCCATAGCAGAGCAGCTCCAGCCCTCTGCTCATCCTGGTGGCCCTTCTCTGGACACCTTCCAACACCTCCAGGTCCTTCCTGGAACAGAGGCTTCAGAACTGGACACAGAGCTCCAGGTGTGGTCTCAGCAGAGTGGATCAGAAGGGTAGAATCCCCTCCCTGGCCCTGCTGGCCACACTTCTCTTGCTGCAGCCCAGGCTCTGGTTGGCTCTCTGGGCTGCAAGTGCTCACTGCTGGCTCTTGTTGAGCTTCTCCTCCACCAGCACCCCAAGGTCCTTTTCTTCAGGGCTGCTCTCAATCCAGTCCCTGCCCAGCCTGTACTGGTGCCTGGGATTGCCCTGGCCCACATCCACACCACCACATGCTCCTTTTCTCACTAAGGAGGGAACCCCAGGCATGTCACACCTGTGCTAGGTGCTAAATGCTTCACTGGATTTTTTGGAGGACCAGGGCTCAGAAGAGAAAAGTGCATGGCAGAATTAAAAGTGTAAAGTTTTTGGCCAGAGCACTGGGCTCTGCTGGGGTGGTGGAGGAGTCTCCACACATAAACCACTTGAAATTCCTGTTTTTGCTTCAGTGGGCAGGAATAGCATCTTGCAGGCAAGCCATGGGGACGTGCCATGCTGGTCCTCAGATGGTGTGCTCAGCTCAAAGCTGCTCAAAATTGAGGTTAGCAGACTCTGAACCAGCCAGGCACATGACAAGATCTTTTATCATCACGATTTTCTCACCATAGTCACTTCCCCTCTTTCCAGAGCAGGCTCTTTAGAAGCTTGCTGTTCCAAAGTGAAATCAACAGCACCCGTAGCCACTGGTGTTACCTGTTATTGCCCACAGTCTTGAACTTGACATAATGGTCTGATGAGTTCTGTAGGGTTTCATTCATGTACATCCAGACTTCCTCCTTTGGCTTGGGGTATGCCTCATATTCAACTGTTAAGTTGCCATTTTGTCCTGCATTTATGTCTATTGTAGTGTTCATTGTTGCCAACAAGCGGACAAAGCCTTTAGCTGGTAATACAGAATAGGACAGAATTAACCAGGATGGAAAAGATCTCTGAGATCATCAAGTCCAACCTATCACTCAGCACCATCTAACCAACTAAACCATGGCACCAAGTGCCTCATCCAGGCTCTTCTTAAACACCTCCAGGGATGGTGACTCCACCCTGGGCAGCACATTCCCATGGCCCATCACTCATTTTATGAAGAACTTTCTCCTCACCTTCAGCCTAAACTTCCCCTGGCACAGCTTGAGACTGTGTCCTCTTGTTCTACTGCTGATTGCCTGGGGGAAGAGACCAACCCCCAAGCACTTAGACTGCTTCAAGGTCAGTAATCAAACCTCCCAGCTGTGAAACAGGAAACCTCCATCTACCAAAAAAGCAGAACTTGAACCCTCACCTGGCAAAACCAAGGCCACTAACTAGAGATACAGAGGAGGACAGGACTTAAAGCAGCTTTGGTTGAGTGCCTTAACAGAAATAATTCCATCTCCTGGTGATAAATCCCCTCTGTTTGCTTTTCACACAGGCTCACAGGATGTTAGGGGCTGGAAGGGACCCAAAGAGATCATGCAGTCCACCCCTCCTTGGCAGAGCAGGCCCATAGAATCTAGCACAGGTCACAGAGGAATGCAGGAATGTGGTTTATTCTACTCAAGTGTTTGTATTTCTTTCCAACAGATCAGAGCTGCTAACTGTCTGGTACAAAAGAAACAGTGAGGGGGGAAAAAAAGCCAGACAAGATAAATTGATCATTGATGACAATATCCTGGAGTATTTAAGGTTCTTTTGTCAAGTGTAATTAGGTATTAGATTTACAATGAAGCTATTAAAAAGTGTAATGGGGGGGGGGGGGGGGGGAGGAGGAAGTGTGCTAAATCCACAGGTCTGGATACCAACTGCCTTAAACTGAGGCATTTCTGTTCAGCTGCTGCTGGGCCTTAATCTTCTCTTTGGCAGCTGCCATTTGTCACTGTGCAGCTCCAACCCAAACTCTCACAGAGAGCAGCATCCTCGGTGCAGTTGGTTTAGTTTAATTTAATTAATAAACTCATCAGGCTTCAGGATTATTCTGCTTTGAACAGACACATTCGTCTCAGCCCTCACTACACAAACTCAGGAGGGAATTAGAGCAATGTGACAGGCAGATTGCAATTACAAGGCAGCACATTTACAGAGAGAGCCTGAATTTAAGACCAAAAGCAAGCCTCAAATCCCTTCCTCCTCCTCCTCACTGCCTAGCAAGCAAACCACTGTGGCCAGCTGGGCACCTGAGCTTGGAAAGCCAGAACCAGTGGGGCTTGGTGAAAGCATATGGAGCTGCCAGAGCACTTGACAGATGCTTTGGAGAAGAAAGGATAAAGCAGACTCACAGCAGGCAGGTAATGCCTCTCAAATGCTCCCCAGCATTAGAAAACAAACAAAAGAACTGAACCTGGAACTGGTCAGATTTTCAGTTCCTTCACAGAGGGCTTTCACACACACCCCCCTGCTACGTTTAGAACAGAACAGAATATAGAATAGAATAAAGGGAAGGGAAGGTTTGGGAAGGGAAGGGAAGGTTTGGGAAGGGAAGGGAAGGTTTGGGAAGGGAAGGGAAGGTTTGGGAAGGGAAGGGAAGGTTTGGGAAGGGAAGGGAAGGTTTGGGAAGGGAAGGGAAGGTTTGGGAAGGGAAGGGAAGGGGCCAGGTTGGAAGAGAACGTCGAGATCATCAAGTCCAACCTATCATCCAACACCACCTAATCAACTAAACCATGCAACCAAGCATCCTATCAAGTCTCCTCCTAAACACCTCCAATGATGGTGACTTAGACTCCAAAACCAGCCCCAAGAGCCTGCAAACAAAAGTTTATCGTTGTGCTATCAGCCCCTGAAACTCAGCTACAGAAACTGTTTGCAGTTAAATTGTTTGACCAAAAAATAAGTAGGAAATTTACCCAATGCACCAAAGTGCTGCTGGTTGAGCTCAAGGATCTGAAGAGGTCTTTTCCAACTCAGACCATTCTGGGTTCTAAACCCACACATTCTTTTTCTTGTGAAACCTTTTGGCTACCATTAAGGTGACAGTGATGCAGTCCTAGGATCTCTTCAGTAGATCACAGAATGGCTCAGGCTGGAAGGCTGCTCAGAGCTCATCTCCTCCAACCTTCCCACCATGCCCAGGGACACCTCTGCTCAAGGTCTCATCCAGCCTGGCCTTGAACGCCCCCAGGGAGCAGGCAGCCACAGCCTCCCTGGGCAGCCTGTGCCAGGGTCTCAGCACCCTCACAGTGCTATACTCTGCTTCCCAGGATGCTGGGACCTGGCATCATTCAGGTAAATACAGGCAGCTCAACAATGAATGGTGAAAGGTATCCAAGAGACAGAGTTGATTTTAAGTCAAATCTGAGAGAGTGAGGAGAGAAATCTCAAAAAGGAGCCCTGGAGCAGGCTGCCCAGAGAGGTTGTGGAGTCTCCTTCCCTGGAGACTTTCCAACCCCACCTGGATGTGTTCCTGTGTGACCTGCCCTGGGTGACCCTGCTCTGGCAGGGGGGCTTGGACTGGATGATCTTTTGAGGTTCCTTCCAACCCCCAAGATTCTGTGAAAGACTCCAGGTTTTCCCTGCTCTCTTTCCTTAAGCACAACCTCTGCATTTCATTAAACACAAACCTGTTACTTTAATTCTCTCCTTTTTTACAAGCCCATGCTCTATTTTAGTCCCCAGACCTCCCAAAGTCAACCCTTTTTAAAGGCAGATTTGCATATGCAGTAGTTCTAAGATTTTTCTGTAGTTAAAGAACTTTCCCTCCTCTTACAATAAAAGCTTTCATATCATTCCCCTTTGGGGAACAGATATTCTTTCATGCTTCACACTATTTCAGTCTTTTATATATGAATTTAGTCTCTCCTGCTATCAAAAAAGAGCTCTGAGCTCTACCCCACCAAAGGCAGAGAAAGATTAGGGGCACTCAACCCTCTGCTGCTCTGCTGAAGATCTGACCTCCAAAGTTAATATTGGGGGTGTAGGGGGGTGGAATTTCAACCCACCCCAAGAGGTCAAACGCTTCTGTTCTCTTGAAGTTCCCAGGGAAAGCAAACCAAACAATGCTGCAGGAGTCAAAAAAAGGTTTGAAAAGGAAAAAAGGATGCAGTTCTACCCTTCCCTCAGTCACTACCCCCTTGCATGGTAAGCAACTGAAGTTCTTATAGCCAACTATACAGACTCAGAACCATAGAATTAGAGAATTGTTAGGTTTGGAAGGGAGGGAGGGGGAGAGGGGGAGGGGGGGAGGGGGGGAGGGGGGGGGGAGGGGGGGGAGGGGGGGGGAGGGGGGGGGAGGGGGGGGAGGGGGGGAGATTTTTGAAGTCATAAAATCATGGAATTGCCAGGGTTGGAAGGGACCTCAAGGATCAGCCAGTTCCAAGCCCCCTGCCATGGGCAGGGACACCTCACACTACAGCAGGTTGCTCACAGCCACATCCAGCCTGGCTGCAAAAACCTCCAGGCATGAGGCTGCCACCACCTCCCTGGGCAACCTGTGCCAGTCTCTCACCACCCTCATGGGGAACAACTTCTTCCTAACATCCAATCTCAATATACCCATTTCTAGTTTTGCTCCATCCCCCCGAGTCCTGTCACTCCCTGACACCCTCAAAAGTCCCTCCCCAGCTTTCTTGGAGCCCCCTGCAGATACTGGAGGGCCACATCTTCAGAATGATCTTATTAACTATACCAACATGTCCTTAATTGTCCTTAATTTATCAAATCAGCAGGTTTCAGCAGCTAAGGCACTGTGTGTCACCCAAGTTAATGCACAGCAGCCTCTAAATATGTCTAAATGAGTTATTAAACAAGAAGAGGGACGGAGTTCACTCCCTGTTAAGAGACATGATCCAAAACCTGTGGAAGTGTTGGCTGGTGGGTTCCACAGAATCATGGAATGGTTGGAAGGGAGCTCAGAGCTCATCTCCTCCAACCTCCCCACCATGCTCAGGGATACCTCTCAACTACACTCAGCTGCTGAAAGCTTCATCCAGCCTGGCCTGAAGCACCCCCAGGCAGGAGGCAGCCATAGCCTCCCTGGGCAGCCTGGCAGTCTCACCACCCTCCTGCTGAAGAACTTCTTCCTCAGCTCCACTCTAACCCTGCTCTGCCTCAGCTTCAAACCATTCCCCCTTGGCCTGTCTCCAGACACCCTGATGAGAAGTCCCTCTGCAGCCTCCCTGCAGGATCCCTTCAGGTCCTGGCAGGCAGCTCTGAGGTCCCCCCAGAGTCTTCTCTTCTCCAGGCTGAACACCCCCAGCTCCCTCAGCCTGTGCTCACAGCAGAGCTGCTCCAGCCCTTGGATCATCTCTGTGGCCCTTAGTTTAAACTCATAAATACCTACCTGACTCAAGTGGGAACACAGGGTCTAGAATTAAACCTCCATCCTTACAAACTGTGTATTTAACTCCAAACATCCTGTTAAAGAGTTAGCCAAAACCTGCTTCCATCCTAATAATTACTTCACAAAGGAAGGTAAATAAAGTTTCTCTCCTTGTGCACACTGCAGCTCCTCACAGCATTATTTGAAAGAGAGGGACAGATACAGCTTCCAAGCAAAAAGAACAGCTGACATGCTCATGGCAGTGAAGTCTCCGGTGCTTGGAAGGCAGGTACTAAAGATATGCTCCCAAATTGCTTAGGCACATGGAGAGTAGGAGGCAAAGGTGAATTGCTTGCTCTGTTCATCACAAAATCACAGAGTGCAAAGGGTTGGAAGAGATCATCCAGCCCAACCCCCTTCCAGAGCAGCATCACCCAGGGCAGGTCACACAGGAACACATCCAGGTGGGGTTGGAAAGGCTCCAGAGCAGGAGATTCCACAACCTCTCTGGGCAGCCTGCTCCAGGGCTCTGGCACCCTCACAGGGACAAAGTTTTCCCTTCTGTTCCCCTGGCACCTCCTCTGCTCCAGCTTGCCCCCAGTGCCCCTTGTGCTGTGCTTGGACATCCCTGAGCAGAGCCTGGCTCCAGCCCTGCACAATTTTATCCCCAGCAAGGAGGGCAGCCCTCAGACTCCTCTGCTCCAAGCTCAAGAGCCCCCAGCTCCCTCAGCCTGGCCTCAGCAGGGATTTTTACCCAGTTAAGATGGAGTTCAGTTTCAAATTCAAACCAGGAAGGATGAGGCAAACAAGGGAGATGGCAACACACTGCTGGGTGCTTGTTCTCACATCACATTCCAGCAACGTGCAAAGGCTTAGAGAAATTGAAGCTGTCACACACACACCACAAACACTTCCTGAGCCATCCCATATGGTACCAGTCAGCAGCAACCTTTAGACTAGAATAGAGTAGAATTAACCAGGTTGCAAAAGACCTTGGAGATCATCAGGTCCAACCTATCACCCAACTTCTGGGCCCCTCAGCTTAGGAAAGATGTTGAGATGCTGGAAGGTGTCCAGAGAAGGGCAACAAAGCTGGGGAGGGGTCTGGAGCACAGCCCTGTGAGGAGAGGCTGAGGGAGCTGGGGTTCTACAGCCTGGAGAAGAGGAGGCTCAGGGGAGACCTTATTGCTCTCTACAACTCCCTGAAGGGAGGTTGTAGCCAGGTGGGGGTTGGTCTCTTCTCCCAGGCACCCAGCACCAGAACAAGAGGACACAGTCCCAAGCTGTTCCAGGGGAGGTTTGGGTTGGAGGTGAGGAAGAAATTCTTCATAGAAAGAGAGATTGGCCATTGGAATGTGCTGCCCAGGGAGGTGGTGGAGTCACCATCCCTGGAGGTGTTTAAGAAGAGCCTGGATGAGGCACTTGATGCCATGGTTTAGTGGATTAGATGGTGTAAATCAACTCCACTCTCTCAGGCCTGGCTGAGAGAGATGGAAGGAGGGAAGGGTCCCCAGAGTTCACCGCAGAGGATGTCAGGGGTTGGAAGGGACCCAAAGAGCTCATCGAGTCCAACCCCAAGAGTTTCTCCCTTTCCACCCTCCCCCTCAGCTCTCAGAAACGTTCAGATTCCTGCAGGAACTCTTTACCTAGTGCTCTCAAGGTGACTGTGGCATTGGCTTTCCCAAAAGGGTTTCCTGCTTGGCAGGTGAACTCTCCAGAATCGTTCACTCCCACTGAACGGATGCTCAACGTTAATTTGCTTTCGTATCCATAATCACCCAAATTCCTGCTCTTGCTTCTGACAATCTGTCAGGGAAGGGAAAAAAAACCAACACAAAACACACACACACAAAAAACAAACACAAACCAAAGAAACCAACCAACAATTAACATCTACAGCACAGGGGATGCAGCCTCTTTCCTAGAGAAATTAAAAATAGAAGTAATGATGATTTTACTCTATTAATATTCATCACTTTCCACAGGAATAATGGGCCAGCAGCACGAGGAGCCTTGTCACTAGAATCTCTCCAGCCCAAAACAGGGCTGTGATCACCTGGCTCGGGGAGATAATGGCCCCTTCCTAAGCCCTGTCCCCTCCCCTTTGTTCCTTACTCTCTGTGAGTGTGTGAGAAATGAAAAATGGACTTGCCCAAGGTCAGACCCAGCTCACTCTGGATGCATTTATACCCTCCAGGAAGGTGAGGAAGCAACAGAAGGTTTTATTTACACTACCAATGCTCCTAAGCTCGAGGGCTGGATGCAAAATGACAACCAGGGATTGACTTTCACAGAGTAATTGTCAGGGTTGGAAGAGACCTCAAGACTCAGACAGTTCCACCCCCCCTGCCATGGCCAGGGACACCTCACACTACAGCAGGTTGCTCACAGCCACATCCAGCCTGGCTGCAGAAACCTCCAGGGGTGAGGCTGCCACCACCTCCCTGGGCAACCTGTGCCAGTCTCTCACCACCCTCATGGGGAACAACTTCTTCCTGACATCCAAGCTGAATCTACCCATTTCTAGTTTTGCTCCATTCCCCCCAGTCCTATCACTCCCTGACTCCCTCAGAAGTCCCTCCCCAGCTTTCTTGCAGCCCCCTTCAGATACTGGAAGGCCACAATGATGTCTCCTAGGAGCCTTCTCTTCTCCAGACCGAACAACCCCAGCTCCCTCAGTCTGTCCTCATAGCAGAGCAGCTCCAGCCCTCTGCTCATCCTCATGGCCCTTCTCTGGACACCTTCCAGCACCTCCAGATCCCCTCCCTGGCCCTGCTGGCCACACTTCTCTTGATGCAGCCAAGGATGTGATTTGCCTTCTGGACTGCAAGTGCTCACTGCTGGCTCCTGTTGAGCTCCTCATCCACCAGCACCCCCAGGTCCTTTTCACCAGGGCTGCTCTCAAGCCAGTCCCTGCCCAGCCTATATCAGTGCTTGGGATTGCCCTGACCCAGCTGCAAGGCCTTGCCCTTGGTCTTGTTGAACCTCATGAGGTTGTCATGGGCCCAGCTCTGGATGGCATCCCTTCCCTCCAGCTGTCTGCGGCACCACACAGCTTGGTGTCATCAGCAAACTTGCTGAGGGTGCACTCAGTGCCACTGTCCATGGCACCAGCAAAGATTTGTTAATTAATATCAAGATTTATTCATTTCAGAATTGGAAAACTCATTCTTTCCACAAAGCATTAAGTGTAACATGGCTCTGGGGCTCCACATGCATGGAAAAAGTGAATTGCTTGGAGCTGTTCACTTCAGCTTCTGCCAAAGTGCAGAATTTACATTGATTAATCCAGGCTTGGGACTTGTTATGATTTTCCAGTACAATGATTTCAATTCTTGGAGGTTCCAAGAGCTCCTACATTAAATGAATCTTCTCAGCACAATTTTGATTCCTCCTGGGCTGTAATAACCACCAATAGCAGTTTGCTTGTTTCTGGTGGTGCTTGCTTGCAGCACATCTCAGAATTTGCAGAAGTGGGGAGAATTTCACAGTTACACAAGGAAAAAACCTTTGGAGCTTTGGTTGTTTTCCTCTCATTCGGGACAAAATGGAATTGTGCAAGGTCCTGCAGCAGGGTCAGGGCAAGCCCAAGCACTAATACAGGCTGGGCAGAGACTGGCTTGAGAGCAGCCCTGAAGAAAAGGACTCAGGGGTGGTGGTGGATGAGAAGCTCAACAGGAGCCAGCACTGAGCACTTGCAGCCCAGAAAGCAAATCACATCCTGGGCTGCAGCAAGAGAAGTGTGGCCAACAGGGCCAGGGAAGGGATTCTCCCCCTCTGCTCCTCTCTGCTGAAACCTCACCTGGAGTTCTGTGTCCAGTTCTGAAGCCTCTGTTACAGGAAGGATCTGGAGGTGCTGGAAGGTGTCCAGAGAAGGGCCACAAGAATGAGCAGAGGGCTGGAGCACCTCTCCTATGAGGACAGCCTGAAGGAGTTGGGGTTGTGCAGTCTGGAGAAGAGAAGGCTCTGAGGAGACTTAATTGTGGCCTTCCAGGATTTGCAGGAGGCTACAGGAAAGCTGGGAAGGGACTTTTGAGGGTGTCAAGGAGTGATAGGACTGGGGGGAATGGAGCAAAACTAGAAACAGGGAGACTGAGATTGGATGTGAGGAAGAAGTTCCTCCCCATGAGGGTGGTGAGAGACTGGCACAGGTTGCCCAGGGAGGTGGTGGCAGCCTCATCCCTGGAGGTTTTTGCAGCCAGGCTGGATGTGGCTGTGAGCAACCTGCTGTAGTGTGAGGTGTCCCTGGCCATGGCAGGGGGGTTGGAACTGGCTGATCCTTGAGGTCCCTTCCAACCCTGACAATTGGTTCTGTGATTTATTTAAACATGAATTGTATGCATTCTGTTCCAGCACAGAATTTAATGTGACACCCAGCATCCAAAAGACAGCATCCCCCAGCCCCTGCTATTTACCAGAAAGGTCAAACAAACTGATTTGGTCATAAATGTTTTCCTCATGGCTGCTACTCCTAACATCAAAAGTGAGAGAGCACCCCAGCTGCAGGGAGGGCCCCAGTTTCACCACCCTGGAGCAAAAACAAACAGAGGGGAATGAGAGAAGGGATGATGCTCTCAGATGAAGGACTTGCACTTGACCTTGGCACAGGACCAGAAGCCCCATCTGCATGTCCCACGCTGCCTTTGTGTCATTAAGAGCTCCTCAACTTTGGGAGCTGTGGGTTGGGAGCACTTAGTGAGAGCAGCTCTGTCAGAGGCAGCAGATTAGCTCAGCGTGGCTTGGGCAGCCCCAGGGAACAGGCCCCCCCTGTGCTATCTGCTCAAGGAGATGTGATTGATCCAAACATCATAGAAGCCTTTTTTGTGGGTTTTTTTCTTCCATCCATGACTCTGGATTCTGCATTCTGGTCACTACCAGCAGCAGTAAAGGAGCAGCCAACTGGTATGGAAATGTACACAGAGTTACTAACAGATTTTTTTTCTCACAAGGGCTCTTAATCCATTTCAATTTCAGGCCATAGCCAGCAGCCCAAGGAAGGTCCTTAAAAAAGCCAACCCAGGGAATGCTGCTGGTTTCCAAAGGCAGAGCTGGCAGCACGCTGGCTCTGACCAGGGGAAGGAATCTCTCTGCTCCTTGTCTGCAGAAGAGCTGTGCTGCCAGTGACAAACTCTCCTGGAGCACTCAGCCTGCCAAATGGTTTCATTTGGTGATGCCAGGCAGTGAAGTTCATCTATCACTGCAGGCAGAAGCCAGCTCAGTGGTTCATTTGTCAGTGCCTCCCTCCCAGCCAGTGAGCCACACTGTGTAATTTAAATGAATTAATCATCCCTGTGAATGCTCACCACTATTCCTGTCACACACAGCCCCATGCTAATTAGCAGGTAGCTTACTGGTGTGATGACAACGACTAGAATGTGTAATTTGCAGTCCATGATGTTGATATTTGCAGCCCCCATTGATTGCAATGGGAGGTGGAAGGCACTCCAGGCCTCCCAGTTTAAGGCAGCCCAACAGAGGTCACCTAAACTTCACATTGAGGAGCCTAACTTTCAATTCTTTTTTTACTTTGGGAATAAAAACCCTGCCAGAGGCTTTCTTATCCCAGCTGTCCACGAGGGCATGGGGCAGTTGCTGTCCTCTCTGCAGTCTGTGGGACCTTTGGAAAAGCAACAAATCCAAACCCATACAGCATCAGGTATTCACAGAATCACAGAATGGGCTGGGCTGGAAGGAGCCTCCAAAGCTCATCCAGTCCAACCAAGCCCCTCTGCAGTCAGCAGGGACATCCTCCACTGGATCAGGTTGCCCAGGTCAAGCCTCACCTTGAATATCTCCAGGGATGAGTCTCAGCCACCTCCCTGGGCAACCTGTTCCAGTGTTCCACCACCCTCATGGTGCAGAACTTGTTCCTCACATCCAATCTAAAGCTGCTCTGCTCTCATTTCAAACCATTGTCCCTGGTCCTGTCCCTGCAGGCCTTTGTAAACAGTCTCTCTGCAGCCTTCTTGCAGCCCCCTTCAGGTACTGGCAGCTGCTCTAAGCTCTCCCCTGAGCCTTCTCTTCTCCAGGCTGAACATCCCCAGCTCCCTCAGCCTGGCCTCATAGCAGAGCTGCTCCAACCCCCTGATCAGTTTTGTGGCCCTCCTCTGGACCCTCTCCACCAGGTCCAGATGCTTCCTATACTGAGGGCTCCAGAGCTGCACACAGCACTGCAGGTGAGGTCTCAGCAAAGTGGCAGCATCACCTCTCTGGCTCTGCTGGCAATGCTGCTTTGGATGCAGTCCAGGCTGTGATTTGCCTTCTGTGCTGCAAGCTCACGCTGCCTGCTCCGGGCCAGCTTCTCATCCACCAGCCCCCCCTGCCCAAAGTCCTTTTCCTCAGGGCTGCTTTCTGTCACCTCCTCCCCCCAGCCTGTACTGACAGTGAGGATTGTTGCAGCCCAGGTGCAGGACCTTGCACCAGCCTGTGAATGCCTCCAGAGTTTGTGTAGTGAGGCATGCATGACACAGCTTAAGGGACTCACCCCATTCCAAGGAACTCACCCCATGTTTTGGAGCAATCCAGCTAGCTTGCACACTGCTATCCACATCTGTGATGATGCATGTCACTTCAAAATCCTCCCCTTCTTTGAGGAGCTCGTAGCTTTTGGATAAGGTGATGACAGGAAGAGATTTGTGAACTGGAAAACAAATGAAGTGAGTTACTTCTCCTTTGCTTCACAGCTTCTTGTGGTGGGGGAGGGATAAAAACCCAGCACTCATTAACTTTCCAATAGGATTTCAGGCCTCAGAGAGAGAGGAATTCCAATTCCTTGTGACATATCACATAGCTGATCCTTCACAACGAGCACGTGTCTGCTCCAGTCTCCCTTCAAATGACACTTGAAGGTAGATGATAACTTGTTAGGGCACAGCATCTGGCATGAAGAAACTTGAAGGAGGCTGAACCACCCCTAAGATGATTCATTACAGGACAGCAATTAAAAAGTTGCACTCTGGAGCTGCACACAGGGTGAGGATCAGGCAGTGAAGAACCACAGGCTGCCACTAACTGCAGCTTTTAATCGCAAAATGCAACAGTGAAACCCAAGTGCTGTCCAGCAGGTCCCAGAAACCCCCCTGAGGGTCAGCCTAGAATGGAGAGGTAGAATCATAGAATGGGCTGGGCTGGAAGGAGCCTCCAAAGCTCATCCAGTCCAACCTCCCTGCAGTCAGCAGGGACAACCCCAGCTGGATCAGGTTGCCCAGAGCCCTGTCCAGCCTCACCTTGAATATCTCCAAGGATGGAGCCTCAGCCACCTCCCTGGGCAACCTGTTTCAGTGTTCCACCACCCTCCTGGTGCAGAACTTGTTCCTCACATCTGATCTAAAGCTGCTCTGCTCTCATTTCAGACCATTGCCCCTGGTCCTGTCCCTGCAGGCCTTTGCAAACAGTCTCTCTACAGCCTTCTTGTAGCCCCCTTCAGGTACTGGCAGCTGCTCTAAGGTCTCCCTGAAGCATTTTCTTCTCCAGGCTGAACACCCCCAGCTCCCTCAGACTGGCATCCTAGCAGAGCTGCTCCAATCCCCTGATCATTTTTGTGGCCCTCCTCTGGAGCTGCTCCATCAGGTCCAGCTGAAGGGCTTCAGCACATCCTCTCCTCGCAGCCACAGCTCACCGAGGCAGGTGGAGCCAAGACTCTGGACAAGTTTATCACCCAAGGAGGTGCCTGGCTACAAGCAGCTGTGGGCTAACTGTAGCCCTGTTCTGTTTCTGGGTGGCTTTTGCCAACAGTTGACTCCATCTGAGGACTATTGTGCCTCTTATCTCCACACAGCTCTCTGGCCCTGTTCCCTTCACAGCTTGTTTTTCTTGTCGCCATCCTCTCCTCCAACCTCTCCTCATTTATGAGGCTCCACTGAACCTCCCACCAGGGCTTTTTCTAATGCAGGAAGACTCACTTTCAAACTCTGAATGCCAGCATGCAAGAAGGTCTTCCAGACTCTCTTCCTGCCTCTGACACAGGCTTTGTAGTTGCCTCAGTGAAGTCACACAAAGCTGAGGGAGACGTCACCCATCTCAGCCACTCATTCATACCGCAGCAAAAATGTTTGCCTCATGCTGGAAGCAGCCATGGAAGAGAACAAAGAAACCTGTTTGTTCCCTTCAGAGAGAGAGGCTTATATGTTAAAAAAAAAAACCTCTTCCCCTGGCATTCAGCAATACCCAAGAGACAGGAGGAAGGCAGTGCAGGAGGCATTGCTTTGTTCTCCCCCACCAGAAACATCCATGGACAACCCAAAAGAAGGGAAAACAAAAGGCCAAAAGGTCATAAAGCTTCTCATTGTTTGGAGAAGGGCTGCAAATAAACACTGCCCAGGCTAGCAGAGCAGGGCTGGGGAGTGGAAAAAATTCAAATAGTCACAGGCTCACAGGGTGCTAGGTGTTGGAAGGGACCTCCAAAGATCATCCAGTCCAATCCCCCTGTCAGAGCAGCACCAGAGAATCCAGCATAGGTCACACAGGAACGCATCCAGATGGGGTTGGAAAGGCTCCAAAGAAGGAGACTCCACAACCTCTCTGGGCAGCCTGCTCCAGTTCTCCATCACTCTCACTGTAAAGAAGTTTCTCCTCATGTTGAGGTGGAACCTCCTGTGCTGCAGTTTCCATCCATTGCCCCTTGTCCTATCCCAGGGTGCAACTGAGCAGAGCCTGTTCCTGTCTCTTCCTTCGTGACCCTCAGCCCTCAGATATTGATAGACATTGATCAGATCTCCTCTCAGCCTTCTCCTCTCCAGACTGAACAGCCCCAGGGCTCTCAGCCTCTCCTCACCAGGCAGTGCTGCAGTCCCTTCAGCATCCTTGTAGCCCTCCCTTGGACTCTCTCCAGCAGATCCCTGTCCCTCTTGAACTGGGGAGCCCAGAACTGGATGCAATATTCCAGGTGAGGTCTCAGCAGGGCAGAGCAGAGGGGGAGGAGAACCTCCTTGGCTCTGCTGGACACACTCCTCTGCATGCAGCCCAGGACCCCATTGTCTTTCTTGGCCCCCAGGACACATTGCTGTCCCATGCAGAACTTGCTGCCCACCAGCACTCCCAGCTCCTTCTCCTTGGGGCTGCTGTCCAGCAGATCACCTACACTGTGTGCATGGATGGGGATGGTCCCTCTCCAGACCTCACTGTAGCCTTTGCATTGCACACACCTTAGTGGAGACCTTCTCAGCTGCAGCAAGACGTTAGTTGACCCAAAGAGCCCCAGAGCTATGTGGAGAACAAAGTCATTTCCTTGCTCCTGAGGAAATGCTGAGCCAGCCTGCCTTGCTGAACTGCTCCCTCCACTGCTCTCCTGGGTATTTATACAGTGGATTAATGACAATTAATGACACACAGGGTAACCATAGGCTCCAAAAGGCCCAGACAAAACCAGGCTCTCATGTACTGCACAGCCAGGTGTTGGACTGCTTCTCTGTGGAAAAGCCACACTCCTCCCTCCCAAACACACTTAACCACCCAATTCCAGGGCACAAGGGCATGTGAAGGTCAAATGTAGAGCATCATAACAGGTCTGAATGCATCTGGCAGCTCAGCCACAAAACATTCCTCCTCCTCGTCATCATCTTGGCACATCCCCACTCAGAGAACAGTTTTGAATGCATCTGGCAGCTTATCACAAAACATTCCTCCTCATCATCATCTTGGCACATGGATGCTGTTGTGGCCATCCTCACTCATAAAGACATAAAAGGCCTCTCCATTCCCCCAGGTTCTGCCTCTCCACTCAATCCTTCCTCAAGGCTATCAATCAGTTCCTGCTGCTGTCACTTGTGGGCAACAGACATGTGAGTCAGGCACCCAAATCTCCACCTTGCCTGCCCAGACCTGCCCACACCTCAGGCTGCTGGTTTGTCCTCAAAGTTTAACAGCACAGTTCACTTTTCCTAGAATGGTGAAGATAAAGTCACCCCCTGGAAATCACCAGGAACAGAAAATGACAGTGATCAGGACCAAACCTGCTCAGCACAGCCACAAGCCAAGGTGTCAAAAGATCAATTTACCCACACAAAGCCTTCCAGGGCCAGCAACTATGTTGCGGCAGCCTACAGCACCCACAGGTGCCACACAACAATCCTCAGGTGTGCAAGAGCCTCTGAGCAGGAAAAGGGGAGATCAGCACCTCCAGACCCCCCCAAGACAAGGGCAGGACCTTGAGAAAATGAACTCTTTTAGTCTACAGGAGATGGCTTTTGAATATAGAATCACAGAATTGTCAGGGTTGGAAGGGACCTCAAGGATCAGCCAGCTCCAAGCCCCCTGCCATGGGCAGGGACACCTCACACTACAGCAGGTTGCTCACAGCCACATCCAGCCTGGCTGCAAAAACCTCCAGGCAGGAGGCTGCCACCACCTCCCTGGGCAACCTGTGCCAGTCTCTCACCACCCTCATGGGGAACAACTTCTT
The DNA here is from genome assembly GCF_014839835.1 of Dryobates pubescens. Classification (NCBI taxonomy): domain Eukaryota; kingdom Metazoa; phylum Chordata; class Aves; order Piciformes; family Picidae; genus Dryobates; species Dryobates pubescens. Next base: position 31,256,724 of record NC_071612.1, read on the forward strand.
CCTCACATCCAATTTCAATCTACCCATTTCTAGTTTTGCTCCATCCCCCCCCCCCAGTCCTATCACTCCCTGACACCCTCAGAAGTCCCTCCCCAGCTTTCTTGGAGCCCCCTGCAGATACTGGAAGGCCACAATTAGGTCTCCTTGGATCCTTCTCTTCTCCAGACTGAACAACCCCAACTCTCTCAGTCTGTCCTCATAGCAGAGCAGCTCCAGCCCTCTGCTCATCCTGGTGGCCCTTCTCTGGACACCTTCCAGCAGCTCCAGATCCTTCCTGCACTAGGGGCTCACAGCACTTCCCCTCAGCTCCTGGGAGGTGAAAGGAAAAATCAGGAGCTCTACAAGGCAAAAGAAAACCCAGAAAATCTTGTGTTACCTGGCCTGACATTGAGGAAAATGTTCTCTGATATCTTTTCAACCCCATTGTGCATGGCCAAGCACTGGTAGCAGCCCTTGAAGGACCTCTGGACGTTCTTTATGACGATGCCCTTCTGAGGGTTGGGAATGAAGGTCATGTTCCTGGGCAGTCGCTTGCCATCGCACTTCCTCAGGGTGAAATTGGAAACATCTGGGTCTGTCAGTGGGCACACCAGCAGGATGTCACTGTCTTCCTTCCCATAGATCAGAGAGTCGACCAGGAAGAGCACATTTGGGTCTGGGGAGAAAGGCAAAGACCTGTCAGAGAGAAGTTGACATTGCACAGGGAGCTTTAACATCCCTAATTCTGCAGCTGGGCAGCAGCACACAGGATCAGAGGATCTCAGGGCTTGGAAAGGACCTCCAGAGATCATCCAGTCCAACTCCCCTGCCAGAGCAGCAGCAGAAAATCCAGCACGGGTCACACAGGAACAAATCCAGATGGGGCTGGAAAGGCTCCACAGGAGGCGGCTCCACAACCTCTCTGGGCAGCCTGCTCCAGGGCTCTGTGAGCCTCACAGGGAAGAAGTTCCTCCTCATGTTGAGGTGGAGCTTCCTGTGCTGGAGTTTATAGAATAGAATACATAGAATACATAGAATAAACCAGGTTGGAAGAGACCTTCAAGATCATCGCGTCCAACCCATCAACCAATCCAACACCACCCAAACAACTAACCCACGGCACCAAGCACCCCATCAAGTCTTCTCCTGAACACCTCCAGTGATGGCGACTCCACCACCTCCCCAGGCAGCCCATTCCAATGTGCAATCACTCTTTCTGTATAGAACTTTTTTCTAACATCCAGCCTGAATCTCCCCTGGCGCAGCCATCCATTGCCCCTTGTCCTATCCCAGGGTGCAAGTGAGCAGAGCCTGGCCCCTCCCTCCTGACCCCTAGCCCTCAGCTATTGATAGACATTGATCAGATCCCTCTCAGTCTTCTCTTCTCCAGACTGAACATCCCCAGGGCTCTCAGCCTCTCCTCACCAGACAGTGCTCCAGTGCCTTCAGCATCCTTGCAGCCCTCCCTTGGACTCTCTCCAGCAGATCCCTGTCCCTTCTGAACTGGGGAGCCCAGAACTGGATGCAATATTCCAGGTGAGGTCTCAGCAGGGCAGAGCGGAGGGGGAGGAGAACCTCCCTGGCTCTGCTGGACACACTCCTCTGAATGCACCCCAGGATCCCATTGGCCTTCTTGGCCCCCAGGGCACATTGCTGTCCCATGCAGAACTTGCTGCCCACCAGCACTCCCAGGTCCTTCTCCTTGGGGCTGCTCTCCAGCAGACCACACTTACATGGAAGCAAGTTTGACACTCAGCCACCAAAGCCCCCAAGCATGACCCAACTCACGCTGACCAAGAGACATCACGTTCTGCCCTAAAAGAGCAGCAGAGCAGGAGGTGTGCAGCATCACTCAGTACCACTCATCTGCACTAAAAATAACCTTGTTTGCTATTTGGAGATGAAGCTCTCTATTTCTGCTTCATTTTTTGGCCCTCTTTAGCTCCCAACCCCTCTCCACCTTCCAGCCCCCAACAAGAGCCATCAGATTTCCACAGCTCATTAAAAGTCATTTGCTTTCAGCAACAGTGGCAGGGCTGTAAGGGCTTCATGCCCACAGGAGGCTTTGGGGAGAAATTTATGAGCAAATGGAAGTTGAAAAGCACCTAAATTATGGCTTTCACTTCTGTAAAGCACATAATCTGAAGGAACACACGTTGCTACCAGGGGAAGCACCACACAACTTCTCTTTCTCTCTCCTCTCTCTGAAAGCTGAGGCTATTTTTATCCTCCTTAGAAGGAAAGAAAGCAAAAACAAGAAGGCCATACAAACAGCACAGCTGACTGAGAGCTCATCAAGTAACCTTTCAAAAGGTAACTTTCCTCCAGCATTTCATCCTGGCCACCCCACAGCACACAAACACAGAGGACTTGAACCAGGCCCCATCCTGTTGAATACCTTAACTGATGATCTGGATGAGGGCATTGAGTCCATCATCAGTAAATCTGCAGATGACACCAAGCTGGGGGGAGGAGTTGATCTGCTGGAGGGTAGGAGAGTTCTGCAGAGGAACCTTGCCAGGCTGGACAGATGGGCAGAGTCCAGTGGCATGGCATCTAAGTGCTGAGTTCTACACTTTGGCCAAAACAACCCCAGGCAGTGCTGCAGGCTGGGGTCAGAGTGGCTAAGAGCAGCCAGGCAGAAAGGGACCTGGGGGTACTGGTAGATAGTAGGTTGAACATGAGCCAGGAGTGTGCCCAGGTGGCCAAGAAGGCCAATGGCATCCTGGCCTGCATTAGGAACAGTGTGGGCAGCAGGAGCAGGGAGGTCATTCTGCCCTGTACTCAGCACTGGTTAGGCCACACCTTGAGTCCTGTGTCCAGTTCTGGGCCCCTCAGTTTAGGAAAGATGTTGAGATGCTGGAAGGTGTCCAGAGAAGGGCAACAAAGCTGGGGAGGGGTCTGGAGCACAGCCCTGTGAGGAGAGGCTGAGGGAGCTGGGGTTGCTTAGCCTGGGGAAGAGGAGACTTGGGGGAGACCTTCTTGCTGTCTACAGCTCCCTGAAGGGAGGTCGTAGCCAGGTGAGGGTTGGTCTCTTCTCCTAGGCAACCAGAACAAGAGGACACAGTCTCAAGCTGTGCCAGGGGAGGTTTGGGCTGAATGTTAGGAAGAAGTTCTTCACAGAAAGAGAGAAGTTGTTTCCCATGAGGGTGGTGAGAGACTGGCACAGGTTGCCCAGGGAGGTGGTGGCAGCCTCATGCCTGGAGGTGTTTGCAGCCAGGCTGGATGTGGCTGTGAGCAACCTGCTGTAGTGTGAGGTGTCCCTGCCCATGGCAAGGGGCTTGGAACTGGCTGATCCTTGAGGCCCCTTCCAACCCTGACAATTCTATGATTCTATGATGTGGTTTTGTTAGGTCACAGGCTGGACTTGATGATCTCCGAGGTCTTTTCCAGCCTCTCTGTGATTCTGTGCTCTTCCCTCAGGAAAGCATGCTCTGCCCTGCTGTGCCTGCATCCCCCTGCCTTAAAGAACAACCTTGTATTGGCAAGGTTTGAGACAGCCCTAGCTGGAGAAGGAATGCTGTGCCCAGGAAAGGGGATGCTCTAAGGGCTTCATCCCATCATCAACAGGGAAGAAAGAGCACCAGAGCTGTGTGGAGAAGCAGCAAAACAACTGTCTACATTGGAAAGAGAAGAGGAATGCAAGGCCTGGTGAACTGTCATCCTGAAGGCAGCTGATAAACCACAGGTCAGGAGCCAACAGAAGAATAATGTGAAGAGGAAAGGTCATAAAGGATGTGCACAAATGTGTGAGAGCAGGGGAAATCTCATCCCCATCTGAGACTCCTCTGTCAGTCACAAGGGAGTCCAGGAGCTGGAGGCAGAGGATTTATTAGTGCCTGCAGGCTGAAGCCTGAGAGCCCAGCCTCAGCAAGCCAAACCCTTTAGCTCACTGCCTCAGTCAGTCAAGAACTTGAGGCCAGACCTTGCATGGTTTCACACTGATGGATGGCATGGAATTCAAAATGCATTTCCCCATACTGCTTCTGCCCTCCCAGACACACACAACTGATCTAGAGCCCTGCATCTGGGCAGGAAGAATAAACTGCAGTAGCACAGGCTGGGAGGTGATCTGCTGGAGAGCAGTCCTGGGGAGAGGGACCTGGGAGTGCTGCTGGGCAGCAAGTTCTGCATGGGACAGCAATGTGTCCTGGGGGCCAAGAAGGCCAATGGGGTCCTGGAGGGCATTCAGAGGAGTGTGTCCAGCAGAGCCAGGGAGGTTCTCCTCCCCCTCTGTTCTGCCCTGGTGAGACCTCACCTGGAATACTGCATCTAGTTCTGGCTCCCCAGTTCAGGAGGGACAGGGATCTGCTGGAGAGTGTCCAAGGGAGGGCTGCAAGGATGCTGAAGGGACTGCAGCACTGCCTGGTGAGGAGAGGCTGAGAGCCCTGAGGCTGTTCAGTCTGGAGAGGAGAAGGCTGAGAGGGATCTGATCAATGTCTATCAATATCTGAGAGCTCAGGGACAGGCTCTGCTCAGTTGCACCCTGGGATAGGACAAAGAGCAATGGATTGAAACTCCAGCACAGGAGGTTCCAGCTCAATATGAGGAGGAATTTCTTCCCTGTGAGGCTCACAGAGCCCTGGAGCAGGCTGCCCAGAGAGGTTGTGGAGTCTCCTTCTCTGGAGCCTTTCCAGCCCTGTGTAGATGTGTTCCTGTGTGACCTGTGCTGGATTCTATGGTGCTGCTCTGGCAGGGGGTTTGGACTGGATGATCTTTGGAGGTCCTTTTCAAGCCCTGACATCCTGTGAGCCTGTGATCACCTGGGTGGCTTCTAGAGAGAGCGCTCAGGTATATTTCACCAGAAATCCACAGGGATGTGAAGAGAAACTCATCCAGAACTTTGCTCTGGTGACAAAGGCCATGGCAAGCAAAGCTGGCAGTTCTATCTTGTACTGGACAGAGAAGACGACTTTTCCTATCAGACTGTGCTCTCCCTGTACCTCAAATTTCCCTCCTCCAGCATTTCCTGCCCTGTTATTGTGGGAGTGGGAAAAATAAAGGGGGTGGGGAGGTAGGAGCACAAATAATTGTTGCATTGGGATTTACCTTTAACAAAAACATAGAAGGAGGTGACAGTTTTCCCTTTGCTTTTGCACTCATATCTGCCTATGTCTCTGACAGTTGCATTTTTGGTGTACCACTCCTTCTCATTGGAGCTCCTTGCTTTTGCTGATGGGTCTGAGTTCTGGAAGCTCCAAGTCACAGGTCCCTCCTCATTGCAAGGCAGCCTCAATTCATCTCCTTTGTTCACAATCCGTAAAGATTCTTCATGGGGCAGTGAAACACCTGGGGGGGGAAAAAACAAACAAATAAAAGGTAGCACAAAATACAAAATCTGTCAAAAATAACACTCTCTTTTCTTTGTTCTTTTCCCTTTAGAGTTGTCTCTGTGCACTTATAGAACCACAGAATTGTTAGGGTTGGAAGGGACCTCAAGGATCAGCCAGTTCCAACACCCCTGCCATGGGCCAGGGACACCTCACACTACAGCAGGTTGCTCACAGCCACATCCAGCCTGGCTGCAAAAACCTCCAGGGATGAGGCAGCCACCACCTCCCTGGGCAACCTGTGCCAGTCTCTCACCACCCTCATGGGGAACAACTTCTTCCTAACATCCAAGCTGAATCTACCCATTTCTAGTTTTGCTCCATCCCCCCCCCCCAGTCCTATCACTCCCTGACACCCTCAAAAGTCCCTCCCCAGCTTTCTTGTACCCCCCTGCAGATACTGGAAGGCCACAATTAGGTCTCCTTGGAGCTTTCTCTTCTCCACACTGCACAATCCCAACTCCCTCAATCTGTCCTCACAGCAGAGCAGCTCCAGCCCTCTGCTAATCCTTGTGGCCCTTCTCTGGACACCTTCCAGCACCTCCAGATCCTTCCTGGCACAGAGGCTCCAGAACTGGACACAGAGCTCCAGCTGTGGTCTCAGCAGAGTGGAGCAGAGCAGGAGAATCCCCTCCCTGGCCCTGCTGGCTATGCCTCTCCTGCTGCAGCCCAGGCTCTGCTGGGCTCTCTGGGCTGCAAGTGCTCTCTGGCAGCTCATGTTGAGCTTCTCATCCACTTCATATTCTGGGAGTCATTCCTTACAAATATTGAGCTGCACTGGCACTGTGCAACTCCACAGACACCTTTTGGCTTGCAAGCCCTTTGGGCAGGCTGAGTACCAAAACCACTGCAGACAGGAACCAGCCTTTAACAAAACCTTTGGAAAGTAGCTTCAGATGCACCAGGTTCTGCAGTGGGTTTTGGCTTCTGAATGGGAACAGACCCAAGCTGTTTAAAAATTAAATTCAGGAACATATGAGCCTGATTCTACATGGCAGCACTTTTAATCACTCTTTGTCATTCCCTCAGTGCGGTGCCAAGAACTAAAGTTCCCTTGCTCAACACTTCTCCTTTTTTTTTTTTTTCCCCCCAACTGCTCTCTTCTGCATTCAGAAGCTCCACTCACACCCTTAGGTTAGACACAGAACTGTCAGGGTTGGAAGGGACCTCAAGGATCAGCCAGTCCCAACCCCCCTGCCATGGGCAGGGACACCTCACACTACAGCAGGCTGCTCACAGCCACATCCAGCCTGGCTGCAAACACCTCCAGGGATGAGGCTGCCACCACCTCCCTGGGCAACCTGTGCCAGTCTCTCACCACCCTCATGGGGAACATGTCCACTTTCATGAAGATATCAGGACATGCTTACTGTATTTCTTTAGCTGAAGTGCTAATTTGTCTTTTTTCACCTTAAAAGTAACTCCATGCAACACATTCTTCAAGCTTCCATCCTAAAGCTACCACACATTCATTTCTCTGAGGCACCAACCCCCTCAACTCACCAAAGCTGCTCTAAATAACCTCTTAAGATTCTTCCTTCAATGAACACTTCACAGAACTCACTCAGAATCACAGAGTTTCAGGGTCTGGAAGGGACCTCCAGAGATCATCCAGTCCAACCCCCCTGCCAGAGCAAGAGCACCCAGGGCAGATCACACGGGAACACATCCAGGTGGGATTGGAATATCTCCAGAGAGGGAGACTCCACAACTCCCCTGGGCAGCCTGCTCCAGGGTTGCAAAATAGGGTAAGGTAGGGTAGGGTAGGGTAGGGTGGGGTAGGGTGGGGTAGGGTGGGGTAGGGTGGGGTAGAATTAAACAGGTTGGAAAAGACCTCAGAGATGCTCAAGTCCAACCTATCACCCAACCTATCACTATCTAACCAACTAAACCATCCACCAAGTGCCACATCCAGACTCTTCCTAAACACAGGGAATACCAGGTTGGAAGGGACCTCAAGGCCCATCCACTCCAACCTTTCAGGGTAAGAACATAGTTGAAATGAAATGAAATGGCACCCTCTCAAGCTGGGACTTGAAACAGCCTTAACAGGTCAGCATGGAACAACTTTTTAAAGCTTTCAGAACCTAAAGCCATGTGGAATGAGCAGACTGAAGTCACAATTCCCAACCACTCCCCAACTTACTGCTTGCTTCAAGAAAGAAGCACATTCAGCCTTCTCTGGCCCCACCACAAAGGTGATCAGAGGGCTGGGGCACCTCTCCTATGAACTGTTGGGTCTGTTCAGCCAGGGGAAGAGGGGGCTCCAGGGAGACCTTACAGTGGCCTTCAAGTACCTGAAAGGAGTCTACAAGAAGGCTGGAGAAGGACTTTCATGAAGGTTTGTGGTGACAGGACCAGGAGCAGTGGTTTCAAAGTAGAGCAGGATGCATTTAGATTGGATGTTAGGAAGAAGTTGTTCCCCATGAGGGTGGTGAGAGACTGGCACAGGTTGCCCAGGGAGGTGGTGGAAGCCTCATCCCTGGAGGTTTTTGCAGCCAGGCTGGATGTGGCTGTGAGCAACCTGCTGTAGTGTGAGGTGTCCCTGCCCATGGCAGGGGGGTTGGAACTGGCTGATCCTTGAGGTCCCTTCCAAGTCCACTCTATAATTCCATTGATCAAGCAAAGAGCTGCTGAGGCAGCACACCCCAGACATGAAAGCCTTACTGTACCTACAAAATGGACATCACAACCAAAAATTCAGATAAATCCTTACTGCTATGCACCTATGGTCTCTCCTCCCAGGCAACCAGCACCAGAACAAGAGGACAGAGTCTCAAGCTGTGCCAGCAGAGGTTTGAGCTGGAGGTGAGGAGAAAGTTCTTCCCAGCAGGAGAGATTGGTCATTGGAATGTGCTGCCCAGGGAGGTGGTGGAGTCACCATCCCTGGAGGTGTTGAAAAAATGCTTGGATGTTGCACTTGGAGCCATGGTTTAGTTGTCAGGAGGTGTTGGGTATTAGGTAATAGGTTGGATTTGATAATCCCAGAGGTCTTTTCCAACCTGGCTGATTCTGTGATCCTATGATTCTATACTTGAGCACCAGAACACACACAAACATTGAAGTGGTCTTGCAGGAACAAATCCTTCCCCCTCCAGAGCAGCTCTTCAGTCCTGCAAGTAATCCTCAGGTGACAATGAGGGTGCTGTGAGCTGATCTCCCCTCTCCTGTGAGGCACAGCTAGGACAACAGCTACATGCAGCAACTGAAAACAGTCCTTGCATGCAAAACACCCTCTGCAGCTCTGCTCAGGGGCTGAATTCCCCCTGCCCACCCAGAGAACAGCAGCCCTTCCAGAAACACAAGCAGATAATGCACTCCAGGCTCCACTCGCTCCTCTCACAGCTTTGCTTGTCCTTAAAGCACACATTGGATTAAGAGCAGGGCAGGTAGCTGGCTCCCCCTTCCTGACAAATCCACCACTGAGCAGGAAGAAAAGCACAGCCACACCATCTGCAGGCTCTAATTCCTTTGTTTGTGGCCTTGGGTTTTTGGGGGGGGGGGGGGGGGGGGAAGTCCTCCTTCCCTCCCCATCTCCCTCAGATTAATACTTGCTTACCAGTGCTAAGCCCCCCCAAAAAGGCATTCCTTTTTTCACCCAAGTGTCAGCAGAAACCTTCCACCTGGGGCCCTCAAACATTGCACACACACTTTCACAGCTAAAAAGCATAAAACAACCATCTTGGGAATAATTGTTGCCAGAAAAAGGTGGGAAAAGAGGGGAAAATAATCAGGCTGAGTTTCAAATCTGTTACCTCCACGTGCAGGAGTGGAGACTAAAAGCCAGAAGACTGTGGCTGAGCAGGATAGGGAGCAGGAGAACTCCTCTGCCCTGGACATAAGTGCATGTGACAGCATGCAACCCTCTCAGATCAGAGACACCAACTGTTGGCACCTAAGGCTGCAGACCCCTGAGAAACCCCTATGAAACATCACAAATCCCTTCCTGGGGATGTCTTTGGAAGATTCCTCTGCTGCCTCCCACAGCCCCCAGGGTACTTCAAGCAGGAAATGCCATGAGCTGCATGACACAGCCCAAGTGCCACGTGGCATGCACGCTGTGGCACCAGCTCCTCAGGCAGGTCAGGGAAGGTTGGCAGAGGATTGAGGCATTGTTCATGGGCATCACTCCCTACCTGAGGCCAGCAAAGTCTTAGTCTGGGCCCTGCCAGGGGAGGTGTGTGACTTGGAACAGGTAGGAGGGAGAAGCACAGCAGCCTGCTGGCCTGAACTGTGCACCCCCTCCTGCAGCAGCAATCTCATCAGCACCTCTGTGATGGCATCACTGACAGCTGGGTGCCTCTGGCAGCACTAAGCCAACCAAAGCAGCCCCTACCCAGTGCTCTCCCTCCAACAACAAACCCCCAGTGGGACACCTCAGCTGCAAGAACAGAAATGTCCTTGCAGCCAGCAGAAACTCCTGGGGCATGGCTGGGGATGCACAGCAATGCACTGCACAGCTAGGCACTGGGCTTCTCTTTCCCAAACCCACTCAACCACTCCGCCTTGGGGCACAAGGTTGGGCGAAGGTCTAATGTAGGGCATCACCAACAGGTTGGCAGAGGAAAGAGACAATGTGCCCTTGTGGCCAAGAGAGCCAATGGGATCCTGGGGTGCACCAAGAGAAGTGTAGCCAGCAGGGCTAGGGAGGTTCTTCTCCCGCTCTGCTCTGCCCTGCTGAGACCACAGCTGCAATCCTGAGTCCAGTTCTGGGCTCCCCAATTCAAGAGAGACAGAGACCTGCTGGAGACAGTCCAGCAGAGAGCCAGGAGGATGCTTAGAGGACTTAAGCATCTCCCCTGGGAGGAGAGACTGAGAGACCTGGGGCTGTTTAGTCTGGAGAGGAGAAGGCTGAGAGGGATCTGATCAATATCTCTCAATAGCTGAGGGCTGGGGGTCAAGTGGAGGGGGCCAAGCTCTTTTCAGTGGTGCACAGCCAAGGAACAGCAGGGTCAAGCCTGAACATAGAAGATTTCAGCTCAACATGAGGAGAAACTTCTTTAGAGTGAGGGTGCCAGAGCCCTGGAGCAGGCTGCCCAGAGAGGTTGTGGAGTCTCCTTCTCTGGAGCCTTTCCAACCCCACCTGGATGCATTCCTGTGCAGACTGCCCTGGGTGATGCTGCTCTGGCAGGGGTTGGACTGGATAATCTCTGGAGGTCCCTTCCAACCCCTAATGCACTGTGAGACTGTGAGACACATTGGAGGCAGCAGTGCATAGATTAATGTCAAACCCAAGACACTAAATGAATGCAGATCTGTCAAACCACACACATCACTGATGCCTGCAAATGCTGACAGGTGCTGCAGCAAGAAACTCCTCCCCTGCCAAGCACTGGCCCTGCAGTCCTACAAACAATCACCAATCCCTGCCCCTCCAGTGCACAGCACTGCACAGCTGGACTGGATACTTAAGAGCCATGCCCCAGCTGGGGGACTGGGGGTTAACTTCTCAAAACCCAGTACCCCTTGCATGCAAAACCACACTCTGCAGCTCCATGCAGAGGCTGGCTGGATTTCCCTACCCACACAGAGAACAACAGACCTGCAAGGAAAACAATCAGATAATGAGTTGGGATGAGGTTACACTCCAGACTTCATTCACTCATCTCACAGCTTTAGCTGTCCTTAAGGCATACACTGGATTAAGACCAGGTCAGGTCTCCTTTTCCTGACAAATCCACCACTGAGTAGGAAGCAAAAGACAGTCAGGCCACCTGCAGTGCCTAATTACTTTGTTTGTGGTCTGAGCTTTGGAGGAAGTCCAAAGGCACTGGGGCAGACTGCCCAGGGAGGTGGTGGAGTCCCCATCCCTGGAGGTGTTTAAGAAAAGCTTGGATGCGGCACTTGTGCCAATGGTTTAGCTGATGTGGGGGTGTGGGGTCACAGGCTGGACTGGATGATCTCAGAGAGCTTTTCCAACCTCAATAATTCTGTGATGATTCTCTGGTGTCAGAATTAACCAGGTTGGAAAAGACCTCAGAGATCATCAAGTCCAACCTATCACCTAACACCATCTGATCAACTAAACCATGGCACCAAGTGCCTCATCCAGGCTCTTCCTAAACATCTCCAGGGATGGTGACTCCACCACCTCCCTGGGCAGCACATTCCAATGGCCAATCTCTCTTGCTGGGAAGAATTTCTTCCTCACATCCAGCCTAAACCTCCCCTGGCACAGCTTGAGACTGTGTCCTCTTGTTCTGGAGCTGGTTGCCTGGGAGAAGAGACCAACCCCCACCTGGCTACACCCTGCCTTCAGGTAGTTGTAAAGAGCAATAAGGTCTCCCCTGAGCCTCCTCCTCTTCTGCAGCCTACAAAAATAATGGACACAGTGAATGGATGCCTCATGCAAGTGATTCCCACAAAAGGTAGAGGTTTGGTTTTATTTTGTTGCCTTCTGAGAGCAATGAACCTTCAGGAAGTGTAAGGGCAACAAATGGCAAGCTCCAGAGCTCTCAGATGTGCTTGGTATCATTATGCACTGAAATCTTGGCTGCCTCTAACAAAGAAGAGTTAAAATGGTATTTAGAGAAATGGAAGTGGGTTTTGGATCCTCCTCCTGGAGGAATAATCAAGTAACAGAAATCTGAGAGCCCACCCAACAATCAGTAATCCTGGGCACTAATCTCTGCAGCACATCTCCATCTGCTGTCTCCTCAGCTCTCCTCAGGCTGCTAAAGCCTCAGGTCCAAGACTGCTCCATTTGTTCTGCACCTGAAGCACCACAGCACCTTTCCAAGCCCACTGTCCACAGGCTCACAGGAATGTTAGGGGTTGGAAGGGACCTTACGAGATCATCCAGTCCAAACCCCCTGCCAGAGCAGGACCAGAGAATCCAGCACAGGTCACAGAGGAACACATCCAGATGGGGCTGGAAAGGCTCCACAGAAGGAGACTCCACAACCTCTCTGGGCAGCCTGCTCCAGGGCTCTGGGACCCTCACAGGGAAGAAGTTCCTCCTCATGTTGAGGTGGAACCTCCTGTGCTGGAGTTTTCATCTATTGTCCCTTGTCCTATCCCAGGGTGCAGCTGAGCAGAGCCTGTCCCCTCCCTCTTGACCCCCAGCCCTCAGGTATTGATAAACATTAATCAGATCCCCTCTCAGTCTTCTCCTCTCCTGCTGGTCAAAGGCTGTGGGTCCCACTACAGGACACCCAACACTTCCTGTAGACTCCACAGCCACAGTACCACACCAGGGGTCTGGATGACTTTAGAATTACAGAATGGTGTGGGTTGGAAGAGACTTCCAAAGCTCATCCAGTCCAACCCCCTCTGCAGTCAGCAGGGACATCCCCAACTAGATCAGGTTGCCCAGAGCCCTGTCCAGCCTCACCTTGAATATCTCCAGGGATGGAGCCTCAAACCACCTCCCTGGGCAACCTGTTCCAGTATTCCAGCAGCCTCATGGTGCAGAACTTGTTCCTAACATCCAATCTAAATCTGCTCTGCTCTAGTTTGAAGCCATTGGTCTTGGTCCTGTCCCTGCAGGCCTTTGGAAACCTTCTAGAGTTGTCCTCAAGGACAAAGAGCAGGTAGCTGTTATACACTAACAAACTAAGTTGGTAATGACAAGCATTAAATTATTAACAATGGGAGAAAAAACAAACTCCCATGAAATAAATTCCATAGGTCACAGCTGGACAGCCCAAGCTCCATTCTGATGAGAGCAGCCCTGAAGAAAAGGACTTGAGGGTGATGGTGGAGGAGAAGCTCAACAGGAGCCAGCAGTGAGCACTTGCAGCCCAGAGAGCCAAGCAGAGCCTGGGCTGCAGCAAGAGAAGTGTGGACAGCAGGGCTAGGGAGGTGATTCTCCCCCTGTGCTCCACTCTGCTGAGACCACACCTGGAGCACTGTGTCCAGTTCTGGAGCCTCTGTGCCAGGAAGGATCTGGAGGTGCTGGAAGGTGTCCAGAGAAGAGCCATGAGGGTGAGCAGAGGGCTGGAGCTGCTCTGCTATGAGGACAGACTGAGGGAGTTGGGGCTGCTCAGTCTGGAGAGGAGAAGGCTCTGAGGAGACCTCATTGTGGCCTTCCAGGATCTGCAGGGGGCTCCAAGAAAGCTGGGGAGGGACTTTTGAGGGTGTCAGGGAGTGATAGGACTGGGGGTGATGGAGCAAAACTAGAAATGGGTTGATTCAGCTTGGATGTGAGGAAGAAGTTGTTCCCCATGAGGGTGGTGAGAGACTGGCACAGGTTGCCCAGGGAGGTGGTGGCAGCCTCATGCCTGGAGGTTTTTGCAGCCAGGCTGGATGTGGCTGTGAGCAACCTGCTGTAGTGTGAGGTGTCCCTGCCCATGGCAGGGGGCTTGGAACTGGCTGATCCTTGAGGTCCCTTCCAGCCCTGACTACTCTGATTCTATAATGCTCTCAGTTTTTGTCTCACAGCTGGGAAGAGTCACTTCCACTACCCCAGCTCCTCCTCAGAACATAACAAAGGTGTGTCAAAACAACCCCTACAACGCTGGCATCACTTGGGAGCAGGGCTGGGTAACTGAAAAGAGAAGCAGAATATGTGAATATATATTCCCAGCAGCTTCCTAGGCCCTGAGAAAAGGAAGGGTAGAGGGAGGAAAGAAAGGGAATGCAGCACTTGTGACTTCTGCTTACAAGAAGGAAAACATCTGTACACATCTGGGAAACCAGAAAATGGAACAGCTCTAGATAACACTGATAGGAAATGCAGGTCAGATTGCAGGGAGATGATTAAGGACAGCAGAATTTCCCTGTAACAATCAAGGGATGTGCAAACAAAAGCTTCAGCTAAGGAGTGAACCATCCTGGCAGGGGGAAATCCACGGCTTAAGCTGCAGCTTTCCAGCCTGCAGCCCAAGGCTGCCCTAGCACGGAACTGCACATCAGGTGCAAGTCCACAGCAACTGGAAATCATCTCCAGCTGCCAAGCAAACAAAGGAAGTGGGATTGCCATGGAGCAAGATGGGAGACAAGCACTGGGGGTTGTATTTCCAGCTCTGCCACAGGCTTCCTGCACAACCCCAGGCCAACAGGTTAGTCCCCCCGGGGCTGTTTCCTCTTTCAACTCTTATCCAAACACTAAGAGGAACAAGAAGTTTGTGGCTGCTCCACAGCACAAGGGACTGCTTTCAGAGAAACAAAACCAAACCCAACCTAAACAAAACAACCCTCAGCCTCATCCCACACCCTTCCACCCTCAACTTCTCTCCACCACCTCCCAAGACAGGGGCACAGCACAGCTTCCTGGTACAGCCACCACCTGCTCACCTCCCGCAGCAGCCTTTCTGCCAAGCCCAAAGGACTGCCAGCAAGGTTCACTGAATCATAGAATGGTCTGGGTTGGAAGGGACCTCCAGAGGACATCCAGTCCAATCACCTCTGCAGTCAGCAGGGACATCCCCAACTAGATCAGGTTGCCCAGAGCCCTGTCCAGCCTCACCTTGAATATCTCCAGGGATGGAGCCACAACCACCTCCCTGGGCAACCTGTGCCAGTGTTCCACCACCCTCATGGTGCAGAACTTCTTCCTCACATCCAATCTAAATCTGCTCTGCTCTAGTTTGAAGCCACTGCCCCTGCTCCTGTCCTTGAAGGCTTTAGCAAACAGTCTCTCTCCATCCTCCTTGTAGCCTCCCCCTCAGTCACTGGCAGGCTGCTATTAGGTGTCCTTGAAACCTCCTCTTCTCCAGGCTGAACACCCCCAGCTCCCTCAGCCTCTCCTGTAGCAGAGGTGGCTCCAAGCCCCTGACCATTTTTGTGGCCCAATCACAGAACCATTCAGGTTGAAAAAGCCCCTTAGGATCACCAAGTCCAACCATTAACCCTACTCTACAAAGTTCACCCCTAAACCATAGCCCCAAGCACCACATCCAACAGGTCCATGCCCTTCCTGTACTGAGGGCTCCAGAGCTGGATGCAGCTCTTGCTACCTAGCAAGAGCAAACCCCTCTCCCCTCTTCTCCTAGGGCTGGGCCACGTTGGAAGGGCACAGGAGGCCCCTCTGAGCTTCTGCCTCTTCCCCTTGTGGTTGGCCATAACCTTCAGAGCCCTGAGCAGGCCCCATGTGAGCAGCACAAACAGTGCTCAACGAAAACAACGACCTGCCCGTGACCTGATCCTGACCATGATTTCTAACCCAGTTAACGTCCTGCTGTGACACAACTCAGCCAGCAGCGAAGCCTTTGGGGACAAGAGGCTCCCCTGCAGGGCTCTGCTGATTTGGTACAGTTAAGAGAGCTGCTGCTGCTCTCCTTCCACTGCCTGTTTGCTCTGGGCACCAAGCTCAGTTCCAGGGCTATCACCCAGACCTCCCTCACCACAGTTTTCAGTTTCTCATCTACCCCAACACAAGAGAGCAGAAGCCAAGCGATAGAGCTTTATCAGTTCAGAGTCATGGCACCGTTGCAGGGGCAATGAGCTGGGGATATCAGCCAGCAAGGGCTTGCAGGGAGGTAATAGCCTCTCTCAGCATGCCCAGCACTGCTGGAAAAATTGAGTGTGTCTGCAGGCAGACAAGCCTCCTGTAGGCCTGAAAAGAAAAGCAGAGGCAAACACATCCCTTTCACACCAGTGCAGAATCACAGAATCAAAAAGGTTGGAAAAGATCTCTGAGATCATCAAGTCCAACCTGTCACCCAGTACCATCTAATCAACTAAACCATGGCACCAAGTGCCTCATCCAGGCTCTTCTTAAACACCTCCAGTGATGGTGACTCCACCACCTCCCTGGGCAGCACATTCCCATGGCCAATCTCTCTTGCTGGGAAGAATTTCTTCCTAACATCCAGCTGGAACCTCCCCTGGTGCAGCTTGAGACTGTGTCCTCTTGTTCTGGTGCTGCTTGCCTGGGAGAAGAGACCAACCCCCACCTGGCTACAACCTCCCTTCAGGTAGTTGTAGAGAGCAAGAAGGTCTCCCCTGAGCCTCCTCTTCTGCAGGCTAAGCAACCCCAGCTCCCTCAGCCTCTCCTCACAGGGCTGTGCTCCAGACCCCTCCCCAGCTTTGTTGCCCTTCTCTGGACACCTTCCAGCATCTCAAGCTCTTTCTTGAATTGAGGAGCCCAGAACTGGACACAGGACTCAAGGTGTCTTCTAAGCAGGGCTGAGCACAGGGCAGAATGACCTCCCTGCTCCTGCTGGCCACACTGCTCCTTGATGCAGGCCAGGATACAAACCAAACAAGACAGAAGATGTGAGTGTCCCTTGCAAGCCTCCCAGAATCTCAGCATCCTTGCTGATAGAAGCACTGACCAGCTCCTCTGCCCCAAATTCATCTTGACAGACTGAAAAAATAACTGCCACTGGGCATGCATCACAGGGGCTGGGCTGAGGAGGCTTCGCTGTAGCACTAAGTGGTTCCTCTCTAAGCCATCTAGCAGTCAGTGCTATCTGCTGACCAACAGAGTCCTCAATGCCATGTGCTCCCCAAGCAGAAATGCAGAGCTCCTGTGCTGGTGCTTGCTCTGGAGTTAAGGATTTTCACAACAGGGTCTCCATTACCCAGCAGAAAACCAGGGGAGAGGTTTAGCAGGGGTCCTGACATTTACCAAGCTGAATGAGGGCAACCTCTGGCTTCTCATACAGCCTTCCCCCTCTTCTCAGGCAGAGGAAGAGCAGCATGAAGAGCAGAAGGCAGGAGCTCGCCAGCCCAGCACTCAAAGGCTCAGTCAAACCAACTCCATCTGCAGGCAGCACAGAGGAGAAATTGGCATCCCCCAACACAGAGAGCAAGTGTGGAGCCAGCCAGCCCCTTCCCACCCATGCCAAACCCAAGATAGGAAGTGGAACAAGGCTGGAACAAAGGTTGTCTTTATCATCTGTGGAGGCATGAGCTTGGGGAACCACAGAGGCAGCTGGACCTGGCTGTGAGACATCCTCTGCCCTCCCAGCAATGCCCAAGGGAAGCTTTCAGCTCCCTGCTTGGGGATTGCTCCTACACGGATCTGCTTCATGCCCTCCTGCAGGGCAAGTAAAAGGCTTCTGGTGCTTAACCCTTGCAGAGAAAACAGCTCAGAGGACTGAGACGCTCAGCTACACCTGAAGAGAGAGCTGATGGACCCCTCGGAGTGAGAAGTGATTAATGAGAAGCAGCCAGCAGGTGGCAAAGAGACAAATCCAGCCAGCTGTCCAGCCCCCACACAACCTACTCACCAGGAGACATTCTCAGCATCTTCAGGCAGGACAAACACAAGCACCTGGGCTGAGCCCCTGCTTGTGGGTGGATGCCAGCAGATCCTCCAGGTCTGGTCCCAGCAATTAGCAATGCAGCTAAGGAAGCTTTGTTTCCCTGTTTTGGAAGCAGGCTTGGCAGAGTAGATTCTCCACATGACCTCCAAAACAGGTATGGGAGAGCTGCCCTGCACATGCCACTGCCAGCACCACCTCAGGACAGATCACAGAATGATCTGGGTTGGAAGGGACCCAACCTATCACCCAGCACCATCTAATCAACTAAACCAAGGCACCAAGTGCCTCATCCAGGCTGCTTTTAAACACTTCCAGGGATGGTGACTCCACCGCCTCCCTGGGCAGCACATTCCAATGGCCAATCTCTCTTGCTGGGAAGAACTTTCTCCTCACCTCCAGCTCAAACCTCTGCTGGCACAGCTTGAGACTGTGTCCTCTTGTTCTGGTGATGCTTGCCTGGGAGAAGAGACCAACCCCTACCTGGCTACAACCTCCCTTCAGGGAGTTGGAGACAGTAAGGTCTCCCCTGAGCCTCCTCTTCTCCAGGCTAAGCAACCCCAGCTCCCTCAGCCTCTCCTCACAGGGCTGTGCTCCAGACCCCTCCCCAGCTTTGTTGCCCTTCTCTGGACACCTTCCAGCATCTCAAGCTCTTTCTTGAACTGAGGAGCCCAGAACTGGACACAGGACTCAAGGTGTGGCCTAACCAGTGCTGAGTACAGGGCACAATGACTTCCCTGCTCCTGCTGGCCACACCATTCCTGATCCAGGCCAGGATGCCACTGGTCTTCTGGGCCACCTGGACACACTGCTGGCTAATGTTCAGCTGCTGTCAACCAGTACCCCCAGGTCCCTTTCTGCCTGGCTGCTCTCCAGCCACTCAGTCCCCAGCCTGCAGCACTGCCTGGGGTTGTTGTGACCAATAAACAGAAATAAGATAAATACATCTGTGTGTGTACAGACAGTGAAGTAGGGCTTGCAAACAAACTAACCCAACCCACCACTTTGCCACAGCACTTGTCAAGCCTTGAGATTTCATACATTTGGACTGCTCCTTAGCTCCTGGTTGAATGAAAGCTTTCTTCCCCCTGATTTCCAGAATTACTTATTAACCAGCTGCTTCCACACTCTCTCAGACACATAAATAAACAAATCATCAAGTATGGGGAACGATTAGGAGGAATGAAAAAGCAAACTGAATGCAGAATACAGAAAAGACCTCAGAGATCATCCAGTCCAACCTATCACCCAGCACCATCTTATCAACTAAACCATGGCACCAAGTGCCTCATCCAGGCTCTTTTAAAACACCTCCAGGGATGGTGACTCCACCACCTCCCTGGGCAGCACATCCCAATGGCCAACCTCTCTTTCTATCAAGAACTTCTTCCTAACATTCAGCCTAAACCTCCCCTGGCACAGCTTGAGACTGTGTCCTCTCCTTCTGTCACAGGTTGTCTGGGAGAGGAGACCAACCCCCATCTGGCTACAACCTCCCTCCCAACTCCTGCAGAGTGTATTCCAATTCAGCTGTCACTCATCCACTCTCTTCCTTTAATGACTTTCCTTTTTTCTCCCCCTTCTCACTTCACTTTGCTGACATTTACATTAAAAGGTACAGCATCTTTCACCTCCCCTTTTTGAATGAATGCTCCTCCTAATAAGCAACATTAGCCTGGATGTTAAGAAGTTCTTCACAGAGAGAGAGATTGGCCATTGGAATGTGCTGCCCAGGGAGGTGGTGGAGTCACCATCCCTGGAGATCTCCAAGAAAAGCCTGGATGAGGCACTTAGTGCCATGGTCTGATTGATTGGATAGGGCTGGGTGATAGGTTGGACTGGATGATCTTGAAGATCTCTGCCAGCCTGGTTGGTTCTATGGTTCTACCATGGGCTTGGAAGTGTTGCTTGCTGAAATGCAGTGGAAGGTAGCTTTAATGAAGAGGAAAGAGAGGACTGGGTGGGAGGAGAGTCAAATCAGTTTGCAATCTGAATTACAGAACACAGAATTAACCAGGTTGGAAAAGACCTCAGAGATCACCAAGTCCAACCTACCACCCAACACCATCTAATCAACTAAACCATGGCACCAAGAGCCTCATCCAGTCTCTTCTTAAACACCTCTAATGATGGTGACTCCACCACCCCCCCGGGGCAGCACATTCCAATGGCCAATCTCTCTTGCTGGGAAGAACTTCTTCCTAACATCCAGTCCAAACCTCCCCTGGAGCAGTTTAAGACTGTGTCCTCTCCTTGTGTCACAGGTTGTCTGGGAGAAGAGACCAACCCCCACCTGGCTACAACCTCCCTTAATTAATGCCTGCTTGGAAAAGGCTCAGCTGAGGAAGGAGATGTGAAGCCTTCTGGCAAGGCAAATTCTAATTACTTCAATTCTTGGCAGTAATTTTATCAAATAGTAGCAATTTCATTAAAAGGTGCACTGGTAATCATCTACACAAGGCCTCCAGAGGGGGGGAAATATACCATTAATTGCATAATTAACGTTAGCACTGCTCTTCTGATGGCCCACATTAAATACCACAATGAGGAGCACTGCTCTGTGCTTTCTCTGCATACTCAGTTCAGTACTTTTCCCTAGAAGATTACAGCAACAAACAAGTCTTTCAGATTAATAAACATGCTCACCAAAGTCTGCAGGAAAGGCAGAGTTAGCTTTTCTGTCCAGGTCAGTGCTGCTTTCTCTTCACTGATGAAAACAAACCCCACCCCTGACAGACTCATGAGAAGAATGCTGGGGTGAATCAGAAGGGAGCTGAAGCATTTAAAAAGCTCTACTGCTAAAACACAGAATCACAGAAGCATTCAGGTTGGAAAAGCCCCTCAGGATCACCAACTCCAACCATCAACCCTACTCTACAAGGCTCACCCCTAAACCATAGCCCCAAGCACCACATCCAAACCACCTTCAAACACATCCAGGCTTGGGGACTCCACCACCTCCCTGCCCAGCACATTCCAGTATCTTTCTGTGAAAAAAATTGTTCCTACTGCCCAGTCTAAACCTACCCAGTCACAGCCTGAGGCCATTCCCTCTTGTTCTATCACTAATTACCTGGGAGAAGAGACCAGCAGCAGCCTCTCCACAACCTCCTTTCAGGCAGTTGTAGACAGCCAGGAGGTCTCCCCTCAGCCTCCTCTGTTTCACACTAACCATCCCCAGCTCCTTCAGTTGCTCTTCATCAGATTTATTCTCCAGGCCCTTCCCAGCTTCCTTGCCCTCCTCTGCCCTGGCTCCAGCACCTCCACATCTCTCTTGCGTTGAGGGGTCCAGAACTGGACACAGCACTCCAGGTGTGGCCTGAGCAGAGCTGAGTGCCAGGGGACAATCCCCTCCCTGCTGCTGCTGGACACAGCATTGCTGATCCCAGCCAGGATGCCTTTGGCTTTCTTGGCCACCTGGGCACACTGCTGGCTCCTGTTCAGCTGCTTAATACAAGTCACTGCATCATGCCATCCATCCACAGGACAGAGAGATGATTTAAGGAGTGGATTGTGGAGTATTTCTGCATTTGTCCACACCAATCAACTTTACCCAATGATTTTCAATAAGCCTGCACTAAGTCTGGCTTCCCCCTGTCTAACTCACAAGCAAACTGCTGTTAAGACCTTGGTATAAAATTCTTGTGCAAATGTTTTTTTTACAGACAATCCCAAACCCAATGAACATCTCTTTAATGCCACACTCATCACTAAAGAAGCATCTTTGCACCAGCCTTCTGAAACTGCAACTGGGATAACAACTGAAGGATGCCAAGAACAAGTTCTGCACCATGAGGCTGCTGGAACACTGGAACAGGTTGCCCAGGGAGGTGGTTGAGGCTCCTTCCCTGGAGATATTCAAGGTGAGGCTGGACAGGGCTCTGGGCAACCTGATCTAGTTGAGGGTGTCCCTGCTGACTGCAGAGGGGGTTGGACTGGATGAACTTTGGAGGTCCCTTCCAACCCAGACCTGCAGGGATGAACACAGCAACACCCAGCAAGCTCTGTCACGGTCCTGGAAGTGCCTTGAGAACAGTGACTTGGATACCTTCCTGACAATCCAGTTTCAGTTTCCCAGCTTTGTGGCAAGAAGATGCACAAGTCATGTGTTGAACTTCACCTCTAATGTCAGCAGAAGTCCTACTTGCCTGCAAATTGTACTTTATTTCCTAGCTGATCAATAAACCCAATACCTGACATATCTATAGGTAGTTGCTTATTGAAGAAGTGGTCCTCCTTTCTACCCCAGAACATCACAGTCTCACAGGATGTTAGGGGTTGCAAGGGACCTCCAAAGATCATCCAGTCCAACCCCCCTGCCAGAGCAGGACCAGAGAATCCAGCACAGGTCTCACACATCCAGATGGGGTCAGAAAGGCTCCACAGAAGGAGACTCCACAACCTCTCTGGGCAGCCTGCTCCAGGGCTCTGGGACCCTCACAGGGAAGAAGTCCCTCCTCATGTTGAGGTGGAACCTCCTGTGCTGCAGTTTCCATCCATTGCCACTTGTCCTATCCCAGGGTGAAACTGAGCAGAGCCTGTCCCTCCCTCCTGACCCCCAGCCCTCAGATATTGATAGACATTGACCAGATCCCTCTGTCTTCTCCTCTCCAGACTGCACAGCCCCAGGGCTCTTGGCCTCTCCTCACCAGGCAGGGCTGCAGTCCCTTCAGCATCCTTGTAGCCCTCCCTTGGACTCCCTCCAGCAGATCCCTGTCCCTTCTGAACTGGAGAGCCCAGAACTGGATGGATGCAGTATTCCAGGTGGGGCCTCACCAGGGCAGAGCAGAGGGGGAGGAGAACCTCCCTGGATCTGCTGCACACACTCCTCTTAATGCAGCCCAGGATCCCATTGGCCTTCTTGGCCCCCAGGGCACATTGCTGTCCCATGCAGAACTTGCTGCCCACCCAGTCTCTAGAGACACAGAGGAGGGCATCATGCTGCAAGCACAGCCCTGAGTAGCTGCCTAAGCAGGGAATCCCATTTCAGCATCACTTCTGACGCCCTCTAGACTGTGAGAGAAGAGCAGAAACAGAGTTGACTTCTGCTCCTTCCATCTGACCTCTCTAACTGTGCTGCATACCTCCAATGCTAGGTATGATGACATTAGCATTACTGCAGAGCCAGCAGTTTTATGGATAATACCTGGAAGTCAGATGTGCCATGGAATAGGAAATGTCAACAGCTTGTCTTACAATGCACACCA